>NW_008340424.1:72789-75871 GCF_000622305.1 Nannospalax galili
AAAAAAAAAGAATGAGGTATCTTAAGCAACCATGTCTTACTATCAAGTTCTGGAAGTTTACCAAGAACATAAGCAATAGACAGTAATATCTCTGGGTTCTATAGGACTTCACTGGTCAAAAACACCAAAGATGTCATCCATTCTTGGCAAAATGCTGTTGTAATGAAATGCTTCTTCTAATAAAAAAAAAAAAAAGAATGAGGTATCTTAAGCAACCATGTCTTACTATCAAGTTCTGGAAGTTTACCAAGAACATAAGCAATAGACAGTAATATCTCTGGGTTCTATAGGACTTCACTGGTCAAAAACACCAAAGATGTCATCCATTCTTGGCACTGGAGCTTTTCTTCACAAGTAGTTCCTAGTGGGGCACTGGCATCCTGTTGTAGTAACATTGACTCCATTTCAATTATGGTTGTGTATGTGTATGCATATATTATCAGTGCTTCTATAGTAGTAGGTTTTCATACAACTTTTCAAACATCTTTTTTGTTACTTTTTCCTTCCAGTATTCCCTTGTCTGCTTTGCCTTCCTAGAGTCCACCCAATTGAACCCTTCCTGTTACAATGCTGTCCTTTACCCTTTGGAACACTACGTCCTACCTTCCCTCCCTTCAAAGCCCCCAACTCTCATGAATGCTTACTAATTTCCTGACTTCTATGAATATTCTAAATGAAACATACACATCTAAAGATTTAAAACTAACATCTACAAATGAGAAAAAACATGTCATGTATGTTTTTCTGGGTCTGGGTTACCTCACTCAGAATGATTGTTTACAGTTACATCTATTTATTGCCAAACTTCATAATATCATTTTAACAACTGAATAATATTCAGTTTTGTAAATGTACTGATTTTGCAGTATCCGTTCATCAGTTGATAAACATCTAGGCTGGTTCTTCATGTTAGCTATAGTGAATAGAGCAGGCAATATGGATAAGCAGTTATATCTGTAATAGAACATGGAGTTCTTTGGGTATATAACTGGATATTTTTGTAGAGCTATCTCGAGCTTTTTGAAGAACATCAACACTGTGCATATGACCTTGAACAAATTTCCACTGTAAATATCAGAGAAGAACCACTTTCTGCTTCCAAGGAGTGGGTGTAACAGTGAAAAATTTTGAAATACTCCAGAGTACTCTGTTTCTCATAACTGAAACCCGTTATGAGAAAGTAATTAACCAGTGTCTAACCTGAGGGGTTCTTTCAGCATTTCAAACTTTTGACATTATGCCATGATGTTGACATATACAAAGCTCATGCTTGAGAACTATCCATGTGAGTTACCAAAAAATTCCAAGCAACTCGTACCATTTTAAAGTATGATATTGTGTTGTTCTGTACCCATAGGCTTCCTTGTCTGCATGTGGTCTGCAGTCTGTGTGTTGGAAATGCCTAGCTGAAATGGGGCAGGGAAATATCTAACTTCTGCTAGCTCTAGGCTTTCACAAGGAGAAGAGAATTTTGCACTCTGTCTTCTCTAGCTAGCCCATCCTGCCTGAGTGAGGGTCAAAAATAAGAATCGCTTGTGAGGTTCACAGGGAAGAAAAATAGGCTCTGTGGGAGACAGTGACCTACTGCGAGGTGTGTACGGTTCTCAGCCCTGATAGGTGCTACATGAACATGATCAAAGCAAATCCTATACAGGTGTTTAAGTATCATAATGAAATCTGCTACTTTCTGAAAAACCTATAGATTAATAAAAACCCTTAAGAAATTAAGCTTCTTTCCCTACATTCCTTACAATCTCTTTATTAAATTCTTTTAAAAGCAACCCTCTTTTTCCTACTATGGTCTTGGCAATATTAAAAAAAAACTATAGCTGATATTAAAAGATACTAATTATCATCCAGCTATGTAAGATGAACAATGAGTATTCTGAGTGCTCCCGTGGACAGTAGAAAACATGCAGAACTGATGGATAATGCAAACAGAGAGGTAGAACCAAAGAAAGTTCCTTCGAGAAGTGTTACAGATCAAACACTCAGACAGCAATGACTGACTTTGATAAGCTTGTTGACAAAGTGGGCATAGTGCAGGAAAAATGTCACTTAGCTTGTGGAAAGAATTCTCTGTAGCTGAACAGAGCGGGAAAGAAAGATGAAACAGAGAGAATAAAGTTCAGGAGCTGTGGAACAGCTGCAGGAGAAAGGACGTGTGAATAGTGAGGATGCTGGAGGGGAAGGAGGGGAAGAAAGGGTAGAAGAGACTTTTGAAACAATGACCAAGATTTTCTCTAAGGAGTAAGATACAGATTCAGGAAGCTCATAGAATATCAAGTGTAACCAATGACAAAACTTCTACGTGGCCTGTGTAAAGTACAGAAAAACAAAAGTAAAGAAAAATAAACACATTGTCAGGAAATAGATAAAAATCACATCTTCATAAACTATACAAGGAATAGGAGAATAGAAAGAAATATGTCGATTATTGAAGGAAAATTCTAAATTTGAAATCCTGCTCCTTAAAAACATATCCTCCATACATGAAGAGGATCTAAAGACTTTCTTTGTTTTCTTTTTGTGAAAAAATACTTGTTTATGTTATGTGTATGAGTGTATTGCCTGCTTGTATATAAGTTCACCAGTATCGTACAATGCCCTCAGAAGTCAGAGAAAGGTATCCTAGAACTGGAGGTATGGACAGCTGTTAGCTGCCATGTGGGTGGTGGGAATTGAATCCTGGTCCTCTGCAAGAACAGTCAGTGCTCAAAACAGCTGAGTCAACTCTGCAGACCCAAGGATTTTTTTAAACAAATGAAAATATACAGAATTTGTTGGCAATAGACCTGGTTGGTAAGTAATGATTTATTCTATTTTTAATGATTCTTTGAGAATTTCATACAATATATTTCTCTTGTATTCAGACCCCCTTCCCCATCTCTTTCTACACATGAATACCCTACCCTGCTCTATGTTGCCTATTCTCACATTTTTAAAGGCTTATTGAATCTACTTAGTGGTCCACAAATGCTCTTGGGTGTGGGTTAGACAATATTTTTTAAACTCCTTTATTTAAAAATAAAAATCTATACAACACATGTGAATGAAAAGTGGCCCAGTACACATGGAGTTT
>NW_008340424.1:75936-81771 GCF_000622305.1 Nannospalax galili
TTCAAATAAAGAAATGTTTCCAAATATGTATGATATGGAAATTTTAATATATATTTGTGCGTTTTTAAAAAAATAAATTATTGACAGTACTAATGCAAAAGAAAAGGAAGAATTGAAAATCTTATTTATATAAAGTAATCACATGTTCATAGGTGTTTCATGTATTGAGAGAGAGTGGAACTGCAGTAGTTGAGGACATATGCTTCAAACGCTAGGAAAACCCCCAAATAGAGTTTCAAATTGATAGAATATATTTGTGCGTTTTTAAAAAAATAAATTATTGACAGTACTAATGCAAAAGAAAAGGAAGAATTGAAAATCTTATTTATATAAAGTAATCACATGTTCATAGGTGTTTCATGTATTGAGAGAGAGTGGAACTGCAGTAGTTGAGGACATATGCTTCAAACGCTAGGAAAACCCCCAAATAGAGTTTCAAATTGATAGAAATGATATTCTTAGAGAGGAGGAAGAAGTGATAAAAAAGAACAGAAGAAAAGATAGAACTATAGACAAAATAGGAGACATAAGTATGATAACAACAATCCCTTTAAAGATCAGTGATGTAACTGTGCCAGTTAAAGGGGACATTGTCATAACCAATAACATAAAAACAAACTGAATGCTGCCTACAAAATACCTCACTTTAAACATAAAGACACACATAGCTTACACATAAATAATGGGAAAAGTTAGTTTAATATTAATAAACAGGAAGAAGGATTAGACACATTAAATTTAGACAGATGTTAGAACAAGGAAATGTTTAACAACTAAAAATGAGGGGTTCAGGAAGATGGCACAGCACTTAGAAGTACATGCCACACAGCCTAATGACCTGTATTTGGATCCCTAGAATCCATGTAAAAGTCTCACACAGTGGCATGAGCCTGCAATCCCAGCACTCCAGTAGAGAATGGAGAGTCCCTTGGGCACATGGAAGCTCGTAGGCCAGCTAGCCTGGAGAAGCAGCACAGATGCAGCAAGAGAGACCCAGCTTCAAGCTAGGTGGAAGGCCATGACTGATACAGAACACTGTACTCTGAGCACCACCATGCTCTGTGGCTTGTGTGCACCCTCACATAGAATCATGTACACATATCTAACAGGCATACACACCCAGATTATGCAAAAATAAATATTTTCAAAGAGGCTTTATGCAATGGATAGGGGATGACTATTCCAAGAAGATACAGTTCTCAGTGTTCCTATGCCTAAAATCAGGATTACCATTCATTAAGCCAAAACTCAGACACACATAAAAGGAGGAATGAATTAACCCATTATTATATTGGATAATCTGATATGGGTCTATTATGAAATGGAGAGATCCAGCTTAAAGTTCATCATAAAAGAATTTATAAAAAGCAGGTAGGACACTGAAATAGTTTTTCCAAAGTATATCTGTGCAATTTCCAAGTCTAGTGGAGCAGACATTTAATCCTAGCCATCAGGAGGCAGAAGCAGAGGCAGGGGCAGGGCAGGGGCATGGGCAGGGGCAGAGGCAGAGGCAGAGGCAGGCCAGGGGTAAGGCAGGAGCAGGTGCAGGGAGGTCCAGTCAGGAGCTGAACAGTGTCTGACACTGGTTAATGCCACCTGCTCTGCGACACATGCTGCTGGAGATCACAGATAACACTAGCTGCCAGGAGGTAAGACCACTTGTAGTTAAAGACAAGAGCAATTCAATTTTGTAATCTATGTGCCCAGAACCCTAAGTCTCCGCCATCTAAAGCCTGGAGTAGTAGGCTCCTAGCTTTAGGCCCTAGGAGCTGTAAGCACCTGGGTCTTTCACTACAACCCTAGACTTGGGGCATTCAAAAGTATGGAACCAACACACCTAAAGAGCTTCTGACCTGTTCACAATTTGTACGCAAGTAGAGGAAAAGGCACCAAAGAGCCAATTGGTAACAAACGAAGACTAGAGTTAAATAGAACAGACCTCTGCAGGTAAGGGGAGCACCTTCTCAATTTTAGTTTCCACAGTAATTTGCTAAGTTTAGTTGTCCCTAGATATTATTCCTTGGGAAATGCAGGGGACTCTGTGAGCAGGAGAATATAACGACTCTTTTGCAGTTGCAAGGAGTTGCCTTAACAGATTGAAACTGAGCTGAGCGTTTAATGAAAATGTAGGTTTATTGTTGGGGTATATAGTATGGGCTAGCTTGGCAAAAGTGGGTGTCAGAAAGGCCTAGGGAAACTCACTCTCTCATAAGGCTTTTCTCCTATGATGCAACACTGAATGTAACATTTGTGTGTCTGAGACATGGGCTTTGGGCTCCCTCAGCTCTGTTTCCTGTTATCCTTCCTAGCCAGACTTGCTTTTGGTCAACATCATCTGCAGCAAGACTCTAAGAGTGACTATTTTTCTCTCAAATTTTGGTAATGTATGTGATGATGCAGAATCCTTTTTGGAAGCTCATCTAAGCCCTCCTTGATGTGAGAGAAATGTGATGGGATCTAAGGTTTATTTGGCCAAGATCTTTTAAAAATATTCAATTAATTTTTTTATTACTTTTACTTAATGTGTATTGGCTGCATGTGTGTGAGTCCACCTGTGCCCTGTAATGCCAAAAATATTTTACTTATTATTTATTATTATTTTCATTTTATGTGTCTTGACTGCATATATATAAGTGTATCCCTGTTATACAGTGCCCACACAGGTCAGAAGAAGGCGAAGATCCTCCTGGAATGGAGTTACAGACAGTTGTCAACCACCATGTGGGTTCTAGGAATTAAACCCAGGTCCTCTGCAGGAGCAGTAAGTGCCTTTATCTGATGATCCATCTATGACCTATGGGCAATATATTTATTGATCTTGTGAAGAAAGGGAGTCTTTTATGAGGCAACACTTCCCTGTGGAACTTGCAGTGGCCTTAAGGCAATGATGGTTGGTGTCATTATAATCATGGTGGAGGTAAGCTTCCAGGAACTTCTGTTAGGAATTCTCTAGATTAAGTTAACTTCTGTGAGGGATTATCTTGATTAGATCAATTGAAGTGGAAAGACTCATCCTAACTGTGGGCAATACCATACCCTAGAGTGGGATCCTGGAATTAATAAACTGGATAAAGCGAGGTAAGCATTAGTATTGTTCAATCTCTGCTTCATGGTTGTGGATCTGATGTCATAGCTGCTTCAAGTTCCTGCCACATTGACGTCCTCACTGTTGAAACATACCTTAAACTATGAACCAGAATAAGGGTTTATGTCTTAAGATTTTGGCAAGGTATTTTATCACAGCTACAGGAAAAGAAGGGAAGACAAAGACATATCTTTAAAAGCCTAAAAGTGATGTCTTTTGTTCCGTGATTCTTCCTGAAAAGGAGTCCTGCTTTCCAGTGGTGATGCAGAGGAATATGGGATTCTTGATCATATCATCTCCACTGGACCCTGAACTAAGAAGAGAGAAGAACAAAATTAAATATAAATACTAAGCTGATGTCATAATTTTCCTTTTATTAAATATTACAAATGAACATTTAATGTGTGAATTTTTTGTGTATGCAATTTGGTTCCTATCTGATTTTCAAAAACAGACTTCCTAAGTCTCAAGGGAACCTTTAGAAGTCACCTACACCTTATTCTTTCCATTGCCCGCCCTCCTCTTTATGTGTCAGAGTCTTCATGAGAGCACGGGTCTTTTTCTGAAATCTTACTCATTGTTGGCCATACCTATTTACTCAGAAGATACTAGAATCTTCTCTATTATTCTAAGTCTGTTGAGAGTGCTGGATAGCTTTAGTAGTCAATTTGACACACCTGGGTAGAAGGAATCTCAACTGAGGAATTTCCTCATTGACTTGTGCTTGACCATGTTTGTGGGACACTTTCTTGATTGTTGAGTGATAGGGAGGGCCCAGCCCACTGTTGCCAGTGCTACCCCAGCACATGTAGACCTTTGTTATATAAGAAAACAGACAGGACAGAGGAGTAAGCTAGTAAGCAACATCTTCCATGGTCTGTGCTCCAGGTTCCTGCCCTGAATTATTGCCTTGGATTCCCTTGATGAAGAACTGTTCTGTAAGCCAAATACGCCCTTTCCTCCACAGGCTTGTTTTGGTGAGTGGGTTTATCACTGCAATAGCGAACAGATGAAGCTACAATCTAAGGCTATCAAAGCTGATGAAGTCACTAATAGATTTATCTTGAGAGCATCTTGGAACCTCTGACACAGACACTCCATCTACAACTTGACTGTTCTCGGTTCTCCAACCTCATCCTCGCACACAGGCTCCGAGAATCTACTCGATCAGTAGATCACTCCTCATAGAAGCAGCACTGTGAACATCTAAATAGCCTCACAGTGCAGTTTTTGTTCCTATTTTTAATACCATGTTAACCGATTGTGTACTTTGCAATCAATAATGAACTCCAACATCCTCAGGCCCCGCTTTACTGATTTTCATTGTGAAATCTGTCCTGACCCACTGCCACTGAACCTTTATGGAACACCAGGTCACCATTTGGAAATCAAATAAATCAGGAGCCGGATTGTGTACAAGCCAAAGAAAAGTGGTGTTTCCATTACTGTGTAGATGGCTTTGACTTCAACTGCAGGAGATGGAGGTCGGTTCTTCAGGGATGATGGACACAGATTAGAGATTGAGTCATCTTAACTACTCAGTGAATCCAAAATACATGAGGAAGAAGTTCAAGGTCAGATGCATATATGATCATCCACTTCATAATTTAACATTGCTGTAATTCAGACTAAGTTATTGTGATGATTTTTATTTACACACTAAAAATATAATTGAGGAAAAAAGATGTGTAAACCACACGGTAGGATTTTTGTGTATCATCCTACTCTTTCTTTGTGACAATCTTTATCAGATCCCAAGTCCCTGATTTTGTGGAGTCTCTAAAGCTCACAGTTCTAGACATCACACTCCCTGTATATGAAACATATAGAATGAACCCATATGGGCAGTAGGGTCCCAAACTCACCCCCTTAGACCATTTCCTTACTTATGCTCCCTTATCTTTACCATGGATCCGGAACATTAGCACCCTCAGGAAATGAGCAAGATTCCTCCTCTTGAGAAGCTAAACTAAGGATTCCAGATCAGTCCAGGCAAGGTTGGAACTGAACCTTTATCCTGTACTTGAAAGGGAGATGCCTCCTCTGGGCACAATATGGAAAACTCCTGGTGGGTGAAGCAAGTAGAACCAGGTAAATGTAGAAAGCCGCTAGGGTGAGCCTAGTGATATAAATATCTTTTATAGTTGAAGGAAAACCCATAGAGATAAAATTTGTGCTTTCTGAAGGAGTCTGCAGAACTCTACAGTGAATGTCGGTGATGTGGGGTAGGGGGAGACAGGATGCACATAGCACTGACACCCTAAGATAGCCAGAGACCTGAGGATATGCATGCTGCTTAATCTTTGGGAGGAGAAAGAAAACCCTGCTGGGCTCCCTGTCAGCTAGTATTCATAAGAAACAACTCTCACATCATAATTAAGGATCTTCAGAGTTTTTTTTTTCCCCATTAGTGGCAGAGAGTAGTGCTAGTTCAAAAGATACTGGTAATAGCATTACCAGGTAAACCATAGAAATGATGCAAAAACCACAAATAAAACAAATGTTCGTTTTCTAGACCTAATGATTTAAAATCCATAACAGTTTTCAAAGCTAAGGAACTTTTCAAGGAGGAAACAAATCTCTTTCTACTGCAGGTACAACATGTTGTGGAAAAGCCCTTTTGATCATGACTTCTTTCAGATAAGTGTGTCCATATATACTACCTACATACACATCATTATAATGTACATAAGTATATACATTATATTTGTAATCAAACATTACAATAAGATTTATTTATTATTTTTATT
>NW_008340424.1:81855-83002 GCF_000622305.1 Nannospalax galili
ATTTTATATACATTCTTGTGTCTGTGTGTATCCCATGTGTGCGTGGGTTCTCAAAGAGGACATAAGATGCCATTGGTTGCCTGAAACTAGAGTTACAGGTTGTAAATCAGCTGAAGTGCATGCTGGGAAACAACTTGGGCCCTCTGAATAGTAGAAGTGTTCTTTACCACCGAGCCATCTTTCCAAGCCAAAAGAATCATACATCTCTTCAGGGAAAGTTCAAATACATTGAATTAAGTTAATTTTTTAAAAAGACAGAGTCTATGTATCCTAGGTTAGCCCAAATCTTTGCAGCCTAAGATAGCTTCAAATTCATGTAAGTCTCCCTGCCTCACCTTCCCAAGGCCTGGAATTCCAGGTGTGCACCACCATAGATAGTTTAACAAAGGATTCTTTTATGTTAATGATTTATATGAATTATTATAGAAAATCCTTTCATGTCTACTCCTTTTTGTCATGGATATTAGGTAACCACACTCATTCATTCCTCTCTAAGGAAGAAGGTTATGTGTTAGAATAGCAAGGCTTAGTCTAGCCATGAAATATCTCAGATTGATTTGAATCTAAAGCTGACATTCTCTGGACCTCTATCCTTTGTAACTATGGAAAATATGCTTTTTCATAGGAGCTCAAGTTCATCAAGCTCAGGCTTCCTGCCTCCAAACCTGTGAGAAAATCTGTGGTTTTTTTCAGTCAACAGGTTGTTTTGCAATCACACAATTATAGAATCCAATGCATCACTAAATACTGTGGAAATTTGATCTGTGAGAAAAGTAGTACTTAAGTATTCTGTCCTGCTTTTCTATTATAAGGAAAAGAATGTGAACATTTGAACCCCTGACTGTCCATGTTCTCTCCTTTCATATTGTGAGAGCACTTGAGTTTAGCTACAGGTACTTTTGGTTTCTAAGACTTGGTTTTCCATCTGCCCATTCTGAATGACTTATATTAAAGGAAATTAAGACAGAAAATGTGAAATACAAAAAGCAAAGGTCAGGAATATTAGACAACTGTGTACACACAAGGAGGGCCAGTCACTCATCTTTCATATTCTTTTGTGGTCTTTCATAATCTTGAACTCAGAAACTGGGAGCTTCCTCAATCCACATAGTGGCTGACATTTTCATGTTTCTATCTTGCCATTTGT
>NW_008340424.1:83544-89812 GCF_000622305.1 Nannospalax galili
ACAATACCTGATGTTGTGGCCTATTGGTTCTTGTAAAATAATTATTGAGTCCAGGATGGTGGTGGCCCCTTCTAGAGAGGTTTATACTTGTACACTATGTCAGTAAGACCATCTTCACCTAATTTCAATATTGCTGCTGAACTCTAGATCCCTCTAGATATGCATTTCTTAGAAAAACCTCTTGGCAATGTTGGTTTGCAGCCATGAATTCCGGATGAGATCCTGCTTCTCTTTCTCCTTCCGGTTTCCAAGGTTTAGATAGATCCCTCTTTACTTCAGGTGGGTGTGGCAAGATATTTACCAGGTGTCTCCAGACTTACCTTCATTGTGAGATTGAAGACCCTTTGACCCTAGGTTTAAATTAGCAACCCTCAGAATTTTCACAGAGTGATTTCTGGGCTTCCTATTGTGTCTCAGGCCCACAAGTAGCTCAGAACTGGAGCCCAAATGCCTGAGGTGCTGTTCATTGGCTGACCTCAGGGAAGAGTGACATTGGAGCTGGGAGATAAAAAATTTGGCTCCAGGGGCTGGAGAGATGGCTGACTAGTTAAGAATACTGACTGTTCTTGTAGAAACCCAGATTTGAATCCCAGCGCCCACATGGCAGCTAAGAACTGTCTGTAACTCCAGTTCCAGTGAATCTGACAACCTCTTTTGTCCTCTGTGGGCCTTGCACAACACGGGTCCACTTACCTACATGAAGGCAATATACACATATACATAAATAAAAATAATAAATAAAAATTTAAAAAATGGCTCCAAACATTTAGCCTCTTCCTTCCCTCTCTCAACTCCTTCCTCTCTTTTGTTCATATTTTCTTCTCCTCCTCTGTGTTTCTTTGTTTTGTCCCTGTGATTTTCTACTATGTTTTATTATTCCCCAAGGTCGTCAGTCTGAGATGGCTTTTCTAATGTTTCAACAAAACTCACCTGATTCAAACTGCCTTCAATTTTAAACTGAGCATTCCATCAGAAAATCAGGCAGTTTAGTACTGAGAACTGTTAGCTGATCATTTCCTGCTACTACTTACACTTTCTGTGGCTGCACTTTTGACTCATAATTTACATCTGATACTCTCACACCTCACTGCCCAAGCAATCTGTTTCTTCATTTGCTGGTTGCTCTGCATAGGCCACTCCAGGCCCAGCTCAGCTATTCTGATTTTATAAACAAAGCCTTTGCAAGAAAAACTAAACTGCTTCAGACAGGCAGGGGCAGCAAGATGGTGTCACAGACTCAGATTCTCATGTTCCTGCTGCTCTGGATGTTTGGTGAGTAATTTAAGAATTGCAATCCCTTCAGACTCACATCTTTGTACATAAGAAACTTATAGCCTACATCAGGGTATAACCTTTCTTAATAATAATACACTGATAAAATACTATAATATGGACATTTAAATGACAAAGTTGTTTATATTACATCCTCTGAAGGGATGATTGTCTATTCCTCATTGCAGATGCTTGTGGGGAGATCGTGATGACACAGTCTCCAGCCTCCCTGGCTGTGTTAGCAGGAGAGAGAGTCACCATCAACTGCAGTCCAGCCAGAATCTTTGTCAGAGCTCAAACAAAAACTATTTGGCCTGGTACCAGCAGAAGTCAGGGCAGGCTCCCAAATGGCTGATCTACTGGGCATCCATATAGGATTTTGGGGTCCATGATTGCTTCATAGGCAGTGGGTCTGGGAAAGATTTCACTCTCACCATCAGTAGTGTCCTGGCTGAAGACCTGGCAGATTATTACTGTCAGCAGTGTTATAAGTATCCTCCCACAATGCTTCACATTTGAACAGAAACCTCTCAAAATCTCTCCAGCTGCTTAAACTGCCCACAGCCCCAGACTCACACAATTCCTCCATCTGCCAAACAGCCAGCATGTCTGACTAATTAATGGGAAAGTATGAAGAGCTCAGAAAAAAAAAGTTCAATGACTCTTAGATCTTTTGGTATGGAATATTTTATGTAAAATGCAGAAAAGATCTGGGTATTGCCTTTGTATTTCTTCTGTAGCGATTTACCACAACTTCTGTTGCTTGAACACAAGAGCTTTATCATTTTATAATCCTGGATGTCAGAAACCCAACCTAGGACTCCATGGGCTGAAGGGAAGATGTTGGCAGGCTCCATTCTGCTGTGAAAGCTCCAGAAGAGAGTTTGCCTCTTGCTTTCTCTAGTTCCAAGTGTTCTTCCTCATTCCCTTAATGGTGTCCATGTCCTCCTTTTATGTTTTATATTTAAGTGTTTTATTATGTTTTATTTATTCTCTCTCTCTCTGTGTCTCTCTGTCTCTCTGTGTGTGTGTGTATTTGTGCCATGGCATGTTTGTAGAGGTCAGAGGACAACTTGTGTGATATATTATTTCCTTTTACCATGGGAATTCAGGGTAGTGAATTAAGGACTGATGCAATCTTGGTGGCAAGTGCCTTTAGCTAGAAGAGCCACCTTTCCGGACCGTCTTTATTGGTATATATTCATTTTACGTTGATTTCACTAAAGCAGTGTTTTTCAAGTATATCTTATATTCTGATCATATGTATTTAACCTCTCGTCTCCCCTTTTCTTTCCTATTATCTGTCCTTCCCTCAGAGTCACACACAAACACACACACACACACACACACACACACATGCTTTACTTACAAAAGAATCTAGGATCCATAAATGAGACAAAACAGTGTCTGGGACTGCTACATCTGAGGCCACATCTCCTACTGAAGTCCACCTGCTTTCCATTTGAAAAACCTCATTCTGCTCTAGTGATGGATCTGATTTCATGTGAACATACTGAATCTTCCAGTTTTTCCATCCCATATCAATTAATAGTATGTAATGTTTGTAGAAAGGAAGCACTTTGTGCTCCCAGGGAAACAATGTGCCAACTAATCCCATTCAAGTATTCATTTAAAAATCAACTGAGCACCTATTTTAGAGGTATAGCAGGGAACAAGAATAATATGTACTACATAACATTGTCTGAGAGTTTTAAATATGTTAAAGCTGTCTGCTTTGGAATCAACCCTCCTAAATGTGCTTGATGTGACTATGTCTACAGCAGAAACCAGATGTGTTAAATTTTTCCCCAAGAAAAGCTTGAAGTATTGTAGGCTGTGCTGAGCATTAGATTTTTTTTCTTCACGGTAACGAAATGCTTGAGGAAAACAACTTAAATTGCTATGCACCTAAGGTGGGGTTGAAATACTATGGAGGAAGGCCATGCGGGGGAAGATGCTTACCTCTCAGCAGTTGGAGGCAGAGGGAGGTCGAGGAAGGGTCCAGGGTCAAAGAGCCTTTTCAAAGGCAAGGCCTAGTGATGGAACTCCTCAAAGTAGCACAGACCTCTCACTTTCCACCACCTTCCAATAATGCCATTTAACTATAAATCATTAATAAATAAATCTACTGATTATTTGGGAAACGAATATTTTACATAGGTGCCTTTGGGGGACACTACAGAAGCAAATTGGTACAAAGAAAATGTCTGGTGGGATCCCACACAGAACCAGATTTATAACTGCAATCATCAGTAGAAGTTAACAACAGCAATATACAATCTAAATTATAAAAGAAATGGAAAAATAAACTTTTCCTTAGGATAACAATTTGGATATTTTCATGATGTCCTGCACTAAAGAAAGCATCTCTAGCAGTCACTTTAAACACTGAGGATCATAATGATAAGTGGAGCTGGCAGTGAGGTTCACGTCTGCTTAAATTACTTCTAGTTCTCTTCTGTCCCTTATAGAATACTTTGGCCCCAGCATAGACTCCTCCAAGGAATAAAACAGGTTCCCTTGTCTTTATTTCCCCAGGCATTTCCAAAACGGAGTCCCCTTCCTGAGGGACAGCTTTCTCCACAAAAAAAAATCCTTTCCTTTCAAGGATTAGTACAATTTGGAGAGTTGTCCACTATGTTACAAGTCTTTCAAGACTTCCCCACAACCCCATGCAATATATTTTCCAACAGTGCCTATGTGATCCAAACTATACAAAATCTGGCATTTGCAGCCTTCTGACCTTGCCATAGCCCCCTTGATCTATTGCTCTCTCTCCTCTTTGCAATTTCTGCTTGAGTAGTGATCTGCCCCGTGGTAGGTTCAACACCTGCACTCTCATACCAATCTTCCAGGGCTTCTGGCAGAAGGCAATGCTACCACTGACAGACTAGTGATGAAGAAATAAGAATACTGCTGACAGTAATAATCTGCCAGGTCTTCAGCCAGGACACTACCGATGGTGAGAGTGAAAATTTTCCCAGACCCACTGTCTATGAAGCCATCAGGAACCCCCAAATCCTATGTGGATGGCCAATAGATCAGCCATTTGGGAGCCTGTCATGGCTTCTGCTAGTACCAGGCCAAGTAGTTCTTGTTTGAGCTCTGATAAAGATTCTGGCTGGACTTGCAGCTGATGGCGACTCTCTCTCCTGCTGACACAGCCAGGGAGGCTGGAGACGGTGAAATCACGATCTCCCCACAGGCATCTGCAATGAGGAATAGACAATGATACCTACAGAGTGTGTAATATAAACAACTTTGTCATTTAAATGTCCATATTTTATAGTATTTTATCAGTGAATTATTATAAAGAAAGGTTATACCCTGAATCAGGCGGTAAGTTTCTTTTGTATAAAGATGTGAATCTGAAGGGATTCCAATTTTTAAATTCCTCACCAGACATCTAGAGCAGCAGGGACATGAGAATCTGAGTCTGTGACACCATCTTGCTGCCCCTGCCTGTCTGAAGCAGTTTAGTTCTTCTTGCAAAGGCTTTGTTTATAAAATCAGAATAGCTGAGCTGGGCCTGGAGTGGCCTATGCAGAGCAACCAGCAAATGAAGAAACAGATTGCTTGGGCAGTGAGGTGTGAGAGTATCAGATGTAAATTACAAGTCAAAAATGCCATCACAGAAAGTGTAAGTAATAGCAGGAAATGATCAGCTAACAGCTCTCAATAATAAATTGCTAGATGTTCTGATGGAATGCTCAGTTTAAAATTGAAGGCAGTTTGAATCAGGTGAGTTTTGTTGAAACATTAGAAAAGCCATCTCAGACTGACGACCTTGGGGAATAATAAAACATAGTAGAAAATCACAGGGACAAAACGAAGAAACACAGAGGAGGAGGAGGAGAAAATATGAACAAAAGAATGGAGAGTGTTGAGAGAGGGAAGGAAAAGGCTAAATGTTTGGAGCCAAAAGTTTTTATTTAATTTATTATTTTTATTTTATGTATATGTGTGTATTGCCTGCATGTAGGTAAGTGGACCCGTGTTGTGCAAGGCCCACAGAGGACAAAAGAGGCTGTCAGATTCCCTGAAACTGGAGTTACAGACAGTTCTTAGCTGCCATGTGGGCGCTGGGATTCAAATCTGGGTCTTCTACAAGAACAGTCAGTATTCTTAACTAGTGAGCCATCTCTCCAGCCCCTGCAGCCAAAATTTTTTCTCCCAGCTCCAATGTCACTCTTCCCTGAGGTCAGCCAATGAACAGCACCTCAGGCATTTGGGCTCCAGTTCTGAGCTACTTGTGGGCCAGAGAGACAATAGGAAGCCCAGAAAGTGCTCTGTGAAAATCCTGAGGGCTAGTAATTAAACCTAGGGTAAAAGGGTCTTCAGTCTCACAATGAAGGTAAATCTGGGAAACCTGGTAAATATCATGCCACACCACCTGAAGTAAAGCGATATCTCAACCTTGGAAACTGGGAGAAAGACAAGCAGGATCTCACCTGGAAGTCATGGCTGCAGACTAACATTGCCAAGAGGTTTTTCTAAGAAATGCATATCTAGAGGGATCTAGAATTCAGCAACAATACTGAAATTAGTTGAAGATGGTCTTACAGACAGGGTGTACAAGTGCAAACTCTCTGGAAGGGGGCACCATCATCCCAAAATCAAAAATTATTTTACAAGAAGCAATAGGCCACAGTGTCAGATAGTGTTGCCATACAAAAAAAATGTTTACTTGACTATGAATGAAAAACAACAGGAATAGCAGAAATCAAGATTCTCCCCAAACTTTGGATTGGCATATTATGAAAGTATATGTGAGAGGTAAATTATAAACCCAATATTATTTGCAAGGCATATAAACAAAAAAATAATAAAATAAAATGCCATAGTGAGGAGTGGGGATGAACACCTATAATCTCAGAACTGGGATATTAGAAAATAGAAATCATGAGTTTGAGACCAGCAAGTTCTAGGTCACTTCAACTAAAGAAGGAGAGAATATATACGTGTGTGTGTGTGTGTGTGTGTGTGTGTGTGTGTA
>NW_008340424.1:89824-96123 GCF_000622305.1 Nannospalax galili
GGCTATTCAAAGTCTTTTATATCCAAAAGAAATTATCTAAGTTTGAAGCTAAGCATTCTGCTAGGAATATTATTGAAAACTGTATATCAGTATGTTCTCCTTGAAAAGTTCCTTATCTTTGAAAACTTTTATGGATTTTAAATCATTAGGTCTAGAAAAAGAACAGGCCTGTAACATTTAAGGTAATTGAAAAAGTTGTACAAAACCTACGAAGTAAATATAGCTCAGACCCAGAGAGATTCTCAACAAAATTCTACTGAACATTTAAAGAAGATATACAACCAATACTGTTTGTATTATTCAAAAACATAGAAACAGAAGAGGAGCTCAAAAAATCCCTTCTATGAAGCCAGCAGTACTGTAATACCAAAACCAGATAAGAATGCAACAAAAAGAAAACTATAGACTCATATCCTTAAAGAACATAGATGCAAATTCTCAACAATCTACTTGCAAACCAGGTCAGACACAACAATTGATCATCACAAGACAGAATTGATCATCAAACATGGAAAATCCTCTCTGGATTTTTCACTTGAAGCATGGATATCTAAAACTCCAAAGGTAGCATCAAGCTTTGATAAAATACAGGTGATAATTGTCTTTCTGTGTCTGTGTTACCTCACACAGAATGTTTCAAGTTCCATCCATTTCCCTAAGAATTTTGTAATTTGGTTTTTCGACAGATGAATATTATTTCACGGAGTAAAGGTACCATACTTTCATTATCTATTCATCAATTGATGGACATCTAGGTTGTTTCAATTTTCTGGTGACTGCAAAAAGGGAAGCAATGAACATGGATGAACAGGTATCTCTGTAGTAAGATATGAGTCCCTTGGGTTTATACCCAACAGTGGAGTGGCTGGATCAAATAGTAGATCAATTTCTAGCTTTGTGATAAATCTCCACACCAATTTCCCATAATGACTGCAGCAGCTTGCATTCTTACCAGCAGTGGATAAGAATTCCCCTTTCTGCACATCATCGTAAACATTTGACCTTGTTTTTTTTTCTTTTAGAGTGGGTGCTGGGCAGATGAGGGAGTATGGAGAGGGATAAAGAACACTAAAGGTCTTTAGAAAAACCCATATGAGTGCTGTTACCATGGCTTTGAGTTCATATTTATAACTTTCCAGCTGTCTGGAAAACTCTATTTCTTTGTGGTCATTCATGACCTCTGGCTCTTGTAACTTCTCATGTAACCATGAATGATTCTGAGCATACAGGCTACCATATCATTCCTAGAGTTCTGAGGCACAAGCCTGTGGATGAATGAGCTGCTAAATCAATGATCATGACTCATCAAAAGAAATATCAATCTGCTAGTGTTATGAGATATTCAGAGATCTATACAGCAGTTACCCTCCAACTGGGCTCATGGCCAGGATGGTGCTGAAGTCTTTGCCTTGGGCTGCACTGTACAAAGCTCTGTCCCTTTTCTACCACAGGAATTTTCCTAAAATGTATCCATTTTCACACAACCAAGATGGAAACCTGTTCTATCAAAATACAAACAGGAACATGTTACATCATCATTTGTTCCTTCTGATTTCTTGATCATATTCTGTGGTCACTGAAGGAACTCTGGAAAGGGACAGGAGAGACTCTGAAAAATTCAAACAGACTTGAAGCTCACTGCCACATGCACCTATGATGAAAGTTTGCTCAGTGTTTCAAGTGACCATTAAAGATGGTCCCTTTAATGAGCGACATCATCAAAATGTCCAAATTGTTATCTTATTCTGAGTGAAAGTATACTTTTCAACTTATTTTATAATTTATATTGGAAATTTTTGTTGTTTATTCTACCTATTATCCAGTTATGGATCCAGATCTGGTGTTATTCTAGCATACATTTTCTTCATGTTGTAGTTTGCTTATGAAGAAATAATTTCCAAAAGGCTCCTATGTAAAACATTTATTCCCAACCTGATGGTTCCAATCATTGCGGGGGGGGTGATTGGACCATGGGGACTTCTACCTAATCAATGGATTCATCTCTTGATGATTCATAACTGAATGGCATTATTGGGAGGTGGTGGAAAGTCAAAGATCTGTGCTAGTTTAAGACTTAGATCACTAGGCCCTGCCTTTGAAGAGGCTGTCTTCTTCCTGGACCCTTCCTCTATCTCCCTTTGCCTCCCAGTTTCTAAGAGGTGAGCATTTTCCCCTGCCATGCCCTTCCTCCATGATATTTTACCCTCACCTCAGATGCACAGCAGTTAAATTGCTTTCCTCAGATATTTTGCCACAGGGAAGAAAAAACTACCACTCAGCACAGCCCACACCACTTCAAGGTTTTCCTGGGGAACACCTAGACATAAGCACATTAAGCAAATTTAGGAGGGTTGATTCCTAGGACGACAAGCTTTATGATGTTTGGAGGTTTCCAAGTATTGTATGTAGTGTAGGTCACTCATGTTCCCTGCTCTGTCTCCAATGTAGTTGCTCAGTTGTTTGGGTTTTTAAATGAATGCATGAATGGGATTAGCTGGCACTAATCCCAATTATTTCTCTGGGACCACAAACTGTTTCCACTTCAGAAACATTAAGTACCATCAATTGATGTGAGATGTTGACTCAAAGCATATCCATCCATGGGGTGGAGTGAGGTTTCTTAGGAGAAGAGCAGATGGAACTCAGAGGGATGTTGGCCCAGAAGTAGTTTCAACAATACCATGTTTTGTCTTATGTTGGTTTCTAGTTTATTTTTTAGGTAAAATGTGTATGACAGAGATAGAGACAAAGAAAGAGACAGACTGGGACATGCACACAGGGAGATGAAATTAGAAGAGAGACTAGAAGAGGGAAGGATCATAGGAGAAAGAAGGGGAAATAGGGAGGAAGTTAGGTGGATATGATAAAATATATGATATACTTGAAAGACACTGCTTTAATGAAGCCTATGTACAAAGAACATATACCAATAAAGAATTTTAGGTCCAGCAAGATGGCTCCACAGGTGAAGGGACTTGCCACTGAGACTGATGCTACACATGAATTCAATCCCCAGAACTCACATTGTAGACGGAGAAAATTAAGTCCCACAGGTTTTCCTCTGACCTCTATAAACAAACCATGGCACACATACTACTACAAAAATACAGAGAGAAGAAGAGAGAGATGAATATATAATACAACACTGAAATAATTTATAAAAGTTAAAGGAAGAAATGGACACCATTAAGGGAGTGAAGAACTCTAGGAGCTGGCAATAGCAAAAGACATACTCTTCTAGAGCTTCCAAACAGGAATGCGGCCTGTCACCATCTTCCCTTCCGTCCCTGAAGTCCTAAAAATCTCTTTCTGACTTCCATAATTGTAAAAATAATTATACTTTTTGTGTTCAAGCAACAAATTATGTGGTAAATTATTATGTAGGAATAAGAAAAATAAAATACCTAGATCTTTTCTGAATTTTGATATAAAAAATTCCATAGAAAAAGGCCCAAGAGACGTTGAACTCATTCCTTTTTGCTGAGCTCTTAAACTTTCTCATCAATGAGAGACATGCTGGCTGTTTGGCAGATGAAGGAAGTGTGCAACTCTGGTGCTGTGTGAGATGCGAGCAGCTGGTGAAATCCTCAGAGGTTTGTGTTCGAGTGTGAAGCACTGTGGGAGGAGTATCATAATCCTGCTGACAGTAATAATCTGCCAGGTCTTCAGCCTGGACACTGCTGATGGTGAGTGTGAAATCTGTCCCAGACCAACTGTCTATAAAGCGATCAGGGACCCCAGTCTGCCATGTGGATGCCCAGTACATCAGCACCTTAGGAGCCTGCCCTGGCTTCTGCTGGTACCAGACCAAGTAGTTCTTCTGATTTGAGCTATAATAAAGACTCTGGCTGGACTTGCAGCTGATGGTGACTCTCTCCTGCTGACACAGCCAGGGAGTCTGGAGACTGTGTCATCACAATCTCCCCACAGGCACCTGCAATCAGGAATAGACAATGATCATATAAACATTTAAGTTGTTATTTAAATGTCCTTGTTATAATATTTTATCGGTATACTATTTTGTAAGAAAGATCATACCCTGGTACAGATTGTGGTTCTTATATACAAAGATGGGATTCTGAAAAGATTGTAATACTTTAAATTTCTTACCAGACACCCAGAGCAGCAGAGACATGAGGACCTGGGTCTGTGACACCATCTTGCTGCCTCTGCCTGAATGAAGCAGTTTAGTCCTCATTGCAAGAGCTTTGTTTATAAATTCTGAGGACCTGGGCTGGGCCTGGAGGGACCTATGCAGAGCAGCCAGCAAATAAAAAAGCAAATTTTCAGGACGGTGAATGTGAGAGTATTTGATGTAAATCAACACCTCAAAATACCACCACAGAAAACTTAAGTAATTACAGGAAATGATCAGCTATCAGTGCTCAAGCAACAAAGCACTAGCAGTTCTAATGCCAGCCTTCAGTTTAAGTCCAAGGCGTGCTTAAATTAGTTGAGTTTTACAGAAATGTTAGGAAAGCTATCTCAGATTGACAACGTTAGGAGAAAAATAAAATGTATTAGAAAACCAGAGTGATGAAAGGCAAAACAAAGCAAGAGGAGAAGGAAGGAAGGAAAGAAAGAAAGCAAGCAAGAAAGAAGAAAGAAAGAAAGAAAGAAAGAAAGAAAGAAAGAAAGAAAAAGAAAGAAGTTCTGAGTCCAACTTATGCAAGGCAATAATCTCTTTCTCATATATATATAATATACACACATATACATGTATATGAATATATAACAAAGGTAGCTCAAGGTATTTTATATCCAACACAAATTATTTACCTACTTGAAGTTTAACATTAGATCTGGAATGTTATTTACAATCGTATATGTATTAAATTAATATGCTCCCTACTTTTATTTTGCTTTTATGCATTCATTTTCCATCATAAAATATTAAAAACATTTTTATATCAATTAAAACTGCTAAGAGAGAAACATATCAGAGAGATAGGGCTGTAGAGATGGCTCAACAATTAAGACCACTGGCTGCTCCTTCAGAGAACGCAGATTTACATCCCCGCACCCAATGGCAGCTAAAAGTCATCTGTAAATCCAGTTTCAGGGGATCTGACACCCTCTTCACTCCTCCGTGGGTACTGCAAGACATGGGTGCACTTACATACAGGCATAACACTTATACACAGAAAATGAAAATAAGCAAATTTAAAAACAATTTTAAAAATATTTGCACTGATATCTGATGATATACATCTGCCTTGTAGAAAGGACCATCTCATTTTTTTAAAACATTGCATTTATTATTTTTATTTTTATGTGTATGAGTGCATTGCCTGCATGCAAGTGCACCTATGCTGTGCAATACCCACGGAGGTCAGAAGAGGGCATCAGGTCCCCTGGAACTGGAGTTATAGATGGTTGTTAGCCGCCATGTGGGTGCTGCGATTTAAACCTGGGTCCTCTGCAAGAGTAGTCAGTGGAGTCTTACAAGTCCAAGTAAAGTGCTGCAGTAAACACACTTGCTTCTCACAAAATGTGTGGGGTCTCTCCCTCTCCTCGTGGGTCATTGGCTACCGGTCCACGAGAACAAAGGGAGCAGAATCGATGAGTGGGGTCAGGAAGGACAGTGAACACTGATGGAAGAAAGCCCTTCAAGGGAGACAGGTAACTATGCCAAAGGTCATGTTCCAAATAAGGTCAGGCATCCATGCTTGGCCGCACTTTCCAGGTAAGTCAGGAAGAGAGCAAGAGGCCCCCTGCTGAGAAGGGGCGTCCTTCCATATGGCACCTAGCCCCTATCCGGACATGGAGGACTACAACACTAACAGCACGGTTTCCCAACAAATATGTAAGGAGAGAACATGGACATTCCAAAGATAATTGTCCACAGTCTTTTAAGCATAATTAAAAAAGCAATACAGAATGTTGTTAGTACTTTTGAAACAAATAAAGTTTCCACTACATGCTGTGGTTTATAAGATTACCTGGTCTGGGTTTATCAATGATCGCGGATCTGTTGGCTGAAAACAACACAGAATGTTCTCTCACATCTTAGGAGGAAAGAAGACTGAACTTGACCACCTTGAGTGCCTCTGAAACAGCACTCAATTCTGTAGTTACCAAGAAGATTGGGGGACCCAGGGAATGTCAGGTTTAGATTCAAATCATCCTGAGACATTGCAAGGCTGAAATCAACCTTGCTATTGTAATACATAGAATCTTCTTTTGAACACAAATGAGTGACTGGGATGGCCCAATATCCACGCAGAGTAGACACTGAAGGATTTTCAATAATTAATATAAAATTTTGATACAAAATTTTCCTTTTTTAAGTTACATAG
>NW_008340424.1:96192-100154 GCF_000622305.1 Nannospalax galili
ACAAAGAATATAGAAATATATAAAGAATATAGAAAATTTCTGTCTTTTTAGAAAATATCATAATTCATTCTGTCAGAACTTTACTCTTAAGAAATGCATGATTTTTTTTTTTTGGTCTGGAAAGAGGCTGAGTGGTTAAGACCACCTGCTGCAGTTCCAGAGGACCTGAGTTTCTTCCTTAGCACTCAAATCTAGCAGTTAACAACCACCTGTAACACCAGCTCCAGGGGATCCGATGCACTCTTCTGGTCTCTATGGATATTCAAGCACATTGGCATACACATGCACACATAAAATGAAAATAATGAACAAATCTTAAAATAATAATATTTGGTTACATATATACACTATATACACAGGTATCGAGGCTGTATATGTAGATGCATACTTCTAAAAGGAGTCCTGAACAAAAGAGCACTTCAACAGTGCTATTGGATCTGTAGTAGAACAAGATTACTTTCCTCCTTAAAATAGTCTCTTCTTTGAATACATTTATGAACTTTAAATCATTGGGTCCAGAAAAAGAACATTTCTAATATTTCTTTGTTTGTATCATTCCTATGTTTCACTTGCTATCAAATATAACAGAAACTCTAGTAGTAGCTCTACTCTCTGTTGCTAATGAGAACAAAATTCTTAATATCTGTAGTTGTGAGATAAGATCAGTTTCTTCCCATTATTGGCTGAAAAGGAGCCAAACAGAGTGCCTTTTCTCCTCCCAGAGATTCACCAGCATGCAGACATCCATATTTCTGGTGCTGTCTTAGAGAGTCAGGGCTGTGTGCACCCTGTCTTCCCCACAGATCTCAGACATCACCATGGACTGCTGCAGACTGATATAGGCAACCTAAATTTTTATCTCTGTTTTCCTTCAAATATAACAGATATTTATATCACTTGGTTCACCCTAGGGGCTTCCTATACTTGTCCAGATCGTCTTTGACCTCACCCACCAGGAGATTTTCATATTGTTCCCTGGGGAGGCATCTCCCTTGAAAGTTCAGCTCCAACCTTTCATGGACATATCTGGAATCCTTAGTTTGTCTTCTCAAAAAGAGGATTTCTCTTCAGCTTCTGGTTGTGCTAATGTTCTGGACCCAGGTAAGGACAAGGGGAGAGAAGTACAACATATGGCATATGTGGGCGAGCTCTGGGGCCCTGATGTCCATGTGTGTTCTCTCTAGATGCTTCATGTACAGACCCTGTGATATTTGGAACTGTGAGTTTGAGAGAGACTCCACAAGAGCAGGGTCCTGTGATCTGATGAAGATTATCACAGAGAACAAGTCCAAGAATAGAAGAAAATTCTATGATATGACTTAGCATCTTGGATCCTTATTTAAAATGGAGTATTTTTGGTTTATAAAACAAAATCACAGTAATCATTTATTCTGAATTATAAAAATGTTAAATAATAAGGTGGATGATGATGTTTGCATATGACTTTAAGTTTCCTCCTCATTTATTTAGAATCCACTGCAGATAGTAAGAAATTTTATTGAGTCAAGAATTTCACAGAATGAATTTTGACTATATTCAGGCCTCTCCATCGCATTTCACCCTACTGTCCCCCCTCCATCCCTGACTTAGTGTCTTCTATTTGCAAATGAAAAACTCCATCCATTTCACATAACACATCTGAGCTGGGTGCCAGAGAAATCATGCCTTATTAGAGTGTCAGTCATCTATAATTCTTGCACTGAGGTGTACCAAAGTAAGGGTCCACTCCCTTTCCATTGTATGTGGTTTGGGGTCAGAACAAGCCCAGGTTTATTGGAATGGGATTTTCACTCTTAGTTTCTATTTGTCTTACATACTGCTTAGGAATGTCAAGTAGGAGATTTCATTTTTTTCTCAGCATTCAGAAACACTTGGTTTTCTTCATTGAAGTTAGTTGTTCACAGAACTTGTATGCTTGTTACACTTTGACTGTTTTCAGACTTCACTCAACGCAATGACCTCACTGTGTACCAAGGTGTTTTCCAACAGGTGATTTTTCTCAGGATTTTACTGTGGGTAAAAGAAGAATCTAGGCTCTCACAGCAGGCAGCAATTAGCCCATAGGCCACTTGTTCAAGATTCTCTGATTGACATTTGGGAGGTTTCACAGATTCACATAACAGCTTTACACCAGTGTCCTCTAGCGTATTTTCTGGAATCTGTGGAATTCTCAGATTCCTAATCTGAAGTAGTTGAGGACCGCAGCCAAGTCCTGAAAGTCGCTAGGTAGTATTTTTGGCCGACCATGGATGTCATCAGGGCATCCTGATAGGTGGGTAGTCTGACTAGGCTTTGCCCCACAAGTGTACTATGAGTGGCCAGACCAAGTCAATTCACCCCACCGGTGTGTGGGGGTAGATAAACTTGCTCTGCCTTACCAGAATGTGTGGCCTCACCTTCTTGGCTCCCCAGTTACTATTGCTCTTACAAGTTCTGAGTTCAGAATTTTGAGAAGGTTATGGAAACATCAAGATTCTTAGTAAAATGAAGAGGGCAGGAGTCAGAATCGCTGTCCCCACAGTTGCTCCGGCTGCACCACCAGTCTCACTTTCCAAATGATTTCTTTCTTTTTCACTTGCCACATCCTAGGTCCAGAATTTTGAGATCAAAGTAGAAGTGCCTATAGTCAAGTAAATATTCAGCATGTGTGATAAGGTTCCTCACAGGTTACATCGAATATATTCAGTCTCTAGGAGCCAGGGGCCCTGAAACTGAGGCCAAGCTGCACCTGATTCCACTGCCATCTATTTTATTTTGTATTTTTTTCAGAAATGAAAAAGTAATTCACTGTCTCATAATGTTGAATAGTTGTAGTCTTTTTTTCATTCATTATTTTTATTTTAGTGTGTGAGTGTACTGCCTGCATGCATGTAAGTGCAAATGAGTCATGCCATGCTCATGGAGGTCAAAAGAGGGTGTCAGATCCCCTGGAACTAGAGTTACAAATGGACAATTGTTAGCTGTCATGTAGGTCCTGGGAACAAAACCCGGGTCCTCTTCAGGAGCAGCCAGCACTCTTAACCACTGAACCATGATATTATCCATGCTGATTTTTTAATTGAATTTTTTACATATTTCATACAATATAGTTTAATGGTAATTATTTAGATCCCTCCCCCTAGCCACACCTATCTTTATACCCCCTGTTCAATTAAATGTAATTAATTTCAAACAGTATAGTTTGATGGTAATTATTTAGATCCCCTCCCCTAACCATACCTACCATTATAAACCCTGTTCAATTAAATGTAATCATATATATATATATATATGATATATGGCAACCTACCAAGAGTGCTATCTTTGAAAAATGACTTCTCTTCCTCACCCAGCAGTCATCAACTGCCAACAAATTCTTATGTTGGGTTGGGATTTCTTATCCACTTCCCAAAATCTGGCTGGAATTTTGTCTGGTTTGAGCTTGCATAGGACTTGTGCATGCTGTCATCATTGCTGTGAGATGGTATGAATAACTGACCACCTGTCTAGAAAACTGTTTCCTCATGATGATCCGCCTCCTCTTGGTATCTAGAATTACTATTGGGTTCTCATTAATGAAATGATTTTGTGTAACATTTTTTTCTTTAGAGACAATGCCAAAGGTTTTGTTTACTTAATAGAAATATTATCTTATAGAATTTCAAAATAGTTTTATAATGTTTATTTAGCAAATTAACTCTCATATCTAAAAGGCAAATTGTTGTAAAAGATATATTTAAATTTTTATAGTGACTAAGGTGTTTACTGTGTGCTTATTAAATAAAATTACTCACTAGGTTTTATTCAGTTGTTTTTATTATCTTAACCTCTGAGAATGTAAGCTTAATGTTTTAAGAATTAATCTAGCCTGAATTAAATAACATTCCAAGTGTCTTGGAAACAACATATCTTGTGATAAGAGAACATGGGTCCCTTCGTTTATTGTTTCCGGGCACTAGAAGAATGGAACAGGTATAAATTGG
>NW_008340424.1:100314-109318 GCF_000622305.1 Nannospalax galili
ACAACTTAATGGGGTTGTTCTAATGTGAGATAAACCACCTTCTTCCACTCTTTAATAAAACCCTTTATTTTCTTTTCTTGATAAGAATCACAATATGAAATGCATTGTTGTTTTTAAAATAGAAAATTGTAAAATTGAGGGATCAAATTGTTCTTGAAATAAATCACGCACTTTATAAGAGAGTACTCCCTAATATGGTACCTCAAAAAGACTAGGAGGCGAATACTCAATAGAACAGACCACAAAATTCCTTGGAATGTACATGAACTGCTCCAGCAAATATTTTTTTAACAAGTCTAACTTCCACTGGGTGAAATAAGAGCAAGTATTCCGTTGAACACCACTGCAGTGTTGTCTGAGTTGATTTGAATGTTGGATACTCAGTCAATAGGTCAGGCTGTTCACAGTATCTTTAAAATCATCTCGCCAGTGCCCAAGGAGCAGCCCATACGCCAGCTCTCAGAGATGGGGTCAGCTGCTCTGCTATGGGTGCTGCTGCTCTGGGTACCTGGAGAGTGGGTGCAGAGAAGTATTGAGAGCATTCCCTGTGGCTGTCAGTTTTCTATGCTTCTGGGTTCTTGATTATTAGGAGTATGCAAATTGTAATTAATTTTAAGTTACCTAGTTACCGTTTATGTTTTTCTCTGTCATAGAAATGCTCAGGACTGCAGAACCATGCATCATAGGCAGTAGTGCTCCACTGGGGTGGTTTCAGTACATATGTGATAGCAAACTGTGTGTTTGTAATTTCAGGCTCCGCTGAGACATTGTGCTGACCCAGTCTCCTACTTCAGTGGCTGTATCTCTGGGACAGAGGTCCTCCATTTCCTGCTCATCTAGGCAGAGCATCAGTGTATTTAAAACTAGTATTTTGAATTGGTATCAACAGAAACCAGGACAGCCTCCCAAACGCTTGATTTATAGAGGAACTAATCGAGCATCTGGGGTCCCTGTCAGGTTCAGTGGCAGTGGGTCTGAGACAGATTTCACCCTCATAGTTTATCCAGTGGAGGCTGATGATGTTGCAACCTATTACTGTGAAGAGATTATAGAGCTTCTTCCCAGAGACCTCTCCGGATAAACAAAGACCTCTTGCGGTTTCTGCTGAGGTTCAATATGTCCTCTGTCTCTTCCACCTAGGCATCACAAACAAAACTGTGAAACAGAAAATTTTTAAACTGCTGTGTGTGTGTGTGTGTGTGTGTGTGTGTGTGTGATGTGTCCCACAATATATGTTCTGTAATTTAGCAGTGTGATTACTAAATAAAGACCTCCCTACTAATATATCTCAAAGTTTTATTAGACTTAATAATCTCTTCCCTAGAGAACAATTTTAAAATGACAGGAAACATCTCCCATTTATTTAAAACAAAAGGCAATTTGAATGGTTAATATGCTATTTTTATTTCATATACAGTCTTACATTCTATTATTTCATTTTTTCAAAGCTTCTATGTTCTTAATCTTGTGAAAAGTCTTCAATACTTTGTTGCAAATATAAGTCTATGCTACAATTAATTTTGTTGCTTTGATTCCAATGACTGTATCCCTGTGTGCATCCAAAAATAACTCCTTAGTTTCAGATTAATTGTCAATGCCTTTTGTTTTAATGTTTTTGCCTAGATTTCTTTCTTGTTTTCCTTTTCCTGTTTCATTTTCTTTGTTTTTGAACAGGTTCTTACTGTACACCCCAAATTAGAACTCACTATGGACTAGCAGCTGAAGGAACCCTGTCTTCTGAAGAAACACCCCAGAGAATGGGCATCACTTTGTCCCGACAGCTGTGTAGGACACCTATATAAACTACTGCCCCACAATGCTCAGGTATCTTTGCATAAAGGGACCAGAAAGATTATAAGAGCCAGAGGAGGTAGACTACCATAAGGAACTAGAGTTTTCCAGAGAGCAGGTCAGACACAAATGAACTCACAGCAATGATGACAGCATGCAAAGGCTCAAACCAGAAAAATAATCCTAGCATAGACATGAGCAACCGGGTAAGAAATTCCTTCCTAAGGAAATGGTGGTAACAAATGGCTGCTGAGAGGAGCAGAGACATATACATATATATATATATATATATATATATATGAATGAGTACATAAAGGGAAGGTGCTAAGAGGGGAGAGGACCTAAATACCATGAATCTATATTGTATAAAACTTGGAAAAATTAAAAGATAATTTCTTGCAGTAAATGTTAAAGTATTTGCAATATATGTAAACTACTCAACTGAAGTTTGTACTTATAAGCATTATGTAAGAGACAAAGACTAGAATGTTGTCATTCAATAGGATAATTTACAATCTAGTTATCATTTCAATGAGAGAAGGAGCTTCTCACTATATAAGAGATGGATCTACCTGCTTTCTTAAATACACCATTGTTAAATTCAAAAACCACAAAAATTAAAAATGAAATGTAGATTCTAATATTGTATATCAATTTTGGATTAAATATTTTAACAACACATTGAATTTTTCAAATTTTACAATTATTACTCATCTAAACCATTCACCTGAGCCACAGTTGGGCTGTACTATCAATTTGAATCTGTTCAGTTGCCTGATGCACTCAGCTGCCTGATGCACTCAGCTGCCATCTTCTGGGCAATTAATTAGTTCTAGAACTCTGAGTAGCCAGGCCGCAGTTGGAGGAGCCCATATACAATAACAAAAAGTATAAGCAAAACAGAGTCCCAAGTACGATTATGGAAAGATGAGACAAGTACATACCATTGCCCAAGGAATGTGATCATGTGCCTACAAATGACCAGAAATCAACTTGAAATACAACATTCAAGGTTAATGAATAGTGATGAAGGTTAAAGATTTTCAGTATCAACATTCTTGTTTCAATCCAGATACAGTCATGTTGGAAATATGACTTGCTTTGTAGGATACTTGGCATGTACTCAGCGTATAATTTGAAGAATTAATTGAAAAAAATACATATGTGATTGATCATCAAGTGGAGTGCATTCATGTCATTGGATAGAGTAAGGAAGAGTGTTGGTGGGATTGTGTCTCTATCTCAGGCTTTCTTCTGAAATTCGAGTGCATAAATCAACTTCTCTTAGACATGACACAGGCACCTCAGGACCAAAAAAAGAACTCAGCACAGCATTCACTTGGCAAATGAGTCCCTGTGTACATACATATCAATTGATTTTGACACCTTCCTATACATCAACCACTTTGTTCAATAACTTCTCCAGGTTTCTGAAGTCCCTTTATAAAGAAGCTTAAGAAGTCACAGCTCTTCTTAGGTTGAAATTGAGTGATCCCAGATCTTTGATTTGTTTTGTTCTGTTTTGTTTAACTCATGCAGTTAATCAAATATATATATATAAACACATATATAATTACACAGTGAGTGTTAATATTTTGTAGACACAAAGTCATAAGTTATTAGCAAACCTCTCATCTTAGGACAGTACAAATAATAAACCAGGAACATGTCTCCTGTCGTTTCGATACTTCCCTGTATGTTTCTCCAAAGGCATCAGTATTCTTGACTTAATATTATGGTGGTACATTCCTGTAATCTGAGAATTTAGGAGCCTGAGGTAGGATAAGCTGGGATGGAAACACAGTCTTGCCTGTAGAATTTATGCTACACAGCCAGACTATGTGCCAAACACACACACACACACACACACACACTTTTGGTTTTGTCTTCCTTTCCATAGAATTCCATGTATAATCTCTGGTACTAAGTACATGATTTAACTTTCTGTTCCTAACATTGATGCTTTTTCTGCTTTAATGCAGAAGATTCTTCTTTTCAACATGAAAGAATGCTTGGAACCATCAGACAGATAAGAATGACAAAATGATAGAAGAGATGATGTGATGGAAAGTGAAAAGGCCTGTAACGATGTACCAAAACAGCCACTTGAATCAAGCCTGAAGGGCAGGATCTCATCATGCAAAGCTCAAAGAATAGTACTTTAGAAATGCACAGGGCCTTGGAGGATGAACTGGGCTAGTGGAAGAAAAGAAAAAGGAACAGGGTTGTGGGAACAGGCAGAATCTTGGTGCCAAGAGATAAAGAAAGACTGTCAGGAAGTTTAAGGTTTATGCTAAGTATGATGAGCGCTAATGTGGCAGTGATCACAACTGGTTGATGTTTTACTGAATATTGTTTAGTGCATATTATGCCTGACACGTCGGAGACAAAAGTCTGTAGGCCATCTTCAGTTCCCCGTCAACCGAAATGATGGCTTTTTATCCTATTCTTACTTGTTCTTATTTGAAATCACCTAATGAGGTTGAAACATGAACTCTTTGAACAATTCTAAGTTCAAAATATCCAAAACGCATACAATCAGCGTATAGTAAGTTTAAACAAAGATATATATAAAGCAATATATTTTTTTTAATATGCTGGCCAAAGATTGTTAATCCTGATATCAACACACTTTCTCCAGATTTGCAGTCAAATACGAAATCTGTTATTTCTTTGGAAGAATTTTGTAAATATAATTAATTAAGATAAACAATTAGATAGGTAGATTATCTGAACATAGATGACCTAATCTAACAAGTCCTTAAAATCTGGTCTACAATCAGAGAAAGAAATCAGAGACACTCATGACATGAACAGAACTTAATGTGAGCGAATCTCTAATGCTGGTCTTGAAGTAAAGGGGGTCACATGACAAGATATGCTCAAATCCTCACCTAACTATGAAAGATTCTGAGCAGAGAGCCTAGCCATGCCATTCCTCGGGTGCTGAGGCACAGGCTTGTGGATGGATGAGCTACTAAAATGATTATCACTCACTACTCAGCAATACAAATATCAATGTGCCAGTGTTATGAGAGGTTCGGAGATCTATACAGCAATTGCTTTCCCACTGAGCTCATTGCCAGGATGGTGCTGAAATCTTTGCGTTTGACTGCACTGAGCAAAGCTCTGTCCCCATTCTACCACAGGAGTGTTCCTAAATTGCATCCATTTTCACACAATCAAGGAGGAATCCTGGTCTACCAAATTACAAATAGGAACACATTAGGTTATTGTCTGTCCCTCCTGATTTCTTGGCAAAATTCCATGACCCCTGAAGGAATTGTGGGCAACGTGTACTGTAAGGACAGGAGAGAACTATGAGCAATTAAAGCTGACCTGAACCTTCCTGCCACCTGCACTTAAGAATGACAGTCCTCAGGGTTTCAAGTGACTGATATAGATGCTTCCTTTAGAGCAGGACATCATGAAAATGTTCAAATTGTTTTCCTAAGGAAAAGTATGTTTTTCCATTTCTTTTATAATTTAGACTGTATATGCACGCTCTTTACTTCTACCAATGATTCCAGTTATAAGTCCAGTTCTGGGTGGCATCCCACCAGGCATTTTCTTGCTGCTTGCTTATGTCGTGTCCCCTAAAGTCTCCTATGTAAAATATTTGTTTCCCGGATGATGGATCCAACCATTGAGAGGTGATTGGATCATGAGGGCTATACATTAATCAGTAGATTTATTTATTAATAATTTATAACTAAATGACATTGGAAGGTGGTGGAAAATGAGAGATCTGTGCTACTTTGAAGAATCAGATCACAAGGCCATGCCTTTGAAGAGGCTGTTTGTTCCTTGGACCATTCCTCTACATCCCTCTGCTTCCAACTACCGGGAGGTAAGCATCTTTCCCCTGCATGGACTTCCTGCATAGTATTTCAACCCTACCTTAGGTTCATGGAAATTTAAGTTTTTTTCCTCAAGTATTTTGTTACCATGAAGAAAAAAATCTAATGCTCAGCACAGCCCAGAAAACTTCAAGCTATTCTTAGGGAAAAACCTGACACATCTGGTTTCTGCTGTAGACACAGTCACATCAAGCACATTTAGGAGGGTTGATTCCAAAGCAGACAGCTTGAACATGTTTGAAACTCTCAGACCATGTTATCTCGTATATATTATTCTTGTTCCTTGCTATACCTCTAAATTAGGTGCTCAATTGTTTTTTAAATGAATACTTGAATGGGATTACTTGGCACGTTGTTTCTCTGGGAGCACAAAGTGCCTCCTCTCTACAAACATTACATTCTATTAATTGATATGGGATGTAAAGACTGGAAGGTACAGTATGTTGACAAGAAATCAGATCCATCACTAGAGAGGAGTGAGACTTTTCAATGGAAAGCAGATGAACTTCAGAAGGAAATGTGACCTCAAACGTAGTAGCCACAAATACTGTATTTTGTCCAATTTGTGTATCCTGGATTCTTTTTTAGATAAACTCTGTGTGTGTGTGTCTTTGTCTGTGTGTGTGTGTGTGTGTGTGTGTGTGTGTGTGTGTGTGTCTGTGTCTGTGTATGTGTGTGTCTGTGTGTGATGAATCTGGGGGAAGGACAAGTAATAGGAAAGAAAAGGGGAAATGGAGAAGTTAAATGGATATGATCAGAATATAAGATATACTTGAAAAACACAGCTTTTGTGAAATCAATGTGAAATGAATATATACTGATAAAGAAGGTCCAGTAAGTTGGCTCTTACAACTAACAGCACTTGCCCCCAAGATGTGTATCAGTCCTGAATTCACTAGACTGAACTCAAATGTTGGAAGGAAATAATCAAGAATAATCAAGTCCCACAAGTTGTCCTCTGACCTCTACAAACATGCCATGGCACACATATACCTCCACAAATACATAGAGAGACAGAGACAGAGACAGACAGAGAGAATAAAAAAAGCATAATAAACATTTAACCTTTAAAAAAATAAAAGGAGGAAAAGGACACCATTAAGGAAATGAGGAAGAAAGAACACTTGGAAGTACAGAAAACAAGAGGCAAACTCTCTTCTAGAGCTTTCAAAGCAGAATGGAGCCTGCCAACATCTTCCCTTTAGGCCATGGAGTCCTATGTTGGATTTCTGACATCCAGGATTATAAAAATATAAATTGCGTGTGTTCAAGAACAGAATTTGTGGTAAATCATTACAGAAAAAATACAAAGTTAATACCCAAATCTTTTCTGCATTTGACATAAAATATTCCACACCAAAAGACGTAAGTATCACTGGACTTTTTTTTTTTTCTGAGCTCTTCATACTTTCCTATCAATGAGTCAGACATGCTGCCTGCTTGGCAGATGGAGGAAGTATGCAAATCTGGGGCTGTGGGCAGTGTAAGCAGCTGGAGAGGCTCAGAGGTTTGTGTTCGAGTGTGAAGCACTGTGGGAGGATACTCATAAGCCTGCAGACAGAAATAAGCTGCTGCGTCTTCAGCACGGACACTGCTGATGGTGAGAGTGAAATCTGTCCCAGACCCACTGCCAGTAAACCGATCAGGAACCCCAGTCTCCCGTGTGGACGCCCAGTACATCAGCAGTTTAGGAGCCTGCCCTGGCTTCTGCTGGTACCAAGACAAGTAGTTCTTCTGGGTTGAGCTATAATAAAGACTCTGGCTGGACGTGCAGCTGAGAGAGACTCTCTCTCCTGCTGACGCAGCCAGGGAGGCTGGAGACTGTGTCATCACGATCTCCCCACAGGCACCTGCAATCAGGAATAGACAATGATCATACATACAAACTGTATAATATAAGCAAGTTTAATTGTCATTTAAATGTCCATATTACAGTATTTTGTTGGTTTATTATCATTAAGAAAGATTATACCCCGGTACAGACCCGTAAGTTTCTTATGTACAAAGATGTGAGTCTGAAGGGGTTGCAATTCTTAAATTCCTCACCAGATATCCACAGCAGCAGGGACATGAGAATCGGAGTCTGTGAAACCATCTTGCTGCCCCTTCCTGTCTGAAGCAGTTTAGTTCTTATTGCAAAGGCTTTGTTTATAAATTCTGAGAAGCTGGGCTGGGCCTGGAGTGGCCTATGCAGAGCAACCAGCAAATGAAGAAACAAATTGCCTGGGCGGTGAGGTGTGAGAGTATCTGATGTAAATTAAGAGCCAAAAGTGCAGCCATAGAAATTGTAAGGAGTAGCAGGAAATGATCAGCTAACAGCTCTCAGTACTAAACTGCCTGATTTTCTGATGGAATGCTTAGTTTAAAATTGAAGGCAATTTGAATCAGGCGAGTTTTGCAGAAACATTAGAGAAGCCATCTCAGCCAAATTTTTATTCTCCCAGCTCCAAAGTCACTCTTACCCTGAGGCCAATCAATAAAAGCACCTTAGGCATTTGAGCTCCAGTTCTGAGATACTTGTAGTTCAGAGAGAGGACAGGAAGCCCAGAAATCATTCTGTGAAAATCCTGAGGGCTGGTCATTTAAACCTAGAGTGAAAGGGGCTTCAATCTCACAATGAAGGTAAATCTGGAGACACCTGGTAAATATCCTGCCACACCGCCTGAAGTAAAGAGGGATCTAAACCTTGGAAACTAGAAGGAGAAAGACAAGCAGGATTTCACCCAGAAGTCATGGCTGCAGACCAACATTGCCAAGAGGTTTTTATAAGAAACGCTTATCTAGAGGGATCTAGAATTCAGCAGCGATACTAAAATTAGGTGAAGATGGTCTTACTGACATGATATACAAGTAAAAACCTCTCTGGAAGGGAGCACCACCATCTAGAGCTCAATAATTATTTTACAAGAAGCAATAGGCCACAACGTGAGATATTGTTGCCATACCAAAAAAATGTTTACTTGACTATGAATGAAAAACAACAGGTATAAGAGAAATCAAGATTCTCCCCAAACTTTGGATTGGCGTATTATGAAAGTATACATGAGAGGTAAATTATAAACCCAATATTATTTGCGAAGCACATAAACATAAAATAAAAATAAAATGCCATAGCGAGGAGTTGGGATGAACACCTGTAATCTCGGAACTGGGAAATTAGAAAATGGAAATCATGAATTTGAGAACAGCAAGTTCTAGGTCACTTCAACAAAAGAAGGAGAGAATATATATGTGTGTGTGTGTGTGTGTGTGTGTGTGTGTGTGTGTGTGTTTGTGTGTGTAAAATCAAGTGGTTAAAAAGCAATTCAAGGTCTTTTATAGCCAAAGGAAATTATCTAAGATTGAAGTTAAAA
>NW_008340424.1:109356-112297 GCF_000622305.1 Nannospalax galili
ATCAGTATGCTTTTATTTTGCTTTATTATCTATTTAAATTTTATGCATTTACTTTTCAAGTATATAATATTAAATTTTGGAGTTAATTAGATTTAAACCTCACTTATAAGTGGCAAGATAGAAACAAGAAAAAGCCAGCCAGAATGCGGATTGAGGGAGCTCCCAATTTCTGAATTCAAGAATAAGAAAGACCACAAAAGAATATGAAAGATGAGTGACTTGGCCCTCCTTCTGTCTACACAGTTGTCTAACATTCCTGACCTTTGCTTTTTGTATTTCACATTTTCTGTCTTAATTTCCTTTACTATAACTCATTCAGAATGGGCAGATGGAACACCAAGTCTTAGAACCCAAAAGATCCTGCAGCTAAACCCATGTGCTCTCACAGTATGAAAGGAGAGAACATGGACAGTCAGGGGTTCACATGTTCACATTCTTTTCCTTATAATAAAAAAGCAGGACAGAATACTTAAGTACTACTTTCTCACAAATCAGAATTCCACAGTATTTAGTGATGCATTGGATTCTTTGTGTGTTTGCAAAACAACCTGTTGACTGAAAAAAACACAGATTTTCTCACAGGTTTGGAGGCAGGAAGCCTGAGCTTGATGAACTTGAGCTCCTCTGACAAAGCATATTTTCCATAGTTACCAAGGATAGAGGTCCAGAGAATGTCAGCTTTAGATTCAAATCAATCTGAGACATTTCATGGCTAGACTAAGCCTTGCTATTCTAACACATAACCTTCTTCCTTAGAGAGGAATGAATGAGTGTGGTTACCTAATATCCATGACAAAAAGGAGTAGACATGAAAGGATTTTCTATAATAATTCATATAAATCATTAACATAAAAGAATCCTTTGTTAAACCGTCTATGGTGGTGCACACCTGGATTCCCAGGCCTTAGGAAGGTGAGGCAGGGAGACCAACATGAATTTGAAGCTAGCTTAGGCTGCAAAGATTTGGGCTAGCCTAGGATACATAGAAAGACTCTGTCTTTTTAAAAAATAACCTAATTCAATGTATTTGAACTTTCCCTGAAGAGATGTATGATTCTTTTGGCTTGGAAAGATGGCTCATGGTAAAGAACACTTCTACTATTCAGAGGGCCCAAGTTGTTTCCCAGCATGCACTTCAGCTGATTTACAACCTGTAACTCTAGTTTCAGGCAACCAATGGCATCTTATGTCCTCTTTGAGAACCCACGCACACATGGGATACACACAGACACAAGAATATATGTAAAAGAAAAATAATAAATAAATCTTATTGTAATGTTTGATTACAAATATAATGTATATACTTAGGTACATTATAAAGACATGTATGTAGGTAGTATATATGGACACACATATCTGAAAGAAGTCATGACCAAAAGGGCTCTTCCACAACATGTTGTACCTGTAGTAGAAAGAGATTTGTTTCCTCCTTCAAAAGTTCCTTATCTTTGAAAACTTTTGTGGATTTTAAATCATTAGGTCTAGAAAAAGAACATTTATTTGTGGTTTTTGCACCATTTCTATGGTTTGCCTGGTCATGCTAATACCAGTATCTTTTGAATGAGTTCTACTCTCTGCCACTGACTGGAAAAAAACTCTGAAGATCTTTAATTATGATGTGAGAGTTGTTTCTTATCAATACTAGATGAGGGAGCCCAGCAGGGTTCTCTTTCTCCTCCCAAAGATTAAGAAGCATGTATATCCTCAGGTCTCTGGCTATCTTAGGTTGTCAGTGCTATATGCATCCTGTCTCCCCCTACCCCGACATCACCGACATTCACTGTAGACTTCTGCAGACTCCTTCAGAAAACACAAATTTAATCTCTATTGGTTTCCTTCAACTATAAAAGATATTTATATCACTAGGCTCACCCTAGGGCTTTCTACACTTGCCTGGTTCTACTTGCTTTACCCACCAGGAGTTTTGCATATTGTTTCCATGGGAGGCATCTCCCTTTCAAGTACAGGATAAAAGTTCAGTTCCAACCTTGCCTGGACTGATCTGGAATCCTTAGTTCAGCTTCTCAAGAGGAGGAATCTTGTTCATTTCCTGGGGGTGCTAATGTTCTGGATCCCTGGTAAGGATAAGGGGGCATAAGTAAGGAGATGGTCTAAGGGGGTGACTTTGGAACCCTACTGCCCATGGAGGTTCTTTCCATATGTTTCATATACAGGGAGTGTGATGTCTAGAACTGTGAGCTTTAGAGACTCCACAAAAACAGGGACTTGGGATCTGATAAAGATTGTCACAGAGAAAGAGTAGCATGATACAGAAAAATCCTACCATGCGATTTACACATCTTTTTTCCTCAATTATAATATATTTTTAGTGTGTAAATAAAAATCATCACAATAACTTAGTCTGAATTACAGCAATATTAAATTATGAAGTGGATGATCATATATGCATCTGACCTTGAACTTCTTCCTCATTTATTTTGGATTCACTGAGTAGTTAAGATGACCCAATCTTCACTCTGTGTCCATTATCCCTGAAGAACCAACCTCCATCTCCTGCAGTTGAGGTCAGAGCCACCTACATAGCAATGGAAACGCCACTTTTCTTCGGCTTGTACACAAGCCAGCTCCTGATTTATTTGATTTCCAAACGGTGACCTGGTGTTGCAGAAAGGTTCAGTGCCAGCAGTGGGTCAGGACAGATTTCACAATGAAAATCAGTAAAGCGGGGCCTGAGGATGTTGGAGTTCATTATTGATTGCAAAGTACATGATCGGTTAACACGGTGCTACAAATAGGAACAAAAACTACACTGTGAAGCTATTTAGACGTCCACAGGGCTGCTTCTATGAGGAGGATCAGAGTATATTCTCGGAGCCTGTGTGCGAGGATGAGGTTGGAGAACCGAGAACAGTCAAGTTAAGATGGAGTCTCTTTGTCACAGGTTCCAAGATGCTCACAAGATAAATCTATTAGTGACTTC
>NW_008340424.1:113057-120411 GCF_000622305.1 Nannospalax galili
AAAAAGGAAAATCATGACATCAGCTTAATATTTATATTTAATTTTGTTCTTCTCTCTTCTTAGTTCAGGGTCTAGTGGAGATGATATGATCAACAATCCAGTCTTCCTCTGCATCACCACTGGAAAGCAGGACTCCTTTTCAGGAAGAATCGCAGAACAAAAGACATCACTTCTAGGCTTTCAAAGATATGTCTTTGTCTTCCCTTCTTTTCCTGTAGCTGTGATAAAATACCTTGCCAAAATCTTAAGACATAAACCCTTATTCTGGTTCATAGTTTAAGGTATGTTTCAACAGTGAGGACGTCAATGTGGCAGGAACTAGAAGCAGCTACTCCCATCAGATCCACAACCATGAAGCAGAGATTGAACAATACTAATGCTTAGCTCACTTTATCCAGTTTATTAATTCCAGGATCCCTCTCTAGGGTATGCTATTGCCCACAGTTAGGATGAGTCTTCCCACTTCAATTGATCTAATCAAGATAATCCCTCACAGAAGTTAACTTAATCTAGACAATTCCTAACAGAATTTCCTGGAAGCTTCCCTCCACCATGATTCTAATGACAACACCAACCATCATTGCCTTAAGGCCACTGCAAGTTCCACAGGGAAGTGTTGCCTCATAAAAGACTCCCATTCTTCACAAGATCAATAAAGATTTTGGCCAAGGGTTGTAGATGGATCATCAGATAAGAGTACTGACTGCTCTTGCAGAGGACCTGAGTTTAATTCCTAGAACCCACATGGTGATTGAAAACTGTCTGTAACTCCATTCCAGGAGGATCTGACGCCTTCTTCTGACCTGTGTGGGCACTGAACAACACGGATACACTAACATACATGCAGCCAATACACATAAAATCAAAATAATAAGAAATAATAAATAAAATATTTTTATAAATGTCTTAGCCAAATAAACCTTAGATCATATCACATTTCTCTCTCATCTAGCAGGCCTTAGATGAGCTTCCAAGAAGGATTCTGCAGATGCCTTCTTCTGACCTGTGTGGGCACTGAACAACACGGATACACTAACATACATGCAGCCAATACACATAAAATCAAAATAATAAGAAATAATAAATAAAATATTTTTATAAATGTCTTAGCCAAATAAACCTTAGATCATATCACATTTCTCTCTCATCTAGCAGGCCTTAGATGAGCTTCCAAGAAGGATTCTGCATCATCATATACATTACAATGATTTGAAAAAAAAAAACATCATTCAAAAGCCCTCACAGGCATGCTGAAGATGATGTTGACCGAAGGCAAATCTGGCTAGGAAGGCTAACAGGAAACACAGTGGAGGGAGCCCAAGCCCCATGTCTCAGACACACAAATGTCACATTCCATGTTGCATCATAGGAGAAAAGCCTTATGAGAGAGTGAGTTTCCCTAGGCCTTTCTGACACCCACTTTTGCCAAGCTAGCCCATACCATATACCCCAACAATAAACCTACATTTTCATTAAACGCTCAGCTCATTTTCAATCTGTTAAGGCAACTCCATGCAACTGCAAAAGAGTCGTTATATTCTCCTGCTCACAGAGTCCCCTGCATTTCCCAAGGAATAATATCTAGGGACAATTAAACTTAGCAAATTACTGTGGAAACTAAAATTGAGAGGTTTCTCCCCTTACCTACAGAGGTCTGTTCTATTTAATTCTAGTCTTCATTTGTTACCAATCAACTCCCTGGTGCCTTTTCCTGTACTTGCATACAAATTGTTAACAGGTCAGAAGCTTTTGGTGTGTTGGTTCCGTACTTTTGAATGCCCCAAGTCTAGGGTTGTAGTGAAAGACCCAGGTTCTTACAGCTCCTAGGGCCTAAAGCTAGGAGCCTACTACTCCAGGCTTTAGATGGCCGAGACCGGGTTCTGGGTATATAGATTACAAAACTGAATTGCTCGTGTCTTTTACTACCAGAGGTCCTACCTCCTGGCAGGTAGTGTTATCTTTGATCTCCAGCAGCATGTGTCGCAGAGCAGGTGGCATTAACCAGTGTCAGACACTGTTCAGCTCCTGACTGGACCTCCCTGCACCTGCTCCTGCCTTACCCCTGGCCTGCCTCTGCCTCTGCCTCTGCCCCTGCCCATGCCCCTGCCCTGCCCCTGCCTCTGCTTCTGCCTCCTGATGGCTAGGATTAAATGTGTGCTCCACTAGACTTAGAAATTGCACAGATTTACTTTGGAAAAAATATTTCAGTGTCCTACCTGCTTTTGATAAATTCTTTTACGATGACCTTTAAGCTGGATTTCTCCATTTCATAATAGACCCATATTAGATTATCCAACTATAATAATGGGTTAATTTATTTCTCCTTCTGTGTGTCTGAGTTTTGGCTTAATGAATGGTAATCCTGATTTTAGGCATAGGCACATTGAGAACTGTATATTCTTGGAGTAGTCATCCCCTATCCATTACATAAAGCCTCTTTGAAAATATTTATTTTTGTATAATCTGAGTGTCCATGCCTGTTAGATATGGGTACATGATTCTATGTGAGGGTGCACACAAGCCACAGAGCATGGTGGCGCTCAGAGCACAGTCTTGGTTATCAGTCCTGGCCTTCCACCTAGCTTGAAGTTTGGTCTCTCTTGTTGCATCTGTGCTGCTTCTCCAGGCTAGCTGGCCTACGAGCTTCCATGTGCCCAAGGGACTCTCCAGTCTCTACTGGAGTACTGGGATTGCAGACTCATGCCACTGTGTGGAGCTTTTACATGGATTCTAGGGATCCAAATACAGGTCATTAGGCTTCTTGGCATGTACTTCTAAGTGCTGTGCCATCTTCCTGTACCCCTCTTTTTTAGTTGTTAAAAATTTCCTTGTTCTAACATCTGTTCTGTCTGAATTTAATGTGTCTAATCCTTCTTTCTGTTTATTAATATTAAACTAACTTTACCCATTATTTATGTGTAAGCTATGTGTGTCTTTATGTTTAAAGTGAGGTATTTTGTAGGCAGCATTCAGTCTGTTTTTATGTTATTGGTTATGACAATGTCCTCTTTAACTGGCACAGTTACATCACTGATGTTCAAAGGAATTGCTGTTATCACATTTCTGTCTCTTATTTTGTCTATAGTTCTATTTTTTCTTCTGTTCTTTTTTATCATCTGTGATTTTAATTTAGAAATTTATATGATTACACTCTTCCTCCTCTCTAAGCACATCATTTCTATCTATTTCAAACTTTATTTGGGGGTTTTCCTAGTGTTTGAAGCACAAGTCCTCAATTACTGCAGTCCTACTCTCTCTCTAATACATGAGACACCTGATGAGCATGTGATTACTTTATATAAATAAGATTTTCAATTCTTCCTTCTCCTTCGCATTAGTACTGTCAATAATTTACTTTTTTAAAAACACACATAAATATCTATTAAAATTTCCATGTCATATATATTTGGAAACATTTCACTATTATTTATTTGAATATATGGCTACATGATAGATCAGTTCAGAAGAAGAATAAAAAGCATTAGTTTAAACTCTGTGTATACTGGTCCACTTATCATTCACATGTGTTATATAGATTTTTATTTTTAAATAAAGGAGTTTTAAAAGCACACCCACACCCAAGAGCATTTATGGACCACTAAGTAGAGTCTGTAAGCCTTTAAAAACGTGATAATAGAGAACATAGAGCAGGGTAGTGTATTCATGTGAACAAAGAGTTGGGGGAGCGGTTCTGAATACAAGAGAAATATATTGTATGAAATTTTCAAAGAATCAATAAAAATAGAATTAAACGTTACAGTCAGGTCTATTGCCAACAAATTCTGTATATTTTCACTTGTTTAAAAAACTCCTTGGGTCTGCAGAGCTGACTCAGCCCTTTATTGACTCAGCCGTTTAGAGCACTGACTGTTCTTGCAGAGGACCAGGATTCAATTCCCACCACCCACATGGCAGCTAACAGCTGTCCATACCTCCAGTTCTAGGATACCTTTCTCTGACTTCTGAGGGCATTGTACGATACTGGTGAACGTATATACAAGCAGGCAATACACACATACACATAACATAAAAAAGTATTTTTTCACAAAAAGAAAACAAAGAAAGTCTTTATATGAAGGATATGTTTTTAAGGTCCAGGATTTCAAATTTAGAATTTTCCCTCAATAATTTACATATATTTCTTTCTGTTCTCTTATTCCTTGTATAGTTAATGAAGATGTAATTTTTATCTATTTCCTGACAATGTGTTTATTTTTTCTTTACTTTTGATTTTCTGTAGTATACACTGGTCACACAGAAGTTTTGTCATTTGTTTATATTGATATTCTATGAGCTTCCTGAATCTGTATCTTACTCCTTAGAGAAAATCTCAGCCTTGGTTTCAAAAATCTCTTCTACCCTTTCTTCCCATCCTTTCCCTCCAGCATCTGCACTATTCACACGTCCTTTCTCCTGCAGCTGTTCCACAGCTCCTGGACTTTATTCTCTCTGTTTCATCTTTATTTCCCGCTCTGTTCAGCTATGGAGAATTCTATGCACAATCTACGTGATATTTTTCCTGCACTGTGCCCACTCTGTCAACAAGCTTATCAGTGTCACTGTGCCCACTCTATCAACAAGCTTATCAGTGTCAGTCATTGCTGTTTGAGTGTTTGATCTGTAACTCTTCTCGGAGGACCTTTCTTCAGTTCTACCTCTCTGTGTGCATTATCCATCAGTTCTGCATGTTTCCTACTCTCCACTGGAGCACTCAGCATACTCATTGGTCATCTTATGTAGCTGGATGATAATTAGTATCTTTTAATATCAGCTATAGTTTTTTTATATTGCCAGACCATAAACTAGGAAAAAGAGAGTTGCTGTTAAAAGAATTTAATAAAGAGATTGTAAGGAATGTAGAGAAAAGAATCTTAATTTTCTTAAGGGTTTTTATTAATCTATAGTAATTTCAGAAAGTAGCAGATTTCATTATGATACTTTCATGTCTGTATATGATTAAGTTTGATCATGTTCATGTCGCACCTACCAGGGTTGACAACCCTACAGACCTTGCAGTAGGTCTCTGTCTCCCACTGAGCCTGTTTTTCTTCCTTGTGAGCCTCACTAGCGATTCTTAATTGTTGCTCCTCACTTAGGCAGGATGGGCTAGCTAGAGAAGATAGAGTGCACAAATCTCTACTCCTTGTGAAAGCCTAGAGCTGGAAGAAGTTCGATATTTCCCTCCTGGAAGAAGTCAGATATTTCCCTACCCCATTTCAGCCAGGCATTCTGACACACAGACTGCAGACCACATTCAGACAAGGAAGCCTATGGGTAAAGAACACCTGCAGGCCACATTCAGACAAGGAAGCCTATGGGTAAAGAACAACACAAAATCATACTTTAAAATTGTACCCAGTGCTGTGAATTTTTTCGTTACTCACTTGGACAGTTCTCAAGTATGAGCTTTGTAGATGACAACATCATGGCATAATGTCAAAAGGTTGAAAAGTTGAAAGAACCCCTCAGGTTAGACACTGATTAACTACTTTCTGTTAGGGTTCCGTTAGGGTTTCTGTTCCATTGGGGTTTCAGTTATGAGAAACAGAGTACTATGGAGTATTTCAAAATTTTTCACTGTTACACCCACTCTTTGGAGGCAGAAAGTGGTTCTTCTCTAATATTTACTGTGGAAATTTGTTCAAGGTCTTATGGTCAGTGTGGATGTTCCTCAAAAAGCTTGAAATAGAACTACAAAAATATCCAGTTATATACCCAAAGAACTCCATGTTCTAATACAGATATACCTGCTTATCTGTATTGCCTGCTCTGTTCACTATAGCTAAGATATAGAAACAGCCTAGATGTCTATCAACTGATGAACGGATATTGAAAAACTGGTACATTTACCAAATTTATTATTCAGTTGTTAAAATGAAATTATGAAGTTTGGCAGTAAATAGATGTAACTGTAAACAATCACTATGAGTGAGGTAACCCAGACCCAGAAAAACATACATGACATGATTTGTCTCATTTGTAGATGTTAGTTTTAAATCTTTAGATATGTGTGTTTCATTTAGAATATTCATAGAAGTCAGGAAATTAGTAAGTAGTCAGGGGGGGTTGGGAGCTTTGAAGGGAGGGAAGGTAGGACGCAGTGTTACAAAGGGTAAAGGAAAGTAGTGGAACAGAAGGGTTAAATTGGGTGGACTGTGGGAGGGAAAGCAGTCAAAAGAATACTGGAAGGAAAAAGTAACACAAAAGATGTTTGAAAAGTCATATGGAAACTTACTACTCTAGAAGCATCTAAAAATAAATGCATACACAAACACAACCATGATTTAAATGGAGTCAACATAACTACAACAGGATGCCAATGCCCCACTAAGAACTACTTGCTATCAAAAGCTCCAGTGCTAAGAATGGGTGACATCTTTGGTGTTGTTGACCAGTGAAGTCCTATAGAACCCAAAGATATTACTGGCTATTGCTTATGTTCTTGGTTAACTTCCAGAACTTCATAGTAAAACGATATTGCTTAAGACACCACATTCTTGAGTAATAGAAAATTGAGAAATCAAGTTGGCGCTGACCTCTAAGCTTATCACTACTGGCAAGCTTTCATGGTGCTTGAAGGTACTTTGTACACTATTGAAAGAGAAAAGTTATCATCAGTCTTACCCACATGTGTGCACTATGAGCTAGAATAATGAACAGCCTGGAGGACATGCCCACTGTTGCAACAGTGCCACAAATATCATGGTAGTAACCAACCACTCTCTGATTAGATTTAAGCTTCAATCCACAGAAGGAAATCTATACCTGGCACAGTCATAGTGGTGGTGCCAAGTACTGTAGCTAGACAGGTCATAGACCCTAGGGGAAAATCCTCTACTCTTACTGGCATAGTATTAAACAGACTCTTAATGACTTATCATTACACCCATAGATTATATGGAGTGCATCTCCTCACCATCATCAGAGAAGCTTCCTTTGACAGTGGATCACAATTCACAGAGACTCACAAATATTCAAGGTGCAAAGAATAAAAGACTGTGGATGTTCAGCCCTAAATGGGACAGCTATATCACATGTTGTCCTCCCAAGGCTCAGAGATCATTGCAGAAGAAAAGGAAAAAAAATTGTAAGAACCATAGGTGCTGGATGATTACAAGGAAACAGTACTTTCTGAACACAATAGTGCAGCTGTAATGTGATGCAAAAAAATTGTGAAAGCTCAAGCCAGACAAAATCTCAACACAGAAAGGGGGTGTCGTCAGGATGTCACACCCCTATATGAGGAGATACTGGCAATTGATAGCTGTTAGGAGATGGAGAGTCAGATTTTTAAGTATGTGGCCCATGCTAGGTCAATCAACTCTAGTGGATGCCTCCAGACTTGAGTATAGGA
>NW_008340424.1:121394-121511 GCF_000622305.1 Nannospalax galili
GGAAACCACACCAGAAATGAGACAGAAGACTTAGGCTTTCTCTGTTTAGTTTATTCTTCAAATGCATACTGTTTATTCAAGAGGCTTCTAATACTCCTGTATCTTTTACACAAGAGA
>NW_008340425.1:0-238 GCF_000622305.1 Nannospalax galili
TGAGGGAGAGTACATCTTCTTAAAATTTCCAGACAGGTTGTCATGATTCCAGTGGATGAACATGCCCCAAAGGACATCTGGGTACAAATATTTGCCCAAATAAGACATGACATATGTGACAGAATGACTGAAATCCAGTAAGGGGGGGGGGCTTTGAAGGATGTAGATGGGGAAGGTGTCTAAATACGATTAAGAACAATTATATGAAATGCACACAAACTCAAAAAATATTTTTAAA
>NW_008340426.1:0-8113 GCF_000622305.1 Nannospalax galili
GGAAGTAGAGGCTGTGGCTGGGACACTCTGGTCACAGTGCTGGACCCGACCAGAACACACTACAGCATGCCTGTGATGGGTCATCCTGGGCTCAGCCACATCCCCTCTCTCCAGTCACAGGCAGGCTGGACCACCAAGCTGAAGACAGGGGCTGGAGGACACAACAGGCTTGGGGTTCAAAGCTATTCCCGGACACCTGGCAGGTGGCCACCAGATGGAGGATGTGTTGGGCTGACGGTGCACAGCATCCTCGGGTCTGAACAACAAGGAAAGGGAAGAGCTCTGAGCCTCCCACAGCAAAACATGCCTCAGTATAAAAGCCAGGAGCACAGAGCCCCTCACACAGCCACTCACACACACAGTCACTTAACACTCAACACACACACACTCCCAACGCCAGCCAACCCCAGCATGGCTGCCTCCACCATGTCTGTCTGCTCTGATGACAGCACCGAGTCCTCCTGGCAGGTGGATGACTGTCCAGAGAGCTACTGTGAGCCCTGCTGTGCCCCCAGCAACTGTGTCCTCTGTTGTGCCCCGGCCCCCTGCCTGACCCTCGTCTGCACCCCAGTGAGCTGTGTGTCCAGCCCCTGCTGCCAATCCACCTGCCCCAGCTCCTGCACACCATGCTGTCAACAGTACAGCTTCAGCTCCTCCCCCTGCTGTGTGACCCTCTGCTGCAAGCCGGTCTGCTGCAAGCCCCTCTGCTGCACACCAGTCTGCTGTAAACCTGTCTGCTGTGCTCCGGTCTGCTCTGGATCCCCCTGCGGCCAGCAGTCTAGCTGCCAGCCCTCAAGCTCCCAGTCATCCTACTGTGCACCCCTCTGCTGCAAGCCCGTCTGCTGCAGACCCTGCTCCAGCGTGTCCCTGCTCTGCCGCCCCGTGTGCAGACCAGCCTGCTGCGTGCCTGCCTCCTCCTTCTGTGCCTCCTCCTGCCAGCCCAGCTGCTGCCACAGGTCCTCCTCCATGTCCCTGCTCTGCCGCCCGGCCTGCTCCAGCCAGGCCTGCTGAGGCCTCTCCTCAGACAGAAGTCCAGCTGCTGAGTGCCATGACCCACCTGGAGCAGCAGTCTCAGGTTCACATCCCCACCAGCCCTAGATGCCAGCTAGGCACTGCTCAGTCACTAAAGACACTTGTACTCCTCCTCCACCAGGTCCCAGGAGTGCTGAGTACCCCCGCCACCTGCTACTTCCCAGTGCTGGCCATCTCCCCTCCACACCCTCCCCATTTGCTGGCCCTGGTGTGGTCAGCTGGGTCACCGTTAGCCTCTGAACATCAGTAAACCTCCTCTGCACCATCTCTGTAGTGACTGTCATTCTGGGTGGTAGGGCACCTCAAGGTCTGAGCCTGGCTCTGGGGCCTGCACTCACCCACCCTCTCTGCACCTCGAAGAACCCCAACCCCAAGCTTCTGTCCCCTCATTCCCTGCTCTGCTGAGGCAGAGGTGGTGTCTTTATGCTCCACACTCATGTCCAAAGCTGGCCACACCCTCTGTAGGGCCTAGCCTAGGAAAGTCCTTAGGGCCTGCAGGAGGCTGAGGGGAGTTTGTTGGCCCCAGTCACAGCTCTGTCCTCTGCTCACTATAGCTGAAAGACTGGAGAAGCATCTCCTGTGGTGGCGTCATCATCCCCACAGACAGCTTATGCCCAAGGTCCCATACCCAGGCACACCCACAGCTGGTACCCCCATCAGTCGTGTCTTGGTCTTCTGCATCTCGTGGACTGACCACGGCTGACAGAGTGGGCATGAGAGCCTCAGAGGGACAGCTGAGTCCTGGCCCTCCTCCCCTGTGAAGCGGCTAGATCCAGCCAGTGTCTAACCTCTGGGTCACATGCTTCCAGCCCTTACCTCTGCCAAGCAGCCAGTGCCAGAGGTGGTTACAAGTAGCAGAGTCAGGATTGACAGTGCCCGAGGAAACCCATGAGTAGATAGGAGACCCCATTCCTGGTAGAGAAGTCACCACACAGGGTGCTCCTCTGCTGTCTGTGCCATGGCTGCCTGAGCTGCTAGAGTGTCCCATGCTTGTATGCAGAGACAATGGTCTATCAGATCCAATACAGTGCACTTTGCTCCCCAACTCACTAATCCCAGCTGAAGATGCTCCAGAGAGAACACACTGTGTTACCCGGGTGGAGACCAATGCACACTGCAGAGCAAAGTGATGTCCCCAGACAGACCCATCCTCAGGGAAAGTCACTGGCGAAGGTCATCCACGACCATGGCAGAGATGTCTACTTCACCACATATGCAAACCTCAACCCAGGAACCAGGGAGAGGAAGGAACATTCCCACAGTGCATGACTTGCTAGAGGCAGAGGCCCAAGGTGTCAGTGTGAATGACATGTCGGATAAGGAATTCAAAGGACAGTTGGTAAAATGCTCAATGAAATGAGACCCAAGGGAATGCAGATAAATAAATAAGATTAGGAACACAGTGTGGGCTGTGAATGGGAAATTCAAGAACCAACCAGAAATATTGGGATGGGAGCACTGTAATCCAGATAGAGTTTGCCTAGAAGCCTCAACAACAGATGAGTTCAAACAGCACAAAGCCTGTCACAGCTGGAAGACAGGCCTTTGAAAATATCATCTTCAGACAGAAATAAAGGAAAAGCGAGTGAAGAGAGCAAGATCTTTATGAAGTCATCAAACATCCGTGTTCGAGCCACACTGAAGGAGAAGAGAGGAGTTAAGGGCACAGAAAATCTACACACCCAATTGCAGAGAACACGTGTTGGGAAAGATACAGACACCCAAGGAAGGGTAGGAGGTCTGTGAGGCCTCGAAGAGATGAAAAAAGAGATCCTCACCACTGCTGTTAAGATAAACAAGACAAGGGGCTGGAGAGGTGCTCAGCGCTTAAGAGCATTGGCTGCTCTTGCAGAGGACCCGGTTTCAGTTCCCAGAACCCACGTGGCGGCTACCAACCGTGCGTAACTCCAGTTCTAGGGGATCCAACGCCTCTTCTGACCTCCGCGGCATTGCACGACACAGGTGCACGCACATACATGCAGGCGAAATACTCGTACGCATAAAAACATAAAAGAGCAGGACAAAAGAACTTCACATGTGCAGGAGGAAAGAGCCAGGTCACATCTGAGGCCCCCACCAAATCAGCTGCAGATTTCTTAGAAAAACCCTACAAGGCAGGGGAGATGGAACAGTGTGTTCCAAGTGCTAGAAGAAAAACCTGCCAGTCAGAGTGCTAAACTCAACAAGGTCTGAATAGAAGGAATGAGGACCTTCCAAGGTGAACAGAAATGAAGAAATTTCACAAACGCCAGATCTACCTTATAGAAGATGTTTAAGAGAACCTTATACCCAGAAATGGAAGGAGGACAGCTACCATCATGATTATATATGAAAGTATAAGTTCCAGTAGACAAATATACAAGAGAAAAACGGAAAAGTATTAAATATTATCAATACAGTAAGCCATCAGACCACAAAGATGAACAGAGAAGAAGAAACAAAGAACACAAAACAGCTAGAAGAAAATCAACAAAATGGCAGACACAAGTCCATCCCTTTCATCAATAACTCTGAATGTAAAAGATCTTAATTCACCAGTTAAAAGACAGACTGGCTGAGCTGGATACGGTACACACCTTTAATCCCAGCATTTGGGAGACAGAAACAGGCAGTCCTCTCGGTTGGAAGCCAGCCAGTCTATGTAGTGAGTTCCAGGCCAGCTGGGGCTACAGAATGAAACCCTGTCTCAGAAAGAAACGAAACAACACAAAAGGTGGACTGATTGAATGGACTGAAAAACACAACCCAACGGCACCAACAGCACGCTCCCCGCAGGACATTCACAGCGCTGGTAAGACAGACATGTCCAGGGACTGGGAGGAAGGGGTGGAAAGTGATACTCCAGGCACGTGGAGTCTGAAAACACCGAGTGACTAACTTACATCTCACAAAGTAGAACTTAGGACAAAGAGTAAGAAGAGGAAAAGTCACTATATAACGATCACAGGATCGGTTCATCAAGAAGACACAACAATTATCAATCTGAGTGCATCCAGTGGTGGAGGTGTCCAACGTCACAGTGAGAGACACACCCCAACGGAGCACCGGCATGGGATGAACGCTCACACTCCATGCTGCTGGTGGACAGACCAGAAAAACCAACACACAGATCAAAGGAATTAGCAGGCATTATAGAGCATTCCACCCAACAGCTGCAGGACATACATTCCTTCCTTCAGTACACGGAAATTTCTCTACACTAGACCAGATCATAGGCTACAAGTCTTAACAAATCCCAAACCCTTGAACTTACATCCTGCATCTTTTCTGGTCGTAGTGGTATGGGTCTGAACTCAGCAGCAAGGGAGTGCCAAGTTTCCTTATGGTGTTTTCACACACACTTAGCTTTCCTTGAGGCTCTTCCTACCCCACCCCTGGGCCCCTCTCTCCACTTAAAGGCCCCGTTCATGGGCCCTTTCTAGTTTCCTGGGCTCTACACATACTCAGTCCCATAGAAATGCATATATGTAAAAATTAGAAACTAGGATCCATGTGTATGTGTGTGTGAGAGAGAGAGAGAAAGAGAGACAGAGAGAGAGACAGAGACAGAGACAATACAGAGACAGAGAAGGAGAGAGACAGAGAGGCAAAGAGAGAGAGAAAGAGAGAGACAGAGAGAGACAGAGAGAGACAGAGACACAAAGAGAGAGAGAAAGAGAGAGACAAAGAGAGAGACAGAGAGAAGGAGCATGCAGTCTCTCTGAGCCTGGGTTACCTCAGTGTCTGTAGGACCATAGCAAAGGGACAAGATGAGTCCAACTGACAACCTTTACTGACAACAGCATGTAAGAGAGGGGACCCAAAGACAATATCAGGGGCAAAGGGCAGAGGCTTACAACTGATACTACAGAAATTTAGAGACCATTAGGCATTGTTCTGAAAAGCCATGTTCTTTTGTAAAAAAATTTTTCACTTTATTTCTATTTTATGTGTCTGAGTGTTACTCCTCCATTTATGTAACTACCCATGTCGTCCAATGCCCATGGAGCACAGAAGAGGGTGTCAGATCCCCCGGAACTGGAGTTAAGGATGGTTATTAGCCACAATGTGGGTGGTAGGATTTGAACCTAGCTCTTCTGTGAGAACAGTCAGTACTCTTAACCATTGAGCCATCTCTTCAGCCGAAAAATCATATTATAACAAACTGGAAAATCTAGAAGAAACAGACAAATCTCTAGATGCAAATGACTTGCCAAAATTGAATCAAGAGGTTATAAAACATGAATAGTCCAGTAACAAGCAATGAGGTTGAATCATAATACAAAATTTCCCAGCAAAGAAAATCCAAGGACTATCACTCACTGCTGAAGTTCACCAAACTTTTTTTTTTTTTTGGTCTTTTTGAGACAGGGTCTCCCTGTAGCTCCAGCTGGCCTGGAACTCACTGTGTAGGCCAGGCTGGCCTTGAACTCACAGAGATCTGCCTGCCTCTGCCTCCCAAGTGCTGGGACTACAGGTGTGTGCCACCATGCCCAGCTCAGCAAACTTTTTTTTAAATTTATTATTTTTATTTTATGCGTATACGTGTATTGCCTGCATGTAGGTAAGTGCACCCATGTCATGCAGTCCCGCGGAGGTCAGATGAAGCTGTTGGATCCCCTGTGACTGGAGTTACAGAGTTGTTTGCTGCCATGTGGGTGCTGGGATTTGAACCCGGGTCTTCTGCAAGAACAACCGGTGTTCTTTACCGCTGAGCCATCTCTCCAGCCCCTGAAGTTCACCAAACTTTTAAAGAACCAATACCAATGCTTTCAAACCTATCCATAGACTCGAAATCCTTCCAAAGTCATTTTAAAGGGCCCCTATTACCCAGATACCAAAACCTGACAAAAACACAGCAAAAAGAGAGAACTATAGGTCACTATCCCTGAGGAACTCAGATGCAAAACAAACAATCCTCCCCTCAAGTTAATAGTCAAATTCAACAGCACCAAAATGTTGGATTCATTCTAGCAATGCAAGGGTGGTTCAACACAGAAGGTGAAGAAATGTTAACACGTCACATGAAGACAGTGATGTATAAAATTATATGATCATCTCAGGAAATGAAAAAGGGCATTTTATAAAACTCAACATCCCTTAATAATAAAAGGCCAGAACAAGTCGGGAATAGACACTTGTGGCCAGCACAGTACTGAATGGAGAAAAATTGAAAGCGTTTTCTCAAAGGTCAGGACAAGGCTGTACCCTCCCAGAACCCTTCCTAGGGAGTAGGAGAAATTTCAGCCAAGGTAATTAGGGAAGAGAAACAAAAGGAAACAAGGAAGCCAGATTAACCTGCCTGCAGATGAAACTAATCTGTACGCAGAAGGGACTAAAATTCTACAAAGATGGTTAGAACTGATGAACAAACTCCCAGAGCAGCAGGTGCAGAGTGGCCTCACAACGAGTGACTTTCCTGTACTGAATTTGCTGAGAAAGGAATCAGAAAAGCCCTCTCAGAATAACTATGCAAACAAAACCCCAGGAATAAACAGCAAGGTGAGAAACCTCACCAATGAAAATTATAAAGCACTAAAGAGAGAATTGGAAAAGAGGCTAGAAGCTGGAAAGAGCCTCCCAGGCTCCTGGATTAGGAAAAGAAAACTGCTAAATGTCCACGCTGCCCAGAGTGAGCCAGGCTCGGTGCAGCTCCCAATAGTCTTGATAGGGTTAGAAGAAACAGTCCTAAGACTCCGGTGGAAGCACAAAGACCTCAAACAGCCGGCGCTCTCACCAAAGGAGCGAAGCTGGGGGCGCTACGATGCCTGACTTCAAAACATACTACAGAGTCACAGGGACCAAAGCAGGCTGGCATAAAAACGGACACATAGACAAGATGACACAGACGACCCAGAGATGAGCCAACTCATTCTCAATGAAGGTGCCAGAAACCTACACCAGAAGGACTGCATCTCTAAAAAATGGTGCTGAGGAAACTGGTTATCCATAGTCAGATAAATGAAGCTCCTATCTATCTCCTTGTACCAAAATCAATTCACAATAGATCAAAGACCTTAGTGTAAGACCAGAACTCTGAAGTCACTAGAGGCAGCACAGAGGCATGTCAAGATGCTGGCACATCTTCAGACTGGACTATTTCAGGCCACCTGTCTTCCTAGCTTCTAACCTGGCCTAGACGAGGGGCCTTTGGATGGGACTCAAAAGCACAGAAACCAAAGCAAAAATTGGTAAATGGGACAGCATCACTAAACACGTCTGCACAGTAGAGAAAATAATTAACAATGACCTGCAGAATGGGAAAAAAGTCTTTGCTGCATGTTCACCTGACAGAGGATTAACACTCAGAACACACAAAGTCTACGGACAGCCTGCCTCAGAAACATAAAACACTTGGCTAGATAGAGCTTTTCTAGCTCTTGAAAATATCCAAAGCAGAGCAGACAAGGTCCTGGGAAGGTGCTGGCATCTGTCTGCCTGGGGCTCACCAAAGGGCCCTGTGGTCTCTCCAAAATCGCTGACAACACCGGGCTGCAGGGAGAGCGTGCCCCAGACACCTAAGGGTGAATGAAAGGAGGAGGCCTCCTGGGCAAGAGCCTGGGAAAGCTGGGAACCAGGTGCCCTGGGGTGGAGGCAATGAAGCAGTTCTAGACGTGACCACAGAGGCACATGCTCAGAAGGCACTGGAACCCCTCAGCACTCACCTGCAGCTTAACTTCCAGCTCTGAGCAAACAGGAAGTGAAGGTGCAGCAGGAAATGATCGGGGAGATGTAGAAACTGCCCTCTGGAAACTGAGAGGCGGCCCACAGAGCCCCGCTTTGAGGATTGGAGGAGAAAAACATCTTTTCATTCTGTATGTTTAAGGGAATCTCTCAAATCACTAATGGGCCAGTGGCCATTCGTGAGAGTGTAGACATTACCAGCATCACTGAGAAAGTCTTTAAAGATTAGCATCAAGTCCCAGAACCCACAGCAAAGGAGAGGAAGCGAAGAAAACCTATTACACAGAATCCTCAGGGTACAATATTCAAAACACAAGCTGTCAACAAAAACATGAGACAAAGATGCCAGGCAGCATGTCCTGTGCGCAGCAGGGGGGACCCTGGGGGTGACAGCCCTGGAGAACTGAAAAAAAAAATA
>NW_008340426.1:15061-26890 GCF_000622305.1 Nannospalax galili
TACCGGTCAAGACATCTGGCTTACTGATAAGTAAGTTTTATGGCCGGGACATCTCCAACTCACTGATAAATAAGTTTTATGGTTGGGACATCTGGCTTAGTGATAAGTAAGCTCCCCGCTCTCCCTGTAGCATTTTGTAATAGTTTAAACGAACCAATAACCGCGTTTCTGCTTCTGTACCCCGCTTCTGCCCTATAAAAGCTCCACAAACCCGACCTGAGGCGCGCAAGTCCCCCGAGGAGACTTTGTGCCCACAGGTACCTGGGTACTAAATAAACCTCTTGCTGTTGCAACTCGAAGGCTGGCTTGTCCTCTGTGGTTTTTCTCTCTTACAGAACCTGAGGGCTAAGTTTACCAGACACCCTGAAAACCAACTCCATTAAAAATGCTCAGTGTGATAGCTGGGCATGGTGGTGCACTCCTTTGATTCTCAGATGCAGGTGGACCTCTGTGAGTTCCAGGCCAGCCAGGGCTATACAGTGAGACCCCGTCTTAAAAACAAAACAAAATGACCCCCCCCCCGCAAATGCTCAGAGTATAAAAGAAAGACTATGGATAGAACTTAATAAATCAAGAGGAAGACAAATCAGCAAATGCAGAATGGGGGAGGGTAGGATAAGATGAAAAGGGACCAAAGATAATAATTTACTGGTGGTTCAACTGCATAACTGAGCAGGCAGAAGGAAAGGTTAGAATCTAGGAAGACAGGTGGATGGAGATCTCCCGGTCCGAAGATCAGGAACCTAGGGAAGGTGGGGAGATGCACACACCACACTGGACTGCAAGGAACAGGACAATCCCTGCTCAGTAGGACCCCAGCAAGAGAGTGGGCATGGGGAAATGCATGAGGGGAAGGTGGAGAGAGTGGGGTGGTGGTCTGGGTGGTGGTCCCAGGGGCTGCAGGGACAGGGGGCCTTAGTGTTAAGAGGGACTGAGCTCTGGTTTTACAAGATGAAGAACTGCAGGGCTGGGTGGCGGGCTGCACGTGAGTGTGTGCATTCTACTGAAACATGCCCTTTACAACAATTAACATGCAAAGCTTAGGCATATTCTACCGTAGCCGAAATTGTTTTAAACATCTGCAGAAATAACTGTGAAAACATTCACTGACGTGATGGAACTCCCAGATCTACATATCCAAGATTGCAATAAACTCCACAGAGAATAAACTCAAAAGGTTACCATGGAGACACACTAACCAAGGCACTGCAAGACAGAGAAGAGTTAGCTGTGATCTCTCATTTGACCCTGAGGGCCAGGAAACAACGTGGTGGGTTTAAAGCCCTGGGGGAACCCTTCCATCGGGAGACCTGTGGGTGGTAGTTTTCACCTCCAATCCCAGCTACTTAGAAAGCTGAGGCAGAGAGTCACAAGTTCAAGGTCAGCCTGAGTGACTCAGTGAAACTCGGCCTCAAAATAAAATGTGAAAAGTTTTGGACCTATAAGTGCTAAGAGGGAAAGCATGCCCGTGTGTACAAGACCCTGGGGTCCATCTAAAAGGCCACAGAGGAAAAGAGGAAGCAGAAGTAAGGCCTTCCCACACACATGAAAGTAGGAGTGGCCAGCGGAGCCTGCCTTCCAGTAAATGTTTATCATCTATTCATGGTCAAAAAGGGCACCAAATAGCCATCTGAAGCCTTAGGATATACCATGTCTGCAACATGTCAATGTGCCAATGTGTTTGTGGGAGTCCCTGTGTTTGTGGGAGTCTATGTCTTTGGGAGTCTGTGTCTGTGGGAGTCCATGTGTTTGTGGGAGTTTATGTCTGTGGGAGTCTGTGTCTGTGGGAGTCCATGTGTTTGTGGGAGTCTGTGTCTGTGGGAGTCTGTGTGTTTGTGGGAGTCCGTGTCCGTGGGAGTCTGTGTGTCTGTGGGAGTCTGTGTGTCTGTGGGAGTCTGTGTGTTTGTGGGAGTCTGTGTGTCTGTGGGAGTCTGTGTGTTTGTGGGAGTCTGTGTCTGTGGGAGTCTGTGTATTTGCAGGAGTCTGTCACTGACACCCAGGGTACCACATCTGTCCCTGCTGCCCCGGTCATTCCTTTGCTGGTCACGACTGTTCAGGCTTCTCTTCAGATCCATCTTGGTTACATAAACTTAGGAGAGATGCCCCCACTTCCATTATGACTTTAGTTACTTAGTCATCTCTTTTTTTCTCAGTCCAGTAAACACTGGCCAATGTTGTTGCTCTTTTAAGGACTAGTTTCCCAGCCCACTGACTCCCACTGTTTTTCTGAGCTCAGGCTGCAGGCTCTACTGTATTTCCTGCTCACTTGCTAGCACGCCTAGCTCTGGGTTTCCTTGGCACTTTCTCTTCCTGGTTCCTCGAGGTGTGAAATTAGGTGACTGATCTGCGTTCTTCCTTTGCAGTATGAACTTCCCTCTGCGCCGTCTGACCCATTCCAGCTTGGGTTTGTTGTGTTGTCATTGCCATCCATTCCCTGTATTTTCCAGCTTCTGGGTGGTCCTGGGCTAGCTGGCTGTCTAAGCATGTTGCTCCATTGCTGAGTTTTCCAGGTTTATTTTAATTTCCAGCTTCTTTCCTCTGTGGTGAGAGAGGATACTTTGTATCACCTCAAGTATTTTAAGTGCACTGAGACTCCTTGGATCTGAGATGACCAGCAGCTGCTCTGTGTGTTCTGTGAGGCCCAGCTGTGCTCTGAGCCCCCTGTTTATCCAATTGCCCTACAATTTCTACTTTTTCTAAATTTTATATATATATCAGAAGAAGCATTTCATTACAGCTTTAACATACTCAATAACAGTTTCCGAAGACACATCTCTTTCAAAAGTGGCTATAAAATTTTTAGGTTCACTGTTGAATTAACACAGTTATACAATATTGAACTCGGTATAAACCCTGTAAGACATAAAATTGAATGAGTTTTTAACCTTTAAAAAAGAGCTTCAGCTGGTCGTGGTGGTGCACACCTTTAATCCCAGCAGAGGCAGGCGGATCTCTGTGAGTTCAAGGCCAGCCTGGTCTACATAGTGAGTTCCAGGACAGCTGGGGCTACAGAGAGACCCTGTCTCAAAAAGACCAAAAAAAAAAAAAAAAACCCCTCCATATTGTTTCTTACAGAGACTCATGTTTTTGCTAGTAACACTGTGATGCTTGCTCGCGCGTCTCTAAAAGTCCTACGCTAACAAGGCTCGCTGAAGACTCTGACTGTTGTGAACTGGAGCTATTTCTTTCCAAGCCTTTCTTATGTCTACTTCATATATTTTGGGGTCGGTATGGTAAAAATTATGCCTTCCTGATAGACTGAGCTCTGTTGATGTTTAATGTCACTATTTGTCTCGTGGCTGTTTCTGACACTGCGGCATCTAACCCATCTTGTTTTGCCACTTGGATCTCTGTGGTTACCGTCTGCGTGAAGTTTCTTCCCATGTCATCTCAATCTGTCTGTGTCTTGGACTCTAATGTGTAGGCGCTGACTCAGGCCAGGGGACTGGACCTGAGATGGTCAGAGACATTAATCACTAATCAAAATCCACACACAAATGAAGAGTCCAGGATTGGATGGCTGCTGTGTTACTAAACATTTAGCAGAGGATCATGCCTTCTCCCCCGACCAAAAGAAGGGGGGTAACCTTTCCTCACTCATTCCTAGAGATCAAAGCTACTGTGAACAGATGCATTCACAAAAGACAATCAAACGAACCCCAGCAAAGGACTACAGTATGGCCAGGAGGGACACATTCCAGGAAAACAAGGCTGACCACCACGGGAGTTTCCTCCTGTGCAGGGGCATGTGAGGGGCCTCCTGGCCATCTCAACCAAGTAGAAAGGCACTTAGCAAGCTCCACCCTGTCATGGTAAAGACACTCAGCAAAGTGTTACTGGAACTTCCTCAGCACAATAGCAGACGTCTATGAGGCCCCACAGATGATCCTTACGGGAACAAAAGGAGGACGGCCACCTCGGCCACCACTGCACTGGAAGTTACAAACACAACAATTAGGCAAGAAAAAAGCACAATTTCAAAAAGTAAGAAGACAGAAAGCTATGGCATGGAAACAGTGGGGCTGGGGTGCTGATGATGTGCCGCCCAGGGGGGTGAGTCTGAGTCACCCCACTCCCTCAGTGGGGAAGAGCTGCGTCTTCCACGCGTGGGGCCGGGACAGCCAAAGACGATACTGTACTGCTACATCAGAAATGAACTCAAAATGGATCAAACACCTAAATACATGACTTTAAGTGTAGCCTCTCCTGCTTGACTGGTGCTGAAAACCTGACATTAGACCAGATGCTCCCACCCCGCACCCCCCCATAGGCTGCTCAGGAATGATTTCACTGCCCTCTTGAGAACCTTGATTGGAAGCTCAGTGTTTGAAGTTCACAGAGTTTACATATGACAAGTGTTCAAGTGGTGCTCAACACATGGGGATTTTTCCTTCATAATAATGAACAGGTGCAGGTCTTCCCAGCAGCCTGGAAACAGCCTCCTCCTCCTCAAGCCTCTGCATCAACAGAGTCTAAAGAAGCCTGTTAACTCTTAGTGAGCAGAGTGGCAGAGCCTACTAAGTATTAGTGAGCAGAGCACTATTGTCCTTAAGGGACACAGAGGGTCACTACACTGAAGTTACGAAGCTCCTGGAAGAAAGCCCAAAGGCCAGTGTCCTGACCAAAGACTGGGCAATGGTGTCTCAGATGAGGCACTAAAGGCATAAAGAACACAAGAGCGCCTAAACCGTCAAAATCAAGAAAGTGGTGGGCATCAAAGGACATCATCAGAGTGCGAAATGACCCACTGGGGACCTACTACCCAGAATCCAAAAAGGATCCAGGTCTTATGGCAGGAGAGATAATGCAATTTAAGACACAAAGACAGCCAAATTAAAAAAATAAAACAATAATAATATAACTCAATTTAAAAACCATGCAGAGCCGGGCATGGTGGTGCACACTTTAATCTCAGGATTCAGGAGGCAGAGGCAGGCGGATCTCTGTGAGCCTTGTGAGTTCGAGGCCAGCCTGGTCTACGTAATGATTTCTAGGTCAGCTGGAGCTACTGGGAGACCCTGTCTCAAGAGACCAAAAACAAACAACCAAAAAAACAACCAAAAAAAAAAGAGACCATGCATAGGTCTTCAATGGCCAATTCCCCAAAGAAGACATGAAAACAGTGACCTTGCCATTAGGAAGAAGCCAGGGCTTCGTCATTAGGACATGGACAGCCATGGAGAGAGTACACACCCTGCGGCAGCTATAATTAAACACAATAATAAGTGCCATGGAGGTCCCGAGAACTGAGTCGCCTGGACTGGAGGCCTCAAAAACATTCTCATCCTGCCACAGTTAAATGCTGAACCACCATACGACTCAGCAATTCTGCTCCTACACCTCTACCTGGAGGAGTTGGCAAGATGTTCAAACATACAAAGGCATAAAGGTAAAAACGGCCCAAGTGTCCATCCACCAATGGATAGATAAAATGTGATATATCCACCTAAGGGAATAGTGTTCAGCCATAAAGAAGGGATGAATTCTAACACAGCCACGACACTGGATAAGCCTTGGGACTGTTGTGTTCAATGACAGGTGCCAGATGCAGGGCAGGCCACCTCTGCAGATCCTTGGGGCAGGAACTCGAAACCTGGTGGTCGGATTTTTTTTAATGTGTCCCCAGTCCTGTCCTCGGCCACAGTCTTCCTCAGTGGCCTGCCTGTGACCCTCCCAGGAAGCGTCTGGCCAGCACAGCTGTCCTCTGTGACTCTGCATCCCATTAGAGGCTGAGGGAGGGACCAGGAAGGAGGCAGAGGGCTAAAAGACCTATGCAAAGTCTTACAAAATGAGGGCAAAGGGGAAGGCTGGAAACCCCCATCTGAGACCAGATCAAATCCCTGGCACTGCCTGCAAAGGCACAGAGGTACAGGCATACTCAGTGATCGAGGGCCTGACACGACACAAAAACACCCGTGTGTGGAAAGTAAAGATATTAATGAGATCCACCACGCATGAAGCTGTGTGCAGAATGTCATGGAGGGGACATGTAAGAGAGTCCATGCTATGTAAATGAGCAGGAAAGCCCTCACTGCGTGACAGAGAATCCCACTGTGTACAGGGAGGCCTTTGCAACTGACTCTGCTGGCCCCTTTGGAAGAGGCTTCTTAATAAATGTTTGGCTTAGCTTGCTACAAACCATCTGCCTCTGTCCAGCTCTTCATACTGAGATATAAGAACCTGGAACTCCTGGCACTGAACCCCAATATCTGACAATATTGAGAGGACACTGGGAAGTAGAGGCGGCGGCTGGGACACTCTGGTCACAGTGCTGGACCCGACCGGAACACACTACAGCATGCCTGTGATGGGTCATCCTGGGCTCAGCCACGTCCCCTCTCTCCCAGTTACAGGCAGACTAGACAACCACACTGAACACAGGGCCTGGAGGACACAACAGTCTTGGGGTTCAAAGCCATTCCCGGTCACCTGGCAGGTGGCCACCAGATGGAGGGTGTATCCTGGGACGACCCTGCACAGCGTCCTCGGGCCTGAACAACAAGGAAAGGGAAGAGCTCTGAGCCTCACACAGCAAAACACGCCTCAGTATAAAACCAGGAGCACAGAGCCCCTCACACAGCCACTCACACACACAGTCACTTAACACTCAACACACACACACTCGCAACGCCAGCCAACCCCAGCATGGCCCCCTCCACCATGTCCGTCTGCTCTGACGCCCACACCGAGTCCTCCTGGCAGGTGGAAGACTGCCCAGAGAGCTACTGTGAGCCCTGCTGCGCCTCCAGCTGCTGTGTCCCCTGCTGCACCCCCAGTGACTGCCAGTCCAGCTGCTGTGCCCCAACCCCAGGCCTAACCATCATCTGCACCCCAGTGAGCTGTGTGTCCAGCCCCTGCTGCCAATCCACCTGCCCCAGCTCCTGCACACCATGCTGTCAACAGTCCAGCTGCGGCTCCTCCCCCTGCCAGCAGTCCTGCTGTGTGCCCCTCTGCTGCAAGCCCCTCTGCTGCGCACCCATCTGCTGTGGGTCTTCCTCATCCTGCTGCCATCCTCAGTCCAGCTGTCAGACCTCAGGTTGCAGCTCCTCCCTCTGCGGCAGCTCCTCTCCCTGCTGTGTGACCCTCTGCTGCAAGCCCGTCTGCTGCACACCAGTCTGCTGCAAGCCCGTCTGCTGCACAACAGTCTGCTCTGGATCCCCCTGCGGCCAGCAGTCTAGCTGCCAGCCCTCAAGCTCCCCGTCATCCTGCTGTGTGCCCCTCTGCTGCAAGCCCGTCTGCTGCAGACCCTGCTCCAGCGTGTCCCTGCTCTGCCGCCCCGTGTGCAGACCCACCTGCTGCGTGCCCGCCTCCTCCTGCTGTGCCTTCTCCTGCCAGCCCAGCTGCTGCCTCAGTTCCTCCTCTGTGTCTCTGCTCTGCCACCCAGCCTGCTCCAGACAGGCCTGCTGTCGCCTCTCTTCCGGACAGAAGTCCAGCTGCTGATGGGCCTGTGACCTGGAGCCAGTGGGCTCAGATCCTTGCCCTTGTCCCCTCTCAGCACCTCAGTCTGCTCCTAACCTGATATAGATAGTCCCCATGTGACCTGACCTCTCCCCCTGCCTCCCAGAAGCCCCACCCGCACCCTGGGTCACTCTCCGTCCTCCCTGTCCCTGCTCTGGTCTCTTGCTCTCCATCACAAGCTCACAATGCCAATAAACTCACGGTCACCTGACAGTTGCCCTCTGCCTTTAACTATTTTTCTCAGTGCTGTGATAAGTAACCAACAAAGAGAAAGGATTTTCCTTATCCAGGGTCTCAGTCCAACCTGTGCAGAGGGGAGGGCAGGAGGAGCAGCTCACTTCATAGTGTCCAAGAAGCAGAGAGAAGAAGCGTGCATTCTGCTTGCTCCTCCTTGCCTGTGAAGATGTTTGGAGATCAGATTCGCTGTGGGGGAAATCAGCCCGGTGTGGGCAGCATTAGCGGGAGGCAAGGATAGAAGTAGGGGAACAGGAGACGGCTGGTTGATGCAGGACCTCTGTCTCTGCTTCCTGGCCAACATGATATGAGCAGCTCTGCCTGGCTTTGTCCTCCCCACCATGATGAACCCTCTGAAGCATGAAAAAAAGTTAATCCTTCCTCCCTCTCGTGGCTTTTGTCCAGTCTTGTTATAGTGGCACAGTCTGGCTAACACCTCTTGTGATGCCTCCCTGTGCCCTGTACAATCCCCCTGCATCCCTCCCTCGAGCTCTCCTCTGTACAGGGGCTCCTCCCCTGACACCCTGTGCCAAGACAGGGCCTGCATTGTGCTTTTTGTCTGAGGGCAGGGACAACCCCAGGAGACTGAGCTGGGTAGAGCTGAGAGGGCCCAGCTCTGAGCAGGAAGGCTGCAGGCAGGGGTAGCCTTCCTGTGTCAGCAGACCCAGGCCTATGCCAGTCATGGGCTCAGAGTCATTCGCAGTGGTCTGCAGGGGCTCTGCCGGGTGCCCGGGGCCCTGACCTGGCCTTGCCTTGGTCCTGGTCTCAGCTCCTCTTGGGGCTGTGCCACTGGGTCTGCTGATGCTCTTTGCTCTGTGCTTAGGATAGGCAATGGCCGGCCGTGGTGAGGCTACAGGTTCCCATCCCAGTAACAAAGGAGCTCAAGAAGTTAGAAATTTGGGGGTTGGAAAGATGGATCAACAGTTAATCACACTGGCTGCTCTTGCAGAGGACCCGGATTTGATTCCCAGCACCCACACGGTGACTAACAACTATCTGTAACTCCAGTTCCAGGGGATCAAAAACTCTCTTCTGATTTCCTCAGGCATTGCATGACACAGGTGCATTTATACACAGGCAGGCAATACACTCACTCACATAAAATAAAAATAATAAAGTATTTTTTAAAAAAGAAATTAGAATTTACCCGGATGTGGTAGCATATTCCTTTAATCCCAGCACTCAAGAGGCAGAGGCAGTCAGATCTCTATGAGTTTGAAGCCAGCCTGGTCTACAGAGCAAGTTACAGGCCAGCTGGGACTACAAGACTCTGCTTCAAAAAACAAACACCAATGAAACAAAAAGAAATCAGAATTTCCCTGGGTATCTCACTGTGGGAGGAGGAAAAGGCTGGCACCAGGCCCGGGGGGGGGGTTGCAGGGGCGGGGGACATTGTCTTCCAGAAAATGACTTTACAGTTCTGAGAGCTTACACGGAGACCTTGCAGGAGTGGCCAGAGCTGAGAATGATGAGTCAGTGATGGGCAGAACCACAGGGACCTGGACTGCTTAGCTATGCAAGCCTTTTGTTCTCCATTGAAACCTCAACCCTGGAGGCCTACTTGGGGTCAGGACCCTGGAGAGCTACTTGTCTCTGGATCTTCATCCTCTTCCCAGTGTAGCCACATTGAGTGACTCTCCTTTCTTATTGGTGCACTGAGGTCAGGCAGCAGAGCCTGGCTTGTTGGAGCTGCAGGCCCAGGCTCTGACCCTAAAGGCTCCATAACTCCCCACTGGAGAGAGTGTTGGCTGAAAGCAGAGAGATGAGGAAAACTGTCAAACCCCACAACACAAGCTAGGACAGGCCTTCGCCTGTGTCCACGCTGGAGATGTGTGAAGGACCTTCATGTCACTGGGCACTGGGGACAAGCTGATGAAGCTAGGAGACAGCCAGCCCCATAGGACAGCCCAGAATAAAACATCTGGTAAAGCCAGTTACTAACAGTGCAGAGAAACTCACTGCGAAGTGGGACTTAGGAGCAGGGTTCAGGGGCAGGGCCTCAGGACAGGGCCTCAGGATGGCCTCAGGACAGGGCCTCAGGATGGCCTCAGGACAGGGCCTCAGGATGGACTCAAGGGCAGGGCCTCGGGGACATGGCTATGGGGACAGATATATCAGAGTCTTTTTCTCCATAATCCAGTGACTTAGGAAAATCTCTGTGGAGAGAGCTGCATTGATTGATTGATTGATTGATTCATTGATTGATTGATTGATTGATTGATTTGATATCATGAAAACAGCAGAAACCTAGCTGTCCATTGATAAGAGACAAGAGGGCAGAACACCAAAGCACAGCTCAGCCTGGACGCATGTTGAAGCCTGTGTCACCAGAGGGAGCCACATAGCACAGGCGGAAGTCAGAACACAGTATCTGTACCCCTAAGACATGGACAGCAAAGCCATTTGTCTTGTTTGGAGACATGAGCATTAGTAGGTTGTGGGAAAATGAAGGGTACTTCCTAAAAAGGTAGCTGGTGACTTTTCTAAGTTTTCCTGTGGAATTAACTATCCCCAGAGCCTCACTCTGCCCATGCATAGCTGGCAGTCATTAAGCCACAGAAAGTTTTATAGCCCATTTCCACCCGGAAAAGCCCTGCCCAAATGCCCTCAACACAAAACCGCTGGCAGACACCCATCTGCCCAGGTGACCTGTCTGCCCAGGTGACCCATCTTCCCAGGTGGCCAGTCTACCCAGATGGCCCATCTGTCCAGGTGTCATGTCTGCCCAGCTGTCACTCATTATGCTGTGTGAAACCACCTGTAGCTTGGTGTGGAGCTCCTGCAGTCTTGAGTCCTTACTTGAGCGCTGGGCACCCAGCCCCACACACACCTGAGGATGACTGTCATCAAATGACTTCAGTGGACAGGTCTGCTGCCTGAGAAGTCCCTGCCACACATGCAGCAGGGTTATCTCCTGAATTTGCAATCAGACCCAGGGCAGGCTGTCCTGTTACCACAGTCTCTCCCTCACTTGAACCAGCAAAGTCCCCCAAGCCCAGGCTGGAGCCTTGGACTCTGCAAAAGCCTTTACATGAGCACCCCCATGACACAGGGCCATCAGGAACTGAGCCACCCTCAGGACATTCACCCCCACAGAGCCACATTTGGAGCTTCTGACCTGAGGTGGCAGAAGTCAGCTGGGTCACTTAACAGCAGGACACAAGCCTCAGTGGAGGTTGATGATCGAGGATCCACCTCTCTCTGATGACATCCACCTTCTCTGATGACATGTGTTTTCCGGTTTCTGAGACACAGTGTCACTATGTTGCCCAGACTAGCTTAGACCTTGAGACCCACCTGCCTAAGCCCCATGCTGGGATCGCAGGTGTGACAACCACAACGGCTTCGGACTAGTCTGACATTGAGTTCTCTCTCCCTTCTTTATCTCCCCAATAGCCACCAACACAGCACACTGCCCAGGGCTAGCCCTGAGCAGTGTGGCCACCAGTGGTTGGCATCTTGCAAACCTACAGAGATGAATCCTTGACCTGCTGACCTTTCTGCTGGTCTTTTCTCCCAGAAATTAGGCCCCCCATTCCACCCCCACCCCGCAGTCTCTCTATGTGGACAGAGTTGCAAGGCAAGCAAGCCTCATCCTTGTGCCTCTAAAGTCCTCTCCCTCCACTGTAGCTGCAAACCAACTTGCCCAGGCTGCTCCGCTACCACCCAGGTCCAGGGCCACTTTGGGCTACAGCTAGTCTTCTCAGGGCACAGGGGATGAAAAAGCCCCACTCCTTGGAAATGTGTGAGAGGCCCCTGTGGGCTTTGGAATGAGAAGCTAACTCTCTTCAGCCCTCACTAGACGCTGGGTGTGCTGCTCTAACTATGGAGCACTATCAGTGGCCTCCATCTCCCATCTCCCTCCGTCAGGGCCCACTGTGCCTGCCTGTGGCTGTGATTCTTCTTGGCCTCCTTTCTCAAACTTACACCCAGGATTCAAATCTTGCTCAGCCCTCTATGAGCTTCAGGGCACACTGCTCTCTTTAGCAGAGCCCATGCCCCACCTGGCCCTGATCAAAAGCCTGACCTCTGCTAAGCAGCAACACTTGGGAGGGACAAGACCTGAACTCAGGGACACACAACACTGGACAGATACCCAGGGTGCGACCTCACAAGGAAGCCAATCACACAAACACA
>NW_008340427.1:0-6587 GCF_000622305.1 Nannospalax galili
TCCCTTTTTATTATAGAAAGGTCAGTGGGAGCCAAGGTTCTTTGCCTCGATATAGTTGACCCCACCTCAGAGGACACCCAGCTTGATGGACTGTGCCTATCTTAGGTCGTCCTGACCCTTAGGCTCTTACCTGTCCTTGAGACTACCAGCCCTCGAAGGGTGTGACCTCTGGCATGACCATGTGAGGGAGGAGGAGGGCAAGAAATTACACAGCCACTTCTTGGATGTCAGCAAGCCAGACATGCCAGACCTCAGGGGGGTTTTGTAGAGACAAGGTGTTTACAGGCTGCCAGGGAGGAAGCCTGTGGGCATCTGTAATAATCCGTAAAGGGGAGCGTATCTCAAGGAGTGAGCCAGAGGCAGTCTTCCCATGGAATAGGAAAGTGCAATGTGGTGGGAAGTTTATAGGTGGGAGGGCACTGGGTCCATGGAGGACGCCTGACCCTTGAGGGGGAGGGGTGTTGGCCCCAGGGGGCACGAAGGACTCTGTAGTCTCTGAAGTGTCTTTTACTAAGGAGAGACATTAGGGGAGGAGGGGTTAAGGACTGGGCTGAAGCAGAGCGATCCTGAAAGGGACCATGTGTCCTTTATGGGAACGGACTCATGAACCAATTCCATGGTGGGGAGACTGAGGGATTCATTAGTAGTAAAGAGAACCGGGAAAGCAGGAGACTGTTCTCTACAGGGAGGATCAGAGGTGGTAAGGGGACCAGTGCCCAGAGATCTGAAGCTTGGGGAGAAGCACAGCCAAAGGACAAAAGGGTGCCAAAGATAACAAAGCCGGAAAAAGATGTCATGGCTTATCAAACTCGCAGTCTCCAGATGGGATTCCGTAGCTGGCCGGATGCCTCTCGATGGAATCCAGATGGGGGTTGTAGCGTCCTGTGGAAAAAGTAAAAGTGTATCCTCATCCTCATGGCAGGACAGAGACTGGTTTCTGCTACAGGGATGAAATCAGATCCCTCCACCTAACTAGTGGCAGGGCATAGCCTGAGGCAAGAAGGACCAATGTTTGTATGCTGGACTGAGACCCAGGTCATCAAACATGAGGAAATTAAGGTGGAACAAAGCCTCAGTAAGAGCCGGGTGAGGGTCACGTTTATCCTCAGCCAAGGGGCTTTTAGCCAGGAAGTACTTAAGTGTCCTGTTGGTCCTTGTGACAATGGCTTGTCCTTGCGGGTTATAGGGAATACCAAAGGTATGTTTGATTCCCCAGGAGGAAACAAATTTATTGAAATCTTGAGAGGAATAAGCAGGCCCATTATCAGTCTTAAGTGCCCAGGGTACGCCCATGATTAGCATTGTGGACTGTATAGCTTTAATGGTGTGTATAGTCTTTTCCCCTGAGAGAGCTAAAACATAAGGGAAGAGCATTTGCCAACTATAACATGAATGAATCTCAATTTCCCCAAAAGGGGGGTAGTAAGTCATGTCTATCAGCCAAATGGCATTGGGTATCAATGCCTCTCCCCCGTTAAGGGGCCCGAGAGGCATCAGTGGGGCACAAATAGCACATGAGTGGACAAGGTGCTTGCATGTGACATGGGGATTTCTGGAAGGAGTTTATGAATACTCTGAGGGGACAGGTGGGATTGTTGATGTAAAGCTCTTTGTTGTTCTAACGGGCTAGACTGGATTGTCATAATCAGGGCATCTGTGGCTGCATTCTCCCAAGCTAGGATTCCTGGACGTGGGGTATGTGAGCGGATATGTGAGATGTACCATGGGAAAATTCTGCTTTGTAGGCATTCCTGTAGCTTGACCATAGTGAGGTCGAGTGGGGTGGAGGAGCTTTTAACATGAGAAAAGGCGAGGACTTTAGCGACCTGAACAGCATAGGCACTATCAGAAAAGCGATTTAGGGGTTTGTCCTGGCACTCTGGTAAAGCTTTAAATATAGCAAGAAGTTCTCCCAACTGGACAGAGCCAGGATTAGGGACAAGATGGGTCATGTCCATTTTGCCAGCACAATGCATCATGGCCCCAAAGTTCTTCTTATTAGTGTCCAAAAAGGCAATGATCGCTTGGGGAAGGAGTGCTGTGGGGCTTAATTTCAAGCGGCAATGTGAGAGGGGCCTGAATTCTTTTGTCTTGGGGCAGGTAATTGTCAATGGTGCCAGGGAAGCCGGACATCATCGTCTGAAAACTTATGAAATTGGCCCAGAATGCCTGTAGGCTATGGAGGGGAAAGGGGAGCATGATAGTGTTGGGTTCTCTACTGAAGGTTCTTTGAGCTTGAGTGAGCAATTTGACTTCCAAGTTAAAGACAGATCAAACTCGGAAGAAACCTGCTGGAGCTTGAGCATAAGTGATGGACCCAGATAAATGGCCCAGTCTGCCAAAGGGCACCAAGGAAGCCAGAAGAAGTCAATAGCACTAAAGCCTGTAGGAATTGTAAGGGCTCATACCTGTCGAGGGTTGTTGACGAGAGTAGCTCAATGACCTTTTGCAGTAAGGCAATGGCTGGGGGAGTTAAGTTAATCTTTGCTGAAGGGAAGGTGGGGTCCTCCAAGAGAGAAAACAGCACCCTCAATTCCCCCAAGGAAATGGGCAAGAATGGTTTGAGCCAATTTATGGTGCCACAAAGTTGTTGACAATTGGCAAGTGTATAGACCAGCTTTGAATTAAAGGCAGGGGCCATAGTGTGTATGCTGGCTGAAATGGTATGCCCCAAAACGGCATAAGGAGGCACCTCCTGTAGCTTATCTAATGCAATAGACAAGCCAAGGGACGATAGATGGGAGAATAAATCTCTGGTTACCTTGTGGATAAATTGTGCATTAGGGTGGGACAACAGAATGTCATCCATATAGTGAATAAATTGTACACTATAAGGGATGGTTGAAGTGGCTCGTGAGACAAAAAGCTGACAAATAGTAGGACTGTTTTTCATTCCTTGGGGAAGGACTTTCCATTGATATCTGAGGGCCAGCCTGTGAAAGTCTGGTTCCCAAACCATAAAGGCAAAGTGATCACGATCTTGGGGGAACAGTGGGATTGATAAGAAACAATCTTTAATATCAAGTGTTATGATATAATGAGAAGGAGGAATAGTGGCAGGGTGGGGCAAGCTGGCCTGTGTTGAGCCCATTTTTTCCATTTGGTCATTAATGGCGTGTAAGTCCTGAAGCAATCTTAAACACATTTTTCTTTTTTATAACGAATATTAGAGTATTGTATTTACTAGTGGATGGTTCGAAATGTCCGAACTCCAGCTTTTCCTGGACCAAATTTTTGAGGATAGACAATTTAGATTCTATAATAGGCCACTGCTCCACCCAGATCTCATCTGTCAAGAGCCAGGTAAGTGTGATCAGTTTGGGAGACTCCTTAGGGGATGTCCCAGGGAGGGCAGTGGCCCTTAGAATTGAGGGTGCTGGTCAGGGTTCTTATTTCCCCCAGAGAAGCCAAGTTTATCATGGGTTATGAGATCATCATAAAAGGCCTGATCATCTGTGGTAGGAACCACATCCATGTCTTCCAGGATATCTTGACCCCACAATTTGCGGGAGATGTCAGCCACTATGGGAGTGAATGTGAACTTACTCCCATCTAAGTCCTTCCAGTGTACTGGGCAGATGACCAGCTTTGTGTCCTGGCTGCCCCCCACTCCCTCAATGGGTGAGCCAGGCCGATATTTCCAATGGGGGAACCAAAGAGACTTGCTCTTGGTGATGATGGTAACATCGGCTCCTGTATCCACTAGGCCCTTCACAGTGATCTCATCCAGAAATAAGGTAATTAGGGGGGAGTGATTAAGAATCGGAAGGGTCCGTAAAATCTGTCTTGTTCCCCTCTTACTGGCGGGGCTGAGGGGTGCCCCAGGAGGAGTTTAAAGGAGCCGAGTCTGATTGGGAAGGTGACTTACAATCTTTTGCCCAATGAAATTCCTTTTTGCATTTGGGGCAGTGGGTCTTGGGATGAGCTCTGTTGTTTGGGCAGTCCATGTGGAGGTGTCCTGTCCTCCCGCAGTTCCAGCAGCCATCTTTTGAATTGTAGGGAGTGGGTCTTCCTTGTAATAAGAGCGCCTCTAAGGAGGCAGTCAGGGCCTTGATGGGCCCTGTCCTGGGGTCTTGGTCCCTAGTGGCAAGTACCCATTTATGAATATCATCATTGCAGACAGGCATGATAGCATTGAGGGTAGGGGTATTTAGGCCCTTCCATGTCAGTTGTTTGATAAGCATATTGCAGGAGGGTCCAGACTCCACTCTCAATTCAACTGCCCCAGTTACACAGGTGAGGAAGTCCGTGAAGGACTCCCTTGGCCACTGAATCAAATTGCGTAAGAATGCCTGTGGGTCATGTGGGGAGCAACACTTAAGGGCCTTGAAGGCCAAGTCACTAATTTGTTGGTAGTAAGCATGAAGGCCAATAGTGGACTGGGAAATGGGGTCAATATCTTGTCCACATCCTGTGAGCATATCCAGAGTAATACTAAGGCCATATTGAAGGTTGAGACGTGCCTGATTTTCAGCCTGATTGTTGTAAGCCGAACGCCAGCTCAGGAAGACTGAGGGCTCTTATACCACCTTTAATAAATTATACCAATTGTAATGGGTCTGTAATTACACGGCCCATTGGCAGAGGACTTGCTCAAAATATGGAGAGTTGGGACCTGATTCATTGGAGGCTTTGCAGATGAGTGCAAGGTCCATGAGAGGGGTGGGCACCCATGGCTGTTGTGCAGCGTTTGGGCCGACATTAACCAGAAAGGCGGACAATGGCCAGCAAGGGGTGGGTGGGCCATGAGGGGGTATAATGAGTGGGAGGTGTTTTAGAACAGGCAGAGTGTAGTTCCTTCCAGGGGTGCTGGGGTGGTGGTGTCTCTGATTGTTGTGGCTTTGAAAATGGGGTCTGAGGTAGAGGCAAGGGAGTCCTTTCTCATCTGGATTGACCTCAGGGCTGGTTCCCATATCAAGGTCAGCAGGGGTTGAAGTAGTGGCAAGGTCTACACTGGCCTGATCCTGACAATGCTTATTGTGGGCTGAAATGACTTCTTCAGGGGAGGAGGACTTAAGGCTGGCAACGATGACTAAAAGGATCAGAACAAACGAGGCAGGGGGTATGACTCCCGATCCTATATCCCTTTTGTGGGCCAAGAAAAGGACCTGCATGCAGAGGTCAGGATCCCATGTATTCTCAGGAGAGACCCAAGGGGCCAAGTTAGTGGCTTCATCACAGAAATTTTCAATATCTTTTGATTTAACTTTCAGTCCCTGAGTACTAAGGAGTGATTTGAGCACTGTCGTTTGTGGCTCCTTGCACTGTGGTGGTAAGTTGCCCATCGTGGGAAGGTCCCGTGAAGGGAAGCTCACCACAAAGGTAAAAGGCAAGGGTGACTACCAACAGGGCACGAATGAAGCAATCAAGGACCATGAGCCACTCGGATGTACAAACATGGATTGTGAGCTACTTGGATGTAAACCGCCCTGACATGAAAAGGTGTATCAGATCCAAATGTCTTGTGCTTAGTGAGGGACTTCTGGAGGCCGTGACACCTTCAACCATATACTTACACGATGTCTTCGGGACAGGCAACAGGATGACCCAAAGCCTGGGCTCTGAGTTCAGGGTGGATCAGCCCTTATGTAAACTCACTGGGACGAGCCAAGAAGGGAAAGGTGCCGACGTGGGTTTTTGGACCACATGGAAAAATGTGCCTTCCTGATTTAACAACAAATATGACAAACAGGGTAGAGGGGACAGAGGAGGGGGCCACTTGCTCACCCTCGCAGAGCCGAATGGACAGACAAAACCAGGGGCCTACTCACTGAACGAACTGAAGTTGGGGACATCGCCAATGCCGGGGGGCGGGCGAGAACCTTGTTCGGGCACCAGCTGTTGCAGGTTTCCTCACGGGTCCAACCCACTCTCTTAGTGCAGCCTGTGCTTAAGCCTGGCACTTCCTCTCTTACATTGAGAACTGTCATGACACACCGGGGCATTGTGATGGCACAATGAGAACTGTAATGTCTCATTGGATCATTGTGATGACGCACTGCAGCATTGTGATGACACTCGAGGGTATTGAGATGACACTTTGAAAACTGTTATGATACATTGGTGCATTGTGAGGGCACACTGAACATTGTGCTGGCACATTAAGTACCGTGATGACACACTGAGTGATTGTGATGGCACACTGTGCATGGTAATGTCACACTGGAGCATTGTGATGACATTTGAGCTTTGTAATCACACATTAGGGTATTGTGAAGGTACATTGAACACTGTTATGACACATTTGAGCATTGTGATGGCACCTGAGCACTGTGATGTCACTTTGGTGCATTGTGATGACACACAGGACAATTTGGAGTCACACTGGAGCATTGCTTTAGCAGGTTGGAGCACTGTGTTGTCACATTGGTTCATTTTTATGGCACACTGAACATTGTGATGGCACAATTGAGCATTGTGAATTCATATTCACACATTTTGATGACACTTTGGGGCACTCTGATGGCACACTGGAGCATTGTGATTTCACATGAAACTTTGTAATGGCACATTAGACCATTGTGATGACACATTGGGGCCTTATGATGGCACATTGACCATGGTCATGATACACAGGAGCATTGTGA
>NW_008340427.1:10073-13357 GCF_000622305.1 Nannospalax galili
GGCACACTGACCATTGGGATGGCACATTTGGGAGTTATGATGACACACTGGGGGAGATTCACGGCACACTGAGCATTGTGATGACACACTGGGGAACAGTGTTGGCACACTGAGCACTGTGATGTCACATTGGAGCATTGTGATGACACACTGGAGTGTTTTAATGTCACATTGGAGCATTATCATGGCACATTGGGGCATTCTCAAGGAACATTGAGCATTGTGATGAGTCACTGATGCATTGCTATGGCACACATAGGAATGTGATTTCAAAATGGAGCATTTTGAAGACATATTGGAGCATTGTGATAGCTCATTGAGTATGGTGATGTCATAATGGAGCATTGTTGAGACATTGGTTCATTGTGAGGACACACTGAACATTGTCTTGGCACAATGGAGAATTGTGAATTCATAATCGAGCATTTTGATGGCACATTGATGCACAGTGATGCACACTGGAGCATTGCAATGTCACATGAAACTTTGTATTAGCACATTAGGGCATTGTGATGACACTTTTGGGCATTGTCATGGCACATTGAGCATGGTGATGACACATTATTGCACTGTGATCACACATTGGTACAATGGTATGGCACACTGAGCATTGTAGTGACACATGATACATTGTAGTAATAAATTGGAGCAATGTGATGACCCACTGGGGCATTGTGATGTCTCACTGAGCATTGTGATGACACACTGGCCATTGTGATGGCGCAATGGAAATTTGAGGGTATATTGAAACATTATGATTACATATTGGATTATTGTGGTGGCATTGTGACATTGTTGTAGTACATTAGGGCATTGTGATGGAAAATAGGGGTATTTTGATAATACATTGGTGCACTGTTATGGCACAATGAGCATTCTGATGGCACATTTGAGTATTGTGATGACACATTGGAGGAGAGTGATGGCATATTGAGCATTGTGATGACACACTCGGGCACTGTGATGGCACACTGAGCACTGTGATGTCACATTGAAGCATTGTGATGGCACTTTGGGGCATTGCGAAGGAACATTGAGCATCGTGATCACTCATTGGTACATTGTTATTGCACACTGAGGAGAGACTTGTCAAAGTGGAGCATTTCGAATGCATACTGGAGCACTGTGATGTTACATTGGGGCATTGTGATGGCACATTGGGCCACTTTGTGAGTACAGTGAACATTGTAATGGCACATTGAGCATTGTTATGACACATTGAAGCATTTTGATGTCACACTGGAGCATTTTGATGACATATTGGAGCATTGTAATCACATATTAGGGCATTGTGATGGTACATTGAACACTTATGACACATTGGAGCATTGTGATGACACCTGAGCACTGTGATGTCATTTTGGAGGGTTGTGATGACACATTGGAAAATTGTGATGTAACAATGGACATTAAGCTTAACACATCGGAGCACTGTGATGTCATATTGAAGCAGTGTGATGACACATTGGTCCACTGTTATGGCTCACTGAGCATTGTGGTGACACACAAAACCTTGTAGTAGCACACTGGAGCCCTGTGATAACACATAGGGGCATTGTGATAACACGTTGGTGCACTTTTATGGCACACTGAGCATTGGGATGGCACATCTGAGCATTGGGATGACACATTGGAGGAGAGTGATGGGACATTGAGCATTGTAATTACATACTGGGGCACTGTGATGGCACTATGAACACTGTGATGTCACATTGGAGGGTTATAATGACACATTGGAGCATTGTGACGTCACATTGGAGCATTACGATGGTGCTTTATGGCATTGTGAAAGAACATGGAGCATTATAATGACTCTTTGGTGCATTGTTATGGCACACTGAGGACTGTAATGTCAAAATAGAGTATTTTGAATACATATTGGACCATTGAGATGGCACACTGGGCATGGTGATGACACAATGGATCATTATGATTACACATATATGCATTGTGATGGCACACTGAACGTTGTGATGGCACAATCGAGCATTGTGAATTCATATTTGAGCCTGTTGATGGCTCATTGGGGCACTGTGATGGCATGTTGGAGCTTTGCGATGTCACATGAAACATTGTAATAGCACTTTAGAGGATTGTGATGACACATTGGGCCATTGTGTGGGCACATGAAGCATGATAACGAAACATTGCAGCATGGTGATGATACACCGAGAATTATGATATCAAAATGGCACATTTGAAATCATATGGGAACATTGTGATGACACATTGGGGAATTTTGATGACACATTGAGGTGTTTTGAGTGCACATTTAGTATTGGATGAAACATTGAGCATTGGCATGACACATTGGAGCATTGTGATGTCCCACTGAACACTGTGACATCATATTGAAGCACTGTGATGACATATTGGAGCATTGTGATCACACATTAGGGCATTGTGATTGTATATTGAATATTGTTATGACACATTGGAGCATTTTGATGGCACCTGAGCACTGTGATGTCACTTTGGAGCATTGTGATGCCACATTGGGGAATTGTGATATCGCACTGGAGCATACCAGAACATACTGGAGTATTTGGATGTCACAACGGAACATTGTGATGACACACTGTGCATTGTGAATTCATATTCGAGCATGTTGATGGCGCATTGGGCACTGTGATGGCATGCTGGCGCATTGTGCTGACACATGAAATATTGTAATAACACATTGGAGCAATGTGATAACACATTGGGGCATTGTGATGTCACACTAAGCATGGTTATTTTAAATTGGAGTATTTTGATGGCATACTGAGCACTGTGATGTCAATTTGGAGTACTGTCACAACAAATTGAAGCATTGTGATGACACATTGGGCCCTGTGAGGGGAAATTCAGCATTGTGATGGCACATTGAGCATTGTTATGACACAGTGGAGCATTGTGATGTCTCACTGAGCATTGTGACATGAAATTGGAGCATTGTGATGACATATTGGAGCATTGTGATCACACATTAGGGCATTGTGATTGTACACTGAACATTGTTATGCCACATTGGGGCATTGGGATGGCACATGAGAACTGTTGTGTCACTTTGGAGCATTATGATGACACACTGAAATATTGTGATGTCACACTGGAGCATAAAGTTAACACATTAGAGCATTGTGATGTCACATTTGGGCATTTTGAATGACACATTGATTCATTACTATGGCACTCTGAGCATTGTCATGACACATGAAACATTGTAATAGCATATTGGAGCACTGAAATGGCACATTGGGAATTGTGATGTCACACTGAGTGTTGCGATGACACATGGGGAA
>NW_008340428.1:0-150 GCF_000622305.1 Nannospalax galili
GAGGTGCTCTTTCTTTCTTTTGGTTAATTGGGCTAACGGTCTGTCAATCTTATTCATCTTTTCAAAGAACCAGCTCTTGGAATTGTTGATTCTTTGTAATGTTTTCTTTGATTCAATTTCATTGATTTCTGCCCTGATTTTTGTTATTTC
>NW_008340428.1:312-807 GCF_000622305.1 Nannospalax galili
GTATTGTCCTTTTCATTTAATTCCAGGAATACTTTTATTTCTTTCTTAATTTCTCTTTTGACCCATTCATCATTCAGCAGTGTGTTGTTTAATCTCCATGTGTTCGTGTGATTTTGGCTTCTTTGGGTGTTGATTGTAAGCTTTATTGCATTGTGGTCTGATAGAACACATGGAATTATTATTTCAATCTTTTTGTATTTGCTGAGCTTTGTTTTGTGCCCCAGTATATGGTCGATTTTGGAGAAAGTTCCATGGGGTGCTGAGTAGAAAGTATGTCCTTTTTGTGTTTGGGTGGAATACTCGGTAGATATCTGTTAAGTCCATTTGATATATGGTTTTGTTTAATTCAGATGTCTCTCTGTTAAGTCTCTGGCCTGTTGACCAATCTAACGGAGATAGTGGGGTATTGAAGACTCCTACATATAATGAGTTGGGGTTAATTTCGGTCTTAAAGTCCTGTAGTATGTTTTTATGAAGTTGGGTGCACCAGAGTTT
>NW_008340429.1:0-25163 GCF_000622305.1 Nannospalax galili
AAAAGACAAATAAATAAATAAATAAATAAATAAATAAATAAATAAATAAGCAAACAAGCCCAGAGAGGCTGGAGAGTTGGTTCAATGGTTAAGAGCTCATATTGCACTTACAGAGGACCAGAATTCAGTCCTCAGCACCCCAGTCAGGTGGCTCACAAGGGGCTCTAACTCCAGTTCCAGAAGATCCAATACCTTCTTCTGGCTTCCTTGGGCACCTGTACTCATTCATATACCCACACAAAGACATGCACAATACATATAATTAAAAATGAAAATAAACCTGGAGCCGAGTGTGGTGGCACACACCTTCAAGCCTAGTACTTGGGAGGCAGAGGCAGGTGGAGCTCTGTGAGTTAGAGACCAGCCTGGTCTACATAGCAAGTTCTAGGCCAACCAGGGCTACAAAGTTAGACCCTATTCAAAAAAAAAAAAAAAAAAAAAGCCCAGGCCCAGATGGAGTCACAACAGAATTCTGCCAGACATTTGAAGACCTCTAACCAAAACTACTTAAATTATTCAAAAAGATAGAAACAGAGGGAGAACTGAAAGAAAGAAAGAAAGAAAGAAAGAAAGAAAGAAAGAAAGAAAGAAAGAAAGAAGGGAAAAAAAAAAGCCTAGAATACATCTATGATTTTTTCAAAGAACCAAAGACAGTATTAGGTACTTGGAATGAATGCTGAAGAGCCAAAACAAGGCCCTCATTCCAGTTCTCCACTAAAATACTGTTCCTTGCTCCACGTGCTGGCATTATTTCCAGTTTCAACCCTGATTTCACATTGTTCAATGGCTAGCAAGGAACACACTTCAAAATCAGACACTTGTCTATAGGGCATCTCCAGCACTTACTGTGCTTATGAAATGAATGGTCCCTCAGTAAAAAACAAGAAGGGGCGCTTAGCTCATCACTGCCAGCCTAACACCTTGGTTCTAGAAAACAATGATCTGAATAATGTTCTTCAATTTTCTTTTGTTGTTGTTGCTATTGTTTTTGTTTTGAAACAGGGTCTCCCCGTAGCCACTGGAATTGGATATGTAGACCAGGCTGGCCTGGATCTCACAGAGATTCACCTGCATCTGCCTCCTGAGTGCTGGAATTACAGGTGTCTGCCATCATACTCAATATTCAATTTTTTTTAACTCACACTGTAAGGCCAACTGCCATGCTTTACTTTCAGTAGTTGCCATCACAAAGCTGTGAGACCATGCTCCACTTCAAAATGTAGAAAAGAGTAATAATGAATGGTTTTCAACTATATGAGCTCGCTCAAAGATTTGGCTGTATTACACTTTACTCTAAGCTGAGAACCACTGCCTGAATGGCCTTTGACTCCAGGGAAGGGTAACCTAATGAACTTGAAAATGTAACCTTGCATATTGGGGGTCAGTAAAGGGTTTACTTTATAAGCATGAAGATCTGAGTCTAATCCCTAGAACACACATTGAAAAAAAAAAAGCTGGGTTAACACAGAGACCCACAGTTGGTCAATGAGCAAAGAATAAGAGACTGCAGAGTGCTCAGCCCTAAATGGGAGGGCTAATCACACTCTTCCCCTCAAGACTCGGGGATCTTGTGGAAGAGGGGAAGAAAGATTTTAAGAGCCATAAGCCATAAGGGCCAGAGGTGGTGAATGACCACAAGGAAACAATGTTTTCCAGACATTGCAGGCCAGTTGCACACATGAACTCACAGTAGTTGTGACAACATGCACAAGACCTGCTCAAGCCAGCCAAAATCCCAGCCCGGGGGGGGGGGGGGGGGGGGAGCCCGGGGGGGTGGGCGGTCAGTCTGCACAAACTCTCTCCCTAAGCTAAGGAGCTATCTTTGAAGGATGTAACCTCTGGTAGGTCAACTACAGTCCAGGGTAAATTCCATACTCAAGAATATTTGGGCAATATATACTGGACTTGATTGTGTGGGGGGGGGTGATGGTGGGTGGGTAGGGACATGGGGGTGGATCTGGGAGGAATTGGGATATGTTCAAAATACACTGTAAGACATTCTCAAAGAATAATTTTGTGTGTGTGTGTTTTTGAGACAGGTTCTCTCTGTAGCCCCAGCTGTCCTAGAACTCATTGTGTAGGCCAGGCAGGCTTTGAACTCACAGAGATCCGCCTGCCTCTGCCTCCCAAATGCTGGGTTTAAAGGCATGCGCCACCACGCCCAGCTGTTTCCTTTTTTAAAAAAAAAAAAAGTCTTCTCAGTATGAGTAATCCTATATGAATATCTAATTTTCTTCTAGTAGCATTCATTGTTTCTCTCAAATGTAGACTTTGCTTGAAGAGTTTACTTGAACTTAGTAAATTATTCTTTCTAGTTAATATGGTGTTTAGATGTTAAAGACTTACTTAATGGATAATTTTATAGGCATGTCTTTTTGGTTTATTGAGACTGGATTTCATGTATCTCAGGGTGGCCTCAAACTCAACTGTGTAGCTGAGAATGTGTATGAATTCCTGATTCTTCTGCCTCCTCCTCTGAGTGTTGGCATTACAGGCATGTGCTGCCATGCCTCTAAAGAAGACAGGTCTTGAGAAAACTGATTTCACATTGTATTTTTATATAAGAATAGAAGTAGTTTGCCAACTTTGAGCCATATGATTTGGTTTCTTGGAATAAACTTTACTTTCATATTTACTGCTACAAAAACAGTTTTTCTAAAAGGACAGTCTACTATTAATATTGTTCTCATCACTGTTTTGATTCTGGCTTAGATTTGATTGTCTTCTTTGTGAGTCTTTCTGTAGCTCCAGCTGGCCTGAAGTTTGATATGTAGACTAGGCTGGCCTCAGTCTCATAGAGATCCACCTGTCTCTGCCTCTCAAGTGCTGGGACTAAGTTGTTTGCTACCATGACTGTCTAGATTTGACTCTTAGAAAGTCCAACCAAATCAAAAAAATTCTGAGGTTCTTTTTCTCCTTGTTTGTCATAATTCCCAAAATATTCCCATTCTTAAAAGTAGATTTTTGGAAATTCAGCTTTTAAATTGGCAACGTCCCAGTTTATGCCATATGAAACAGATGAAAGAGTACAGACTTAATCTACCTAATAGTCTTCTGACATTTGAATCATTGCATAGCATTATTTATAATGGTTTAGGGAGGGAGGTCTGTGTGTATGGGAGGGGGGGCTGTTTTTTGTGGGATTTTTTTTGTTTTTGTTTTGGGATATCCTTTGTTTTTTTCTTTCTTTTTTTCTTTCTTTTTTCCTTTCTTTTGTTTTTCTTTTGTTTTTCTTTTTTTTTTTTTTTTCTTTTTTTTTTTTTTTTTAGCATGGCACTTTTTCAAACATTTTTCATGTGCTTAGGTACATCCAAGCAGAAGTCCAGTTCCCTGCAGGTAGCAGATCAGGACCTACTGCCATCTTTTCACCCATACCAGCCTTTGGAGTGCATAGTAGAGGAGACTGAAGGCAAGCTGAATGAACTGGGACAAAGAATTAGTGCTATTGAAAAAGCACAGCTTAAGTCATTGGAGTTAATTCAAGGTGAACCTCTGAACAAAGATAAGATAGAAGAACTTAAAAAGAACAGAGAAGAACAAGTCCAGAAGAAGAAGAAAATACTGAAAGAACTGCAGAAAGTGGAAAGGCAGTTGCAGATGAAAACACAGCAGCAATTTACCAAAGAATACTTGGAAACCAAAGGTCAGAAAGACACAGTGTCTCTACAGCAGCAGTGCTTTCATAGAGGAGTCTTCCCAGAAGGGGAAGAAGATGGTAGTCTCCCAGAGGATCACTTTTCAGAATTACCCCAGGTTGATACAATCTTATTTAAAGATCATGATGTTGATGATGAGCAACAATCTCCACCATCGGCAGAACAAATTGATTTTGTCCCAGTCCAGCCTTTATCATCTCCACAGTGTAATTTTTCCAGTGACTTAGGTTCTAATGGGACAAATTCTCTTGAACTTCAGAAAGTATCAGGTAATCAGCAGATGGTAGGACAGCCTCAGATTACTATTACTGGACATGATCAGGGGCTGTTAGTTCAAGAGCCAGATGGACTAATGGTTGCAACTCCAGCCCAGACGCTTACCGACACTCTTGATGACCTGATAGCAGGTGGGTTAAGAAATATGTCTGAATTAATTTCTCTCTAATCTGTGTGCTCAACTTCTTTAAATGCCCCTCCAAAAACACAAGACCTGGTACTTTGCTATGTTAGAACTGTCTTTGTAAAATTACCCAATCCTTGAGATGTTTTTGGAAGTGAATTTAACTAAGCTCAGTAACACTAACACATAATTATGTTACCCCCTTTCTTTTTTTTAACCACATTCAAAGGCAAAGAAACAAAGCTACCGTAATCCTTTATTTTAGACATTTGGTATCAAAGCCACCCTATGTTATTTCTTGGATAGATGCTCTCAGAATAGAATTTCCTTATTAGGGTTTAGAAATACTCATGTAAGACTATTCATTTAATTTTCTTGCTGGTGATTTTCATAATTTGGAAATCAAAATTTTAAATCACACTGCTTTTTTATTAGAGCAGTTTAATTATCTCTATATCTGAGCATTGTATTGTACATTTAAGTCATCATTACTTGATGGTTTGGAGATTGAAATTTTTGTATTAACTTGAACAAGCATACAGACACTAAGTGCATGCATTCATACTTAAACATGTATGCACATACACACAGAAAAAAAAAGGAAAGGCCTGATAATCTTAAAGTGTATGTTTTTGTTTTTATTGTTGTGTGGAAAATTACAACTACATATGAAATGAGGTGCACAAGTTTACTTTCCCTTTCATTGTCCTTGCAGCAGTGGGAAAACAGTGCAATTAATCATTTACCTTCCTAAAGATGGCTGGTGAATGTATCACCTCCATGAGAGCCCAGTTCAGAATTGCAGCCAGAATGGCTGTTGACAGTGGATGAAGACCAAGAACTAAGATGTAGCTGGAGTGATATTCAAAGGCAGGCCAGTCCTCTGTCTCTTGATTGCAACATTTTTTCCTTACTGTTGTCTGTTTCCTCTTGTCATATTCTTCTTCCCTCCCCACCCCAATTATACTATCCCAGTTTCCTTTCTTCTTTTGTGAGCCTTTAGTCTTTCTAATCTTTGCTGAATCTTTAAAAATGTGGAATAAGATTACTTAAATCAAGAATTTTATTGGGTATATGTTTGACTTTCATTGGGTATAGATGTGATCTGGCCTTTGAGGCTTTTGACATGTAATAGATAATATTGTGCAAAAGTGGAATGGCTTAGTTTTCTTAAAATCCAAATGCTTGGAAATACTTTAAGGAATTAGGTTCTTCTTTAAATTTTTATATTTTTGACTTGTAGAGCTTCTTAAGTCAAATTGACTTTATGTTGTTAGTGTTGAAAGTTGTTACAAATTATTAGTAAACTCTCATAGTTCATTTATAGTTCTAATTTATTATATGGATTAAAAATAAAAATTGGACTGTAAAGTATGATTATGAATTATAATGACAAAATTAGTGACCTAGAAATAACATTTTAAAGATTAGGGCTCTGTAACTAGCATTTTAATATTCCTAATTAAGTACTATTTATACATAATCTGTATTATTGAGCAGTATAATTAGAACCTTTTTAAAAAATAATGTAGAAACAGCTCTAAAGGAAACTTGTAAATGTTAACTTTATTCTAATTTTTACAGATAGTTCTTAAAGGGACAGTTTATTTCACTGAAGCATTTTTTTAAATGGAAATGGTCTTTTTTAGAGCCCACATGACACTTTTAAAAATTAGCTTAGAAAACATCTTTTAATTTTGCATGCTAATGTGAGCTGGTAAAATGTAATATATAATACATCAAATATTGATCACATTTCAAATAATAAATTTTAACTTTTAAATTAACCACTCATCTTCATATAAAAATATTCCTTTTATGAGCCAGGCATGGTGACACACACTTTTAATCCCAGCCCTTGGGAGGTAGAGGCAGGCAGATCAGCCTGGTCTATATGGAGAGTTCAGACCAGCTGGGACTACTGGGAGACCTGTGTCAAAAATAATAAAAATAATTTTTTTTTCATTTTATGAAAGCTATGTGTTTTGAACTACATGGCAGTAATTGTGTTTTCTTTAATTTGATTACCTGTCTCATTTAAAATGATTTTTTTTCCCAAATCTAATTTTCTTAATTGATGGTGAAAGAAATTAGACATTGTTAATACGAAATTCTATAATTATAACACTTCAGTGTATCAATAAGGTTAAAGTTTTATTTTAGAGAATATATATAGCAGTAATAAATGTCCTCTTTAGGAGTGCTTTTTCTTTATTGCTGTTCTACTCAAAATATTTTGATGATAACTAATGAATTGGTTATTTACATAGTTTACCAATGTCATGACTTGATTAGCTTGCTCAGCCTTTTAGCACGTAATCTTATATGTATCGTATTCTATATAGTCCTATACAGAATGTTTAGCCTTAATTAGGAACATGATTCTTCAAGTCCTTCTCTTCTGAAAGTGTTGGACTTAGTAGCAAGTGATTCTCAAAAGTTAAAACATTTATCAAATTAATATGAACTGTACATGGTATGCTCGTGTGAGCAGTTATTAGAACTTTTATTTCTAATTTTATATAATTTTTTATTACATTTAATAGCTGTTTATCTATGTTCTTGAAATTTTAAAAAATTAAACCACTTGGGCAGGCCATGTTGACACACACCTGTAATCCTACCACTTGGGAAGTGGAAGCAGGATTATCAGGAGTTCAAAGTCATCCTCATCTGCATAACAAGTTCAAGGCCTGGGCTCTATGAGACCCCTACTCAAAGAAAAAAAGAATACACTTAGATTTTTGTTTTTAAAGCAGAAGTTAGGAATTTAGGGTAATGTAAAGTAATTCCAAATAGTTTTGATCATTGAGCGAGTCTACAATTAAAGTTTCATTCTTAATATATAAAGAGGATTGGTTAAAAGTCTTTATCAATTGCTGGGCGTGGTGGTGCACGCCTTTAATCCTAGCACTTGGGAGGCAGAGGCAGGTGGATCTTTGTGAGTTTGAGGCCAGCCTGGTCTACATAGTGAGTTCCAGGACAGCTGGGGCTACAAGGAGACCCTGTCTCAAAAAGACCAAAAAAAAAAAGTCTTTATCAATTTATTTACATTTATGGAGCAATTATCATGTGCCACACCAATTATCTGTGCAACTACTGTCTCAGGGACTATTTTTATGCCTCCTATAAAATACATTCTTCCCCTGCCTCCAGTTTTCTTTTGAAAAACCAAAGCTTAGAGAAATGAAGTAGAGGGTGTTCCTCCCTTGCAAATTTTCCTACTCTCAGGAGTTCTTTCTCGATTTTCCTTAATAAATCTACATTCCCTCTGCAGAAAGAGAAAGATGGGGGGGGATGTGGGGGTTCTAGTTAGTGCAAAAATTCAAACTCATTTCAGCCATATTTAAGAACCTTAGATCCAAGCTGGACGTGGTGGCATACACCTTTACTCCCAGCATTCAGGAGGCAGAGGCAGGTGGATCTCTGTGAGTTTGAGGCCAGCCTGGTCTACATAGTAAGTTGTAGGCCGACTGGGGCTACAAGGGAGACCCTGTCTCAAAAAGACCAAAAAAAAAAAAAAAAACTTAGATACAATGTGCGTGTGTCTGTTTTTCACTAAAATGTCTGTTTATCTTGGATACTGTTATTTCTTGGACTTTTAAGTTCTAGTAAATATCAGTTTTCTTATTTTTATATTAAGATTTGATCTATATATTTTAATATAATTTTATGACTAGTACATTACTGTTGTTAGCACTTTAACACCTTAATGCATGCTCTTAAATTACAATTTAATGCATTTGCTTTAAGTGACATTGCAGTGATCACTCTAAGTTTAAGAATAAAAAATAATTGGGAAATCCTCTTTTGAAGGACTACGATAAGACATGTTTAATGAGAGTAATTTCCACTATTATTTTTAGGCTTTAACTTAAATAAACCTGTTTTACTGTTACTATGACTCTAGCATTATAGTGATAAAATGTCCAGTGTATTGTTTTGTTGAGGTACTAGGCATTTAACCCAGGGCTTCATGTATGTTAGGCAAGTATTCTACCACTAAGCTATATCCTCAGCATGCTCCCACCCCTTTTTTTTTTTTTTAGATTTTGAGACAGGATCTCAGTAAGTTGCTCAGACTGTCCTTGAATTCACTCAGTAGCTAGGCAGGACTTGAATTTGTGATGCTCCTGCCTCAACCTTCCAAATAGCTGAATTATAGACCTGTATTACCATCCATCCTCAGGTTTTTTTGAGACAGGATCTCATGTAGCCCAGGCTAGCCTTAGAATCCTAATCCTCCTACTTTTATCTCCCAAGTACTAGGATTTACAACTGGGTACCACCATACCCACTAGCAATAAGTACTAAGATTTACAGGTGGGTAGAACCATACCTGCTAGCAATAAAACCTCATATTTTAGTTTGTTTATCTAGTATCCATATTACCTATAAAACTTTGTTCAGTTTCATAAAAAGTCAGGTTAAAATATTATACATGGTTCTTCTATCATCCCATTTTTGAATAGTGTAAAAGTTTAATTTGAATTGTATATTCATTTTTTGTGTATGATAGTTGTCTGCTTTTGTTACTTTCAGAGACATTTTGTTCACAGATAGGAAATGATTTATAATTTATAAGAATGTCATAGATCTAAAGTATAATGTTCTTTTGATACAACCTTTATTCTATATGTACCTTTTAAATCTCATGCCTTTTTCCTTACTTTTATAACTTTCATTTGTAACTAATCCTATTAAAGGCACTTTCCATGGAATGGTTCTGATTGTCATTATTACAAGGAGAAAAAAGTTCTAGGATAATATAGTGCAAAAATGTACAGTGTTTTTGGTAACCAAGCTGCTAAATACACAGGAGTTTTTGTTTGTTTTTTAAAGTCAGTTCTGTAAAGGATCTTTCATAGCATCACATTCTAGCTTTCCAGTCTAATCAACTTTATTTATTTATTTACTTATTTATTTGTTTATTATTTTTTTGTCTTTTTGAGACAGGGTCTCCCTGTAGCCTCAGCTTGGAACGCACTATGTAGACCAGGCTGGCCTTGAACTCAAGGGATCCGCTTGCCTCTGCCTCTTGAGTGCTGGGACTAAAGGCGTGCACTGCCATGCCCGGCCTCTAATCAACTGTTTTTTAAAAATTAAAAATGTCTTGCTTTTCAAAAGTAATAAAGAGGTGATATGAATAAACTGATAGCAATGATAATTCTTTACTAAGGTATATATTAATACTTTTAAGACTCACTACTGTTAAAGTCTGTCAGCAAGGTGTTACATATCAATGTTGGGGTTTTTTTATTTGTAGGTGTTGTTTGAGATGTAATAGAGCATTATCTGCTTTTATTTCATTGAATGAAAAAGTTTTGAAGGTTTGTTTCCATTGTGCATATTCTTTAGATGAAACAAAAGGATATAATATAATCATACCTATTTATAACTGGAAACTTAAAATATTTTGTGTCCTGACTAAAGTTGTTGCAATTTATATTGCCAAGATGGATTTATATATTGGGGGGGGGGGAAGCGGGCTAGCTCATCTAGAAACATTTCCAAGCATCTTAAATTTTGCTAAGTTATTTATACTGTTAAATTGAGTTGGGAGTGGTAGCACATGCCTGGAATCCCAGCGTTTGGAAGGTGTGGAAGCAAGAATCCAGGAGGTCAAGGCCAGCCTTGGCTACATACTAAGTTTGAGGCTAGCCTGGCTACATGAGACTATCTCAAAAAAGAAAAAGCTTTAAAAAAAAACTAGTAACTCACTAAACTGAGTCCTTCATATTTGTTGTGAATAGTATCCTTGAATAGACATATTAAAAAATTCTAGAGAGGTTGTGGGTGGTGATGCATGCCTTTCTTTAGTCCCAGCACTCAGGAGGCAAAGGCAGGTGGATTTCTGTGCAATTAGGGACATCCTGTTCTACATAGTGAGTTCCAGGCCAGCTGGGGTTACAGGGAAACCCTGTCTCAAAAAGACCCCTCCAAAAAAATTTCTAGAGAGAAAATAGTAAAATGCTCATATTTTCACTTATATTTTCCTTAAAATACAGTGTGACTTTGACTTTTTTTTTTTTTTTTTTCCGGTCTTTTTGAGACAGGGTCTCCCTGTAGCCCCAGCTGTCCTGAAACTCACTATGTAGACCAGGCTGGCCTTGAACTCTGTAGAACAGGCTGGTCTTGAACTAACAGAGCTCCACCTGCCTCTCCTTCCTGAGTGCTGGGATTAAAGGCATGAGCCACCATGCCCGGCGTGACTTTGACTTTTAATCTGAGTAAAACTAAGTTTATTCCCATCATGGAAGCTTTGTTTTTCTACATTAGTAAGATTGTATGCTTTTTTTTCTGAGTTTTTTCTTTCTTGATTAGTAATGTTTTTATTTTTCAATACAGTGAATAATAGTACTAAAAGTCTTGTAAATGTTGGTTATATTTTTTGAGCACTTACCAGGTACTAGGATAAGTGCTTTAAATATATCACAGACTACTAATAGCATCCTTTTAAAATAGGCTCTACTTACCCTTTGTGAGTCAAACTCTGTCCTCTATGAAACATAAGAAATATTCAGGGGGCTCAGTGGTTAAGAGCACTGACTGTTCTTGCAGAGGACCCAGGTTTAATTCCCAGCACCCACATGGTGGCTACGAACCGTCCTTAACTCCAGTTCCAGGGGAATCCAAAGCCCTCTTCTGCCTCCGCAACATTATACAACACAGGTGTACTCACATACATGCAGGCAATACACTCATACTCATAAAATATTGTTTTGTTTTTTGTTTTTTGAGATAGGGTCTCTTGAAGCCCAGGCTGGCCTTGAATTTACTCTGTATCTAGGGATGACCTTGAATTCCTTATCTTCCTTCCTCTATCTCCCAAGTGCTAGGATTGCAAGAGTGCACCACCATGCCCAATTTCAAACACCAAATTTTGAGATCTCAAATATAAATTTTTATTGTTCATTTAAAAAAAACAGTGTGACTTAGAGAAATTGATATTACCAAAATTTTAAAGTAAATATTGATTTTTAAGAACACATATTCCTGCTGTTTATATGAGAAATATTCTAACTTGTTCCCCCACACACACACTTTTCATTGTCTATGGGATATTTTCATCTAACTACTTTTTTTTTTTTACAAATTTAAAATATGAAAACTCATATTTTAAAATTAATTATTTATTTTGAGATAGAGAAAGAGTCCCCAGTCTGACCTTGAATCCTCTTGCCTCGGACTTCTGAGTACTAGGATTATAAGTATGTACCACCATATCCCAGCTAAAAACTCCTATTTAAAAAATATTAGAAATTATATTATTCTTATTGACAGTACAATATTTATTAGGAATTGTGTTAAGTTACATGTATTATCTCAAGTGGTCTTTCCAATAACCTTCCAAGGCAGGAACTATTCTGATCCTCATTCTACATATAAGGAAAATTTAGGCTCAGATGATTTAAATAAGAGTGCGTGAGTTCAGAAAGTCATTGCTAGAACTGGGATCCAATATAGGTCCTTATGATTACAAAGCTGTGACTTCACTATAGTATATTACTCATATGAAATTTCTGTTTTGTATGTTTTTCTATATATAAATAACAATACTAATTTAAATGGAATTTAGTAATATGAATTGTTTTACAGCCGTGAGTAGCAGAGTGCCCAATGGTTCAATCAATCCTTCCCAGACCACAGAATGTCTTACTCCTGAATCCTGTTCCCAGACTCCAAGCAATGTCGTTTCCCAGTCCATGCCCCCTGTATATCCTTCAGTTGACATTGATGCACATGTGAGTAGATTCCTTACAAACTTTTTCTGTACACACTAATTTACTTTGGAAAGGAAAATTACTGCACATTCGTGGGAAAAATATTTTCAATTGATAATCCATATATATATATATATAAATATAATTTTTTTTTTCTTCTTTTAGACTGAGAGCAATCATGACACAGCCTTAACACTAGCTTGTGCAGGTGGTCATGAAGAACTTGTATCTGTTCTCATTGCACGAGATGCTAAAATTGAGCACAGAGACAAAAAAGGTAGGAAATATCAGTCACAAATAAAATCTAATATTTACACCAAAAAAGTTATGGATTTTTCACTATGAATAAGTAATTCTTAATTCTCAGTGATAAAATAAATATGCAGTTTCCCAGATTTATTCATCTGTAGAACCAAATAATTCTCTAAAGATTTTTCAAAAGTAAAATATAAATCAGTAATGAAGATGATGGAGTTGTAGGGCAGGGGTGAGATCAGTGGTAGAACTCTTCACCTTTGCATGCTTCAGGCCTTAGGCTCAAAAAACAAAACAAAAGAAATTGTAAATGCCTTTCTCTTAATCCTGATGTAGCTTGTATGTGAGTGTTAACTTTAATAGTTTGCATTGATTTAACATTTCCTTTATGCCAAGTATTTATATGTTTTTATCATTAACAAATTAAGATTTAGAGCAGATTAGTGCTAAATTGTTAATCAGTGTCTACCCTTGAAATCTTTTAAATTAAAATAATAGAGAATTTTAAACAGTGGTGTTAAAGTAAATAAAATTCACAAATTTGTTAGAAATTTTTATTTTCTAATTTAGGTTTTACCCCACTGATCCTCGCGGCAACAGCGGGGCATGTTGGAGTTGTTGAAATCCTTTTGGATAAAGGTGGCGATATAGAGGCACAGTCTGAGCGAACTAAGGATACACCACTTTCACTGGCATGCTCTGGCGGACGTCAGGAGGTATGTTAATATAATTTTCATTTTGTAAACATCTTGCTTATATTTTTAAATGTATATATGATTAATATTTTTAAAGATTTTAAAAAATAATTATGTGTATTTATAGGGGAAGGAGAAGTCTCTATGTATGTATATGATAAGTGCCCAAGGAGGCCAGAGGGAGCAGATCCTGAAGCTGGGGTTACAGGCAGTTGTATGTTGCAATGGGAACCGAACTTGGGTCTTTTGGAAGGGCAGTAGGCACTCTTAGGCACTGAATGAACGATCTCTCCAGCCCCGTGAATAGCTTTTTAAACTACATATAATACACATGCATTTGACATGTTCTCTACTTTACAATGATTGGGGCACTTCTGTTAAGTATAATGGAAATAGGACATGCCTTTTAAAGAAATCTGTTTCTTGTCCATAGAGACAATAGCAATTGTCTTTATTTCTGAAATTATTGGCATTCAGTCAACTATAATTCTAACATGTATGAAGTGCAAATTCATTGTTCACTAAATGACAAATGGAAAGGGTACATCTTGTTGTTTCAATATAATTGGGATTTCAAAGCTTTGCTTTTCTTTTCCCTTCCTGGCCCTGGGTTTTTAGGATATGATCTTATGTACCCCAGGCTGGCCTCCAACTCAGTATAGCTGAGGCTGGCTTTGAATTCCCAATCTTCCTGCTTCTACCTTCCAAACACAGGGATTACAGGGCTGTGCCACCACACCCAACACAAAGTTCTGAATTTCTTTTGTTATTTTTCTGGGTTTAAAAAAAAATTTTTGTGGGCCGGGGGCAGGGGGGGCACACAACTGGAGCAATGACTCAGCAGTTAAGAACACTGGCTGTTCTTGCAGAAGACCCAAGTTCAAATCCCAACACCCACATGGCAGCTAACAACTGTCTGTAATTCCAGTTCCAGGGGATCCAACAGCCTCTTCTGTCCTCTGTGGGCATTGCACGACATGGGTACACTTACCTACATACAGGCAATACATGCATACACATAAAATGTTAAAAAAAAATTTTTTTTTTAAATTTTTTTGCATGACTGGTTTGCCTGCATGCACCTGTTCCATACAATGCCTGTGAAGGCCAGATGAGGGCCTTGGATACCCTGGAACCAAAGTTACAGATGATTGTTAGATGCCATGTGGATGCTAGGAATGGAACCCAAGTCCCTATGCAAGAGCAGCCACTTAACCACTGAACCATCTCTCCAGCCCCATTTATCTGGTTTTTTGAGGCAGAGTCTCTTATGTAGTGAAGGCTAGACTTGAAATTGAAGCAATCCTCCTGCCTCAGTTCTCTGAAAACTGGGATCATAGCATGAACTGCCACACAAGCTCACAGTTTTGAATTTCTTGATATGAAATTCAATCCAGCTGGGCATGGTGATACATGCTTCTAATCCCAGAACTTTGGAGGCTGAGGCAGAAGAATTGCTGCAAGTTCCAGGCCATATAGCAAGACTCTGTCTTTAAAACAAACAGCAACCCACAAAAAGAAAATTTTAATCCATTTATTTCGTGCTAACATTTTAATATTTGGGGCCTATTAAAATGTCAGATATTTAGAAAAGGAAATTGTAGATTCTATTTCTTTGTGTCTCCTTCTTTATAAATTGAGCTCTAGATGTAAACAGGGTTTCTCTGCCCTTGTTTTACTTTGTAGGTGGTAGATTTGCTGCTGGCTCGAGGTGCAAATAAAGAACATAGGAATGTGTCTGATTATACACCATTGAGTCTAGCTGCATCTGGAGGATACGTAAACATCATTAAGATTTTGCTTAATGCTGGGGCAGAAATTAATTCAAGGTATCACCTGTTATTTTATTATTCATAGTTACTAAGTTATTACTTTGTAATTAAGTGTAATCCTCGATGTAAGACAGTACTACAGTAGCAAAGCTGAAAATTATTCCTGTAATGTTCTTAGAAGTAACCCTTTCTTATTTTGGTAATGTTGTTTTTTAAAAAAGATATCATTTCAAAAAGTACTTTGCTGTTTATCATTGCAAATTTATAACCCATGCGTAGGAATTGTATTTTGGATGAATCTATTTTGCTATCATTATTGGTCTAAAGAGATCTATTCATCAGTAATAGAAATATCTTTTTTACCAACATTTTCATCTTTAATGCTTTTTTTAAAAAGACAGGCAACATACTAACATTCTGAACACATTTCTTCCTTAGAACTGGGAGTAAACTAGGTATTTCTCCACTGATGTTGGCTGCAATGAATGGACATGTCCCTGCGGTGAAACTGCTACTTGATATGGGTTCAGATATTAATGCCCAGATAGAGACCAACCGGAACACAGCTCTCACCCTGGCCTGCTTCCAGGGCCGAGCAGAAGTAGTGAGTTTGCTCTTGGACCGGAAAGCCAATGTTGAACATAGGGCAAAGGTAAGTGTTTTATAACTTACCCATTTTTTCAGATACATTTCAAAACAAAACAAAACAAACAATCTCCCTGTAGTCCCAGCTGACCTGGAACTCAATATGTAGACCAGGCTGGCCTTGAACTCACGGAGATCCTCTTGCCTCTGCCTCCCAGATTAGGGAGTGCTAGGATTAAAGGCATGCACTACCACGCCCAGTTTCAGATACATTTTTAGTAGAAACAACATGGCATTTCAGTTTTTCCCTAATGCAGATTTGGAGAATTATGTTATACAATGGCAGTGACACATACTTTTAACATTTAAAGAATCCTTTTTGCAATGGCAGTGCATGCCTTTAATCTCAGCACTCAGGAGGCAGAGGCAGGTAGAGCTCTATGAGGTAGAGGCCAGTCTGGTCAATATAGCAAATTCCAGGCCAGCCAGAGCTACATAGTTGGACCCTGTTGCATGCCCTCTCTGATACCCCCCAAAAAAGAATCCCTTTTAAAGAGCCATGTACTTACCATCATTAAAAATCCTAAGCAAAAGCTAGTTTGTAGATTGTAAAATTGGGACACTAAATCAAATTCAGACAGATTTATGACTGCTTCAATTTAGAAAATAACAGCACATAAATATTTTGAATTCCTTTTCTTTGAACTATTAGGTACTTAGAACACTAGAAAAATGTAACTAGGTGGAAGTCTTTACATCAGATGACAGGCAATATGATGTCATTTAAGATTGGAAAAATCTGAATGGAAATTTCATCTATTTCTCTGAATTCTGCCAATTACTATTCTTAAATTTTAATGCAGTAACTTGAAAACCTATCTCAAACAAATAAAATGTTTTGAGGCTGGCAAGATAGCCATCTTGGTTAGGTATAACTTGCTTCCAGGCCTGACAACCTAAATTTGATCCCTAGAACCGACATAATGGAAGGAAAGAACTGACTCCTTCAAGTTATCTTATAACCTCCACATGCATGTGTGTGGCTACACAAATACACACTAAATAAACAAATAAAAATGCTTAAGAGAAAAGAAAATTTAAACCAAACAATAATTAGTAGGATATTGAATCAGCAATCAAACAATAAAACAATGGTCCCAAACCAATAGTTTCACTGGTGGATTCTACAAAGAAATTAGGGGATAATTTTTTTTGTAGTTTCACAAATATACATGATGTGTCTTGATCATATTTCCCACATTGTCCTGTTATCCCCTCCCTGCTCTCACTGAACCTCTTTCTCCTAATAAGTCCCTGTGCTCGATAGCTTTAGTGTCAACTTGACACACCTGGGTTGAGGGAGCTTCAGTTGGGGAATTGCCTTCATTGGACTGGCCTGTGGCCGTGTCCATAGGGCATCTTCTTGATTGTTGAGTGATGTGGGAGGGCCCAGCCCACTGTGGGTAGTGCCACGGGCCTGTGTTGCATAAGAAAGCAGGCTGAGTAGGGGCCAGGGGAGCAAGCCAGTAAGCAGCGTTCCTCCATGGCCTGTGCTCCAGCTTCTGCCTCCAGGTTCCTGCCCTGAGTTCCTACCTTGGGCTCCTGGATGAACTGTGACGTGGGATATGTAAACTAAATAAACCCTTTCCTCCCCAAGTTGGTATTGGTCAGAGTGTTTTGTCACAGCAATGGAGAAACAAACTAGGACAGTCCCTTCCTTTAAAAATTTTTTTTCTGGGGCTGGACAGATGGCTTAGCAGTTAAGAGCACTGACTGCTCTTGCAGAGGACCTGGGTTCAATTCCCAGCACCCACATGCCCTCAGTTCCCAGCACCCACATGCCCACTATGAACTGTCCTTAGTTCCAGTTCCAGGGGAATTTGAAGCCCTCTCCTGACCTCCACAGCATTGCACAACATGGGTGTACTCACATACATGCAGACAGTATACATATACACAAAATATAAATAATAAATAAAATATTAAAAAAAAATTTTTGTCCTTTACATTTACTTATTTGTGTATGTGTATGTGTGCCACAGTAAATATGTGATATTCAGAGGACAACTTACAGGAGTTGGTTTTTCCCTTTCACTAAGTAGATAGGTCCTGGGAATCAAGTTCAGATCATCAAAGCTTGGCCAAAAATCAGCTTGGCTTCAAGTGCCTTTACCCACCAATCCATCTCACCAGGCCACCCCTCCTAATTTTATGTTGTGTATGGGAGTGGGTCCACTTCTTTTAATTGGGGTTGCTTTCATGAGCATAGGTAGGAGTTACTTGAGCAAAGGCACCTTACCATTGGCTATACTACTGAGCAATAGGAATAGGACCCTTCCTTTAGCAACCTCTAACTGCCTATAGTTCCTCTCAGAGATGGGGGCCTTATATGGAATGCTGATGGGCCCAGTCTTGTGCAGGTAGCCATTGCTGCTTTGAGTTCATGGACACAATGCTCATGTCAATACAGAAGATAGCATTTTACAACAGTCCTTCTTGTCCTCTTGCTCTTTGATTCTTCTGCCCCCTCTTCTATGATGGTCCCCGAGCTTTGGAGTGTTATAGATGTCCTATTTAGGACTTGCACACTCTACAGTCATTTATTCTCAATATTAACCACCAGCCACTGCAACAGAAGCTTTTCTGACCAGGGCTGAGAGCAGCATTAATCTGTGGGTATAAACCTAAATATTTAGAAAGCAGATTGACACCATGTCCATTTAGTAAAGCAACAGTAGTAGTAGCTTCACCCCTATCACCTACACCTCCCAGCCATGGGCTTTTGATCAGGTTTATGGTACCAGGCATATATTCCTCTTGTGGAGTGGGCCTCAAATCCCATCAGGAAGTGGTTGGTTACCCCATGACAGCCATGCCACTATAGTGGGTCCATCTTTCCATGCAGGTTAGTATTGTAGCTCACAAGGTTCACAGCTGGCTAAGATCATTGATGACATTTCTCCTCTAAGAAGAAAAGAACATTTAATAGAAGATTATTTTAATCTAAGAAATGAGGTATAAGTTTTCCCTCAGAGTTTATAACATAAAGACTAATGAGTCTATTTTACTACACAGTTTATCCTTTACTATTACAAGTATTAATTGTAGTCCATTTACCTATTAAAAGTCCTAGAAAGAACATACTGTTTAAGGAATAGTGACAGTAGGTAGTGTCAATTTTCTTTTGTTTCAGGATATATATATTATAGACCAAGTGCTTGGATTAGAGGTGTGTGCTACCATACCTGGTTTAAGAAGTGTCTTTGGGGCTGGAGAGATGGCTTAATGGTTAAGAACGCTGGTTGTTCTTGCAGAAGACCCAGAATTGAATCCCAGCACCCACATGGCAGCTAACAACTGTCCATAACTCCAGTTCCAGGGGATCTGATGGCCTCTTCTGTCCTCCACGGGCATTGCACAACATGGGTACACTTATCTACATGCAGGCAATACACACATACACATAAAATTTAAAAAATAATAATAAATAAAAATTTAAAAAAGAAAAAGAAGTGTCTTTGACAAAAAGTGAACCCAAATATGGCATACCTCTATAATCCCAGCTCTGTAGAAGCTGGGACAGAATTTTGTGTTCGAGACCAGTCTGAATTTCATAGTGAGACCCTGTGGAAATGAAGGGAGAGAAAGAGAGGGGGCAGGGAGATTACAAGAGCAAGCTCATTCTATGTAAGTCAAACTGCCTTCAATTCAAATCTTGCCTCTGCATCCAGAGTGCTGGGATTCATGTGTGTGTCTCCATGCCTGGCTTTGTTTTTCTTTTTGCCTAAGATAATAGGTGACAAGTGAATGCATTCTGGTCTAACAGAATCTAACAATTTTTTGCTTGTTATTTAATAAAATGTATTTATTCACTTACTTACTGGTGGAGTTGGTTGAGACAGGAGGTCATGTAGTCTAGGCTAGGGATTTCTTTGAACTTTTGACTTTCCTGCCTCTGTCTCCCAAGTGTTGGGATTATATGAGCTGCCCCCAAGCTAATTTAGTAAAATATAAAACAATATTGCTTAGTTCTTTTATGAGAGAAAATCAGAAATAGAATCTACTTAAACACAAATTACTTTAGGCTTTTTAAGAAATTACATTATTTCATTGCATTGTTCATTGATTTAAACAGACTGGTCTTACCCCCTTGATGGAAGCCGCTTCTGGAGGATATGCAGAGGTTGGCAGAGTTCTCCTTGATAAAGGAGCAGATGTCAATGCTCCACCTGTGCCTTCCTCAAGAGATACTGCTTTAACCATAGCAGCAGACAAAGGTCACTATAAATTTTGTGAGCTCCTGATTAACAGGTGGGTGCTTTTCTATTAATATGTAGAACCTCTACAATCTCTTTCATGTTCTAAGGTATTTAAAAGTAAAACTTGTACTTTATTAACATTTTCAAAAACAGACTGTTGTATGATAATTATAAAATGTCAACTTCGTAAAGGAAACAGACTATTAACATTTTTTTATGTATAGGGGAGCCCATATTGATGTTCGTAACAAGAAAGGAAACACACCACTTTGGCTGGCATCCAATGGTGGTCATTTTGATGTAGTGCAATTGTTAGTGCAAGCAGGTGCTGATGTGGATGCAGCAGACAACCGGAAAATCACACCTCTTATGTCAGCATTTCGCAAGGTAATGTGATATGGGAGAAGAATGATAAAAATTTAAAGCAATTCTAAGTTGAAACCTGTGCCAAAGATAAACTGATGCTATAGAATTAAGTATATTGACATATAAAAAAAAAATTACTGCTGAGAGTTACTAGAGAGATGGCTCAGCAGTTAAGAGCACTGGCTGCTCTTGCAGAGGACCTAGGTTCCCAGCATCCACCTGGCTGAGCCCAAACACCTGTAACTCCAGCCCCAGGGGATCTGATGCTCCCTTCTGTCCTCCTGTGGCACTGCACTCACATGATTCATAGACACACACGTATACACACATGCACATAAATAAAAATAAAACAAAATCTTTGATAAATAGATAGCTTTAAATTCAGGGCTGGAGAGCTGTCAGCAGTTAAGAACACTTGCTGTTCTTCCAGAGGACCCACATTTGATTCCCAGCACCCACATGGCAGGTAACAACCATTCATAACTCCAGTTCCAGGGGATGTATCACCATCTTCTGGCTTCTTCAGGCATTGCACACTTGTGGTGCACTTACATACTTGTAGTCAAACATTCATACACATAAAATTAAAAAATTATACACAAAATATTTTTTAAGTTAAAAAAAATTTTTTTTTTTTTAAATCACCGCTGGGGCTAGAGAGAACACTTGCAGAGGGCCTGGTTTCATTTCCTAGCACCCAAACGGTGACTTCCTACCATCTATAATTCCAGTTTTGGGGAAACAATGCCCCTTCTGGCCTCCATGGGCATTGCATGTACATGGTGCACTTAACAAATAAAAATGAATAAATAATTTTAAATAAAAATGCCTGCCTCCTATAATTAGTGATGACAATAAAGTACTGACCATGGTCTACAAAGCCCAGCCCTACATAATTTTGTCCATGTTGACTTCCACAGCCTAGTTATTCATGCAACCACCAGCAGCCCCCTCTTTTTGTTGCTGCACCTTTTGGTCACTGGCCTAGAAAACACTAGATCTTTAACTGTTTGTGAGCTTTTGCTCATTTATTTCCTTAGTTTGAAGTGATCTCTGTTTTTCTTCAACCTGGATCACAATTCTAGTCATCCTTTGTTTCTCATTTTAAATTACTTTAGAGTCCCCTAATACCCAGTTTGAGAACGGTTCCTCTGGTTTTCTTTTATTTTCCTTTGGATTTGTAATTACATATTTAAGCATTTCTACTGTTTCCATGATTTTTGCTGAATGAAAAGTTCATAAGGGCTAAGAATCATTCTATCATTTTCACAACTGTTTATTCCCAGTTTATCATAGTGCCAAACATAAACTAAATGGTCATTATTAAATAGTTACTCAAAGGACAGTAGTGTAAGATATTTTAAAAGAAAATCTTTTAAAAATTTGGACATTAATTTTTTTTTTCAATGTGTATGGTATTTGTGTATAGATATGTGCTTGTGAGTAAAGGTGCTTGCAGAGGCAGAGGTTTTGGAATTACAAATGATTGTGTTTCCTGACATGGGTGCTTGGATAAAACTTGAGTCTCAAGAGTACATGTTCGTAACTGCTCTCTACCCTAATACTTTTAGACATTAAAAAAATTTTCTTTTAATTTAAATTTTATTTCTACTCAAGTGCATAATACAGTGTGTATAAATGATACCCCATGCAGTGCACAATCTATAAAATACTTGTATAGACCTAGAAGATCTCCCAGTATCTGTTTTCAATTGATTCTCTGTCCTAGAGGCAAGTGCTTTGTTTTCTTATCTCCCCCAGAGATAAAATAATTATTTTCCTTTTTAAATTTTGTGTGCCTGTACATATGTGTGGGTGTGGGTGTGCCTCAGCATGACTATTGAGGTCAGAAGACAATCTGCAGGAAATGGTTTTCAATTTCTACTATGTGGGTCCTAGGGATCACATTCAAGTCATCCAGCTCCGTGGCAAGTGCCTTCACCAGATGAGACAGACTAATTCTTTTTTCCTTTTTTAAAAATAAAATTATTTTTATTTTATGCCTATGAGTGTTTTGCCTGCACATATTTATTTGCACTATGTGTGTGCAATGCCCATGGATGCCAGAAGAGGGAATCAGATTTCCTGGAACTGGAGTTAGGGATGACTATGAGCTGCCATAAGGTTGCCAGGAGCCAAAATCCAGTCCTTGCAAGAGTAACCAGTGCTCTTAACCACTGAGCCATCTCCAGCCCCCAGACTAATCTTTGGATGCTTTAGAACCTCTTTTTTTTTTTTTTTTTTTTTTTTGAGACAGGGTCTCCCTTGTAGCCCCAGCTGTCCTGGACTCACTATGTAGACCAGGCTGGCCTTGAACTCACAGAGATCCACCTGCCTCTGCCTCCCAAGTGCTGGGATTAAAGGCATGCACCACCACACCCGGCTTAGAATCTTAATAGGATTGGAAACTATACAAGCTTGGTCATATTAAAGTTGATGTACTTAGAATTTATTGTCTATCATTCAGTTCCTGATAATGGCATTTAGAAAATGTTTTTATCTCCCTTCAAATCATAGGGCTCATAGAATGTGATAGACCACAGTATTTAGCAAGGTGAAACCCAAATAATGATTTGAAAACTAGAAATGTTTAAGTTCTTTTTTATACCAGGATTCATTTCACATTGCCTATTTTTACTAGGTTTATTCTATAAAATACTATTCCTTATAAAATACTTTTCTGCTTTCTGTGAGAAATGAGGTAATTAAATTCAAGAGAAGTATCTTTTTGTCTACCGTATATTCTTGAGTACATTGTACCTAACGTTTGCTGTTTATAAACTGAACACTTTCCATATTTTTATTTTTATAATTTAAATTATAAATTTAGTAAGATATTTAAAAGTATTTTTCACAGTAAGTTGTTAAACATAAAATTTCAAAGGATCCTTTTATGTGATTTTTGTTGTGCTCTTTATAGGGTCATGTAAAAGTTGTTCAGTATTTGGTGAAAGAAGTCAATCAGTTCCCTTCTGATATAGAATGTATGAGATATATAGCAACAATTACAGATAAGGTAAGGTTACTACATTATTGAAGTATATTTTCATTCTTTGTGGCATTACGTAGGAATATGTTCCCACTGGGAATGTAGCTCAGCAGTAATAGTATATGCTTAACAAACACAAAGCCATGGATTCACTTCCCAGCACCAAAGAACTTGATCTTTTTGTGTTCTAAATGTTTAAAACCATAGATCTTTTCTGTGTTTTAGGGCTTGTTTGGTTTATCCATTTGCAAATTAGATAATAATTTTGATAAACTATTTGAGTTTAGTTCTAAATTTTGTTAGCCTGATTAGTAGATTTTCTGAAAACACCTATTTTGTGGAGAAAGAGGCCTTTACCATAGTGGTGCACACCTATAAGCCTAGTACTTAAGAAGCAGACAGAGGAGGATTGCCACAAGTTTGAGGGCAGCCTGGTCTATATAGCACGTTTCAGGCCAGTTAGGGCTATATAAGAGACTCCTTTTTCTTGAGACAGGGTCTTATTGTGTTTCCCTGCCTGGCTTAGAACTCACTTTATACCTCAGGCTAACCTGGAATTCAAAGAGATCTATCTGCCTCCCAAGTGCTGGGTTTAAAGGCATGTATTACCACACCCAGCCAAAACCTTATCTTTAAAAAATCATAATACCCTATTAATTTTAGTCAGTTTTCAGTTTGAGGATTAATCTCTGTACTTTGGTCTGCTTATCAGCTCTACTTTTATTTGGCCTTTTACATTTTTTATATTTATATTCTGCTTTTTACTATAGGAACTGTTGAAAAAGTGTCACCAGTGTGTTGAGACAGTTGTGAAGGCTAAAGATCAGCAGGCTGCAGAAGCAAATAAGAATGCAAGTATTCTTCTAAAGGAATTGGATCTGGAAAAGGTGAGAGACAGAAATAATTTTCTTTGTTGAAAGTCAGAATAATTTGTTTTCTATATGACCCATAATCTTAACAAAATATGTTCAAAGAAAATTGTTAATAGAGTCTCAAACCATTAAGTTTTTGATTCTGAACTATCAAAAAAATATTGGAACCATGTAATTGAGGGACTAGATTTTAAGCAAAATCTCAGTTTATCAAATGACATTACTGCCTAAGTAATTTTAAAATTAATCTGAGAAGAAATTTAATAAAGCATTCGTTATCCTCTGTTTACTATAAGCGCTGGTCTACCCAGGCATGGTGGCACACGTCTTTAATCCTGGTACTTGGGAGGCAGAGGCAGGTGAGTCTCTGTGAGTTTGAGGCCAGCCTGGTGTACATAGTTCCAGGCCAACTAGAGCAACAGGGGGACCCTGTCTCAAAAAGGGTATATTTTGCTATGTTTTGTTCTCCTTTCACTTTGCTGATTTCCATCATAAAAGTATTCAATTTTGTTGATATCCAGGTATTTATTGTTGTTGCTTTTATAAATATGTTCAAGACTGATATCCATGAACAAAAATGTCATTTCATTCAGAATTTTAAATCTACATTATTGGTAAAATGACACACTTTATTTGCAGTCAAGAGAAGAGAGTAGAAAGCAAGCTCTTGCAGCTAAAAGAGAAAAAAGAAAAGAAAAGCGAAAAAAGAAAAAAGAGGAGCAGAAAAGGAAACAAGAAGATGAGGAAAACAAACCTAAGGAGAATTCAGAACAACCAGAGGGTGAAGATGAAGAGGAGAATGATGAAGATGGTAAGAAATAACTCATCATAGCCGAGCGTGGTGGTGCACACCTTTAGTCCCAGCACTTGAGAAGCGGAGGCAGGCGGATCTCTGTGAGTTTCAGGCCAGCCTGGTCTACATAGTGAATTCCAGGTAGCTGGGGCGGGGGAAGACCCTGTCTCAAAAAGAAGAAAAACGAAGAAATTACTCATCTGAATTAGATATAAAATATCCCTTCTTAGCTGGCCTGATAAAGTACACCTGTAATCCCATCACTTAGAATGGTAAGGCAACAGTATTGCCACAAATTGAGGTCAGGCTGAGCTACATGTATAGCAAGACCTTGTCTCAAAAAAAAAAAAATCTCCTTTCTTCACCATTTTATAGTAAATAATACTAAATGGTTTACAGTATAAACTGCTACAGGAAAGCAGAAGGGCAAGCACGTAATTTGAAGTTCAGGTATAATTTAAGTCATCTTGTAAAACAGCTTGTATGTACTAAAAAGGAATATAGTAGGTTTGGTTTGCTAGCTTTTCTTCAGTTTCTTCTATACCTCAAACTTCCCTGAGTAGAAATTAAGAAAAATAATTCTTCATTTAATTCTTAGCTCTAAGGTTAAGGCTTAAAGCTATAGAGGATAGACATGTCAATAGAGTGTGGAGTTTATTATTCTCAGAGATTCTCAGAGTTATTTATGGTGCTGCCTGGCAGTTCTTTTTTTTTTTTTTTTTTTTTTTTTTTTTTTTTTTTAAAAAAAAAAAAAAAAAAGAGGACGATAAATCTTTCACTGTGATATATCAAAATAA
>NW_008340429.1:25626-35101 GCF_000622305.1 Nannospalax galili
CATGTGGGTGCTGGGAATTGAACACAGGTCCTCTGCAAGAGCAGTCAGTGCTCTTAACCACTGAGCCATCTCTCCAGCCCCCTGGCAGTTCTTATAGTACACAAATAACTGTGTTTGAATTGTAGCTCTAGAATGCGATTCCAGATTTTTCCTAAATTCAAACTGTGTTGTGGTTTTTTTTAATAGACTTACATTACCAGTCTTCAGAATGTTGATAGTATGTGTGTTCTATACCAACTTACACAGCAGGATATTCTAATAAGAATAAAGGTTTCTTTATTAGTTATAGAAAAACATAACCCCAAAGACTGATTTATTATGAATTATTACATATATTTTCTCATAATTTAAGACCTATAGCTCATAATGTGATTTTTATCCTTTTTTTTTTTTTTTTTAATCATTTCAGTGGAGCAAGAGATTCCCATAGAACCTCCGAGTGCAACCACTACCACCACGATTGGAATCTCTGCGACATCTGCCACTTTCACTAATGTGTTTGGGAAAAAAAGAGCCAATGTAGTGACAACCCCCAGCACCAATCGGAAAAATAAGAAGAATAAGACCAAAGAATCCCCTCCCACAACACATTTAATTTTACCTGAATCACATATATCTTTAGCACAACAAAAAGCAGATAAAAATAAAATAAATGGAGAAGCTAGAAGTGGTGCAGGTGGGAATAGTGATTCAGATAACTTGGATAGCACAGACTGCAACAGTGAGAGTAGTAGTGGTGGCAAGAGCCAGGAGTTAAATTTCACTATAGATGTGAACTCTAGTGACAAGAGGTACCCTGCATTGCTTCTCAGTTCTCAAGAAGAAAAGACAACTACTGCCACGTCCAAGACTCAGACTCGGTAAAGTTTTCTCTTGTTAACTCTATATTCATCTTTCATCTTTCTTACTTCATGGCTGGCATAAAAATTTGAAGTGTATTATCAAGTAGAAATTGTATTAAAAAATATACTTCAGTCTTCTGAATTAAAATTCACCTGTGTTCTCTTAATCATGTGCTAGTTATAAAAGATGGGAGGCAGAGGCAGGTGGATTTCTGGGAGTTCAAGGCCAGCCTGGTCTACATAGTGAGTTCCAGGACAGCTGGGGCTACAGGGAGACCCTGTCTCAAAAAGACCAAAAAAAAAAAAAAAGATAATTATGTACTTTTATAAAGGCCAGCCTGCCGTGGTCGTGAATGCCTTTAATTCCAGAACTCAGAATGTAGAGGCAGGAGGATCTCTGTGAGTTCAAGGCCAGTTGGTCTAAATAGCAAGTTACAGGCCAGCCAGGTCTATATAGTGAGACCTGTCTTTAAAAAAAATAAAAAAGATCGTTAGTCTAAAGTTTCAAAATGTTAGCATGCTTTGATTTTGTTAACTATGTTAATTTCATTGAATAATTCATTTTGACACTAAAATAGATGATGGACTCTGTTCTTTTTGTTTTCCTGTCTTGATTATTAGAGAAACCAAACTTAAAATATTTCAATATAACTTTGTCTTTATAGTCTCTTGAATTTCTGTCTTAAAAAATGTCTCTTTTTCTTGGACTTGGATAACCCTCTTTTCTCAGACTTGAAGGTGAAGTAAATCCTAACTCCTTGTCAGCGAGCTACAAATCAGTGTCTTTGCCATCAAGTTCTCCAACCATGAAGCTGAATCTCACTAGTCCTAAGAGGGGTCAAAAAAGAGAAGAAGGGTGGAAAGAAGTTGTCCGGAGGTAAGTGGAATTAATCCCATTTGTTTGTTTGTTGGAGAAAGGATGTCCCTGTTACCCCAGCTGGCATGATCTGTTGGATCTACCTGCCTCTGTCTCCAGAGTGCTAGGGTTAAGAGTATGTACCACCACACCCAGCCCTATTTGTTTTTTTTGAGACAGGGTCTCTGTAGGTAGCCCTGGCTTTACTGAAAACTCTGTAGAGGTAGACCAAAATGTCTTTGAACTCAGGGTCATTTCCCTGCCTCTGCTTCCCAAGTGTTGGGATTATAAGAGTGTGCCAACACACTTGACTTTCTCTTTTGTTTTGTTTTGTTCTTTAAAAGTCAGTTGTAGTTCAAGCAGATCTTAAATTCACTATGCAGCCAAGGCTAACCTTAAATGCATGATTCTCCTGCCTCTACTTTCCGAGTTCTAGGATTATAGGTATGTACCACTATACTTGGCTTAGGTTCTCCATATTTTATGAAATGATTACCTATTTAATAATTTGAATGTGGTCTTTATTATAAACTTAGTGCCATATGCTAAAGCAAAATTGGAAGGAGTATATAAATTTGACATGTATATTTTATGTGACATAAATTTTTTAGTCTTTTGGATAATCTATGAGTTACCTTTTATATAAAGAAAATTTGAGCCTTATAAAAAAAAATTAAGGGGGCTGGAGAGATGGTCAGTGGTTAAGAGCACTGGCTGCTCTTCCAGAGGACCCGAGTTCAATTCCTAGCACCCACATGGTAGCTAACTCCAGTTCCATAACTCGAGTTCCAGGGGATCTGACACCCTCTTCTCTTCTCCACGATCATTACAATGTGAACATTTCACAACACAGGTGCACTTACATACACGCAGGCAATACAATCATATACATAAAATAAAAATAAATAAAATATTTTTTTAAAGTTGGGGGGAGGGATACAGAAATGACTCAGCAGTTAAGAGCACTGGATGCTTTTGCAGAAGACCCTGGTTTGGTTCTTAGTCCCCACATGGTGGCTAACAACTGTTTGTAACTCCAGTTCCAAGAGATCAAATGCCCTCTTCTGACCTCCACAGACATTGCATCATAGGTGCACTTACATACACATAGGCAAAATACTCATACACATAAAAATATTTATTTTTTTGGTCTTTTTGAGACAGGGTCTCCCTGTAGCCCCAGCTGTCCTGAAACTCACTATGTAGACCAGGCTAGCCTTGTACTCACAGAGATCTGCCTGCCTCTGCCTCCCAAGTGCTGGGATTAAAGGTGTGTGCCACCACACCCGGCTGAATAATTTTTAATAATCTTTTTTTGACTTTTAGAGAATTTCATTAGTGTGTTTTTATCATATTCAGGTCTCCTCCACCCTCTCCTCTCAGATCCATCTCCACCTTCCTAGCCCACACACATACTTCATGTCCTCTTTTTCTTTTCTTTTTTTTTTCGTAAGGCCTATCAAATTCAATTTATGATCCCCAAATGGGTATGGGTCCATCACCTAGAGTATGTTCAACCTACCCAGTGTCACACCTTTCAAGAACTGACTCTCCCTCTCCCAGCAGCTATCAATTGCCAATAGTTCCTCAGCAAGAGCTTTGAGCCTTTTTTTTTAAAAGAAAATTATTTTCTTACTGTTTTAATATTTTATTACTCTTTTTATATGTATGAGTGTATTGCCTGCATGTATATAAGTACACCCATGTTGTGCGGTACCCTTGGAAGTCAGAAGAGGGCATCAGATCCCCTGGAACTGTAGTTATGGACAGTTGTTAGCTGCTATATAGGTGCTGGAACTCGAACCCAGGTCTTCTGCAAGAGAAGCCAGTGCTCCTAACCACTGAGCCACCTCTGTAGCCCAAGGGCCTTTTTTTAAAAAAAAAAAAAAATTTTTTTTTTATTTTATGTGTATTTGCCTGCATGTAGGTGGGTGCACCCATGTTGTGCAGAACCCATGGAGGTCAGAAGAAGGCGTCCTCTGCCAAGAGCAGCCAGTGCTCTTAACTGCTGAGTCATCTCTCTAGTCCTCTGAGCCTTTTTTTTTTTTAACTATACATGAGCTGTTTATGGTTTAAAATGAATAAACTAGATTATATTACTCAATGTGGAGTTTAAAATATATATATATATACTTTTTGCTTTTACTTTAGAAAAGATAGTAAGATAATTACAGAGTACTTGACCTGTGATGTTTTTGGCAGATTTGAATGCTCATATTATGAGCGAGTTAAATAGAATTTTTACTTTAAATGGCCATGTAATTTTTAACTTTCCTGGGGACTAGAGAGATGAGCACTGGCTTCTCTTGCAGAGGACCTGGGTTCAGTTCCCAGCACCTCATGGTGGCTAACAACTATCTATAACTCTAGTTCCAGGGGATCCAATGCCCTCTTCCGACCTCCATGATCATTGCAATGTGACATAGCACACCAGTATACTTATATACAATTAAATTCAATATAATAGTTTCTAAAATAGCAATTTCTTTTTTGGTTTTTTGTTTTGTTTTGTTTTGGTCTTTTTGAGACAAGGAGACTGTCTCACAAAGACAAAAAAAAAAAAGAATAGTCTGTATAAAATTTCATCTACATACTTAGACATCTTTTTATTCTATAGTATTTTAGAGACATTTGGTTTCATAAACTCATGTGTAGCCTTCATTTTATAGGTCAAAGAAACTATCTGTTCCAGCCTCAGTGGTGTCCAGAATAATGGGAAGAGGGGGATGCAACATCACTGCAATACAAGATGTTACTGGGGCCCATATTGATGTGGATAAACAAAAAGATAAGAATGGAGAGAGAATGATCACAATAAGGTAATTATAAAAGATGCATATTACTACTCTGGAGGTAGAGGCAGACGGATCTCTGTAAGTTCCCAGTCAGCTGGGCTACAGGGAGACCCTGTCTCGAAAATACAAAAAAAAAAAAAAAAGAGTTACTTAACATGTTTTATTGTTGTTGGTATTATTCTTTGTTCCCCAGGGGTGGTACAGAATCAACAAGATATGCAGTTCAACTTATCAATGCACTTATTCAAGATCCTGCTAAAGAACTAGAAGACTTGATTCCTAAAAATCATATCAGGACACCCGCCAACACCAAATCCGTTCACACAAACTTCTCATCTGGAGTAGGCACCACAGCAACTTCCAGCAAAAATGCATTTCCCTTGGGTGCTCCAGCTCTTGTAACTTCACAGGCAACAACGTTATCTACGTTCCAGCCCACTAATAAACTTAGTAAGAATGTGCCAACTAATGTACGTTCTTCTTTCCCAGTTTCTCTTCCCTTAGCTTATCCTCACCCTCATTTTGCTCTGCTGGCTGCTCAAACTATGCAACAAATTCGGCATCCTCGCTTACCCATGGCTCAGTTTGGAGGAACTTTCTCACCTTCTCCTAACACTTGGGGACCATTCCCAGTGAGACCTGTGAATCCTGGCAATGCAAATAGTTCTCCAAAGCATAATAATGCAACCCGTCTACCCAACCAGAATGGAACTGTTTTACCATCAGAGTCTCCTGGACTAGCTACAGCCAGTTGTCCTATCCCTGTCTCTTCTGTAGTTGCTGCCAGTCAGCAGCTATGTGTGACTACTACCCGGACTCCTTCATCAGTCAGAAAGCAGTTGTTTGCCTGTGTGCCTAAATCCAGTCCTCCAGCAGCCGTGATTTCCTCTGTGACAAGCACTTGTACTTCCATGCCCTCTGTCTCCTCTACATCTACCACAAGTGGGCAAGTTACCACATTTTTGCCTCAAACACAGCTTTCTTCACAAAAAATGGAGTCTTTCTCAGTCATACTACCTTCCAAAGAGAAGGTATCTACACAGGACCAACCCATGGCAAACCTATGCACACCACCTTCAACTGCAAATAGTTCTAGTATCTCTGCCAACACCACCTCAGGAGCTCCAGAAACTCACCCATCCAGTAGTCCGACTCCTCCCTCCAGTAACACAAAAGAGGAGGGACAAACATCCAATGTCTCTGATTTAAATCCTGCATCAATGCCTTTTGTCTCTAACTCAGAACCCTCTCCATTGACTTTGGTGTCACCCAGATTAGTTGCTGCTGATAATCAGGACACCAGTAATTTACCTCAGTTAGCTGTACCAGCACCTCGAGTTTCTCATCGAATGCAGCCCAGAGGTTCTTTTTACTCAGTGGTACCAAATGCAACTATGCATCAGGATCCCCAGTCTATTTTTGTTACCAATCCAGTTCCCTTAACACCACCTCAAGGCCCACCAGCTGCGGTGCAGCTTTCATCAGCTGTGAATATTATGAATGGTTCTCAGATGCACATAAACCCAGCAAATAAATCTTTGCAGCCTACATTTGGGCCAGCCACGCTTTTCAATCACTTCAGTAGTCTTTTTGATAGCAGTCAGGTACCAGCTAACCAAGGGTGGGGAGATGGTCCACTGCCCTCAAGAGTTGCTGCAGATGCTTCTTTCACTGTTCAGTCCGCTTTTTTGGGTAACTCTGTACTTGGGCACTTGGAAAATATGCATCCTGACAACTCCAAGGCACCCGGCTTCAGACCACCTTCCCAGAGAGTTTCTACTAGTCCAGTTGGTAAGTCATTATTAAAAAGTACTATAGCTCAGTTTGGGACTATCATAGTCTAACCTCACTTTTCCAAGAATAAGATTGTAAGCATTTATTTTGTACCTAATATTATATAATCTTAAAGAAATAATAAAAACTAATTAATGCTGATTAGGTGGGAAAAGTCACTCATAAAATAAGGTAATTGCTAAGTAGTCAAGGCCAACCTGGTCTATGTAGCAACATAGGAAGTTCCAGGATGGCGGGGACTGCAGGGAAACCCTGTCTTAAAAAGGGAAAGAAAAAAACAACAACAACAAAAAAAAAACTTTACTTTTACTCTATTTCTGCCCCTTATAATAAGTAGATTATACCTTGTATTGATCCAGTTTCTTGGAAACTGATGTCAGATTATATTAATAAAAAGGATACATAGAGCCAGGTGTGACTGAACACGCCTTTAATCCCAGCACTCAGGAGGCAGAGGCAGGTGGATCTCTGAGAGTTCAAGGCCAGCCTGGTCTACATAGTGAGTTCCAGGGCAGCTGGGGCTACAGGGAGACCTTGTCTCAAAAAGACCAAAAATAAAAAGGATTCCAAAAACTTCAAGGATTCCAAATTTATAGACTCTTTAAAATCATAGCGATTATTTGCATTTCTTAAACTGAAAAAAATTGGAGTTGCAAAGCTTTTTAGTTACTTGATAATTTATATTATTTAATGATACGTTATATTAGATGCAGTTATTTAAAGAGACTCAGTCATTTCCTGGCTCCTACTGGATTTTTGTTTTGTTTTTATTATTGTTTTTGAGACAGGATCTCCCTGGAATTCGCTATGGCCTGGAATTCGTTATGTAGACCAGGCTAGCCTTGATCTCAGAGAGATCTACCTGCTTCTGCCTCTCCAGTGCTGGTATTAAAGGAGTGTGCCACCATGCACAGCAAGAGTTTGGGCCTTTTGTTTGAAACAAGGTCTCATTCTGTAGCCAAACTGTCCTGGAACTCACTACATAGCTGACTCTGGTTTGGAACTCATAGCAATCTTCCTATGTCAGCTTTGAGTGCTAGGATTTAGGCATGAGCTACCACATCTGGCTCTTCTTTTTTTTGGTCTTTTGAGACAGGGTCTCTGTGTAGCTCCAGCTGTCCTGGAATTCACTCTGTAGACCAGACTGGCCTTGAACTCCCTCTGCTTCCCAAGTGCTGGGATTAAAGGCATATGCCACCATGCCTAGCTGTGGCTTTATTATTTTTTAATTTTATGTGTCTGAGTGTATTGCTTGCATGTATATAAGTGCACCCATGCCCTCCAATGCCTGCAGAGGACAGAAGAGGGTGTTGGATCCCCATGGACAGTTGTTAGCTGCCATGTGGGTGCTGGGATTTGAGCCCGGGCCTTCTGTAAGAACAGCCAGTGTTCTTAACTACTGAGCCATCTCTCCAGCCCAGCTTTGACTTCTTAAAAGTAGAAATTACCTGCTACTATGGGTGGGAAAGGGGCTCATGGTACCCTAACATCTACTGCTGGTCTGTTTGCAACTGACAGATTCTGGGAGAAAGGGAGGCATAGTATCCAGTTGTATACCCATTGTTGAGTCTATCAGGCTCTGATGGTTAGTGCCAAACCCAGGGTCATACAGATAGTCCTAGTTAAACTCTGGGACATTAAACAAAACAAAAATTAGTGACTATGGGAAAGAGATTGTGAAGAAGAGATCTGGTAAGGGCGGGAGAGAAATTCTTGTAAGCCTGAAATTATTTCAAAATTTACTATAAAAAATAGTCATTTTAGAGCTGGACATGGTAGCACACACCTATAACTGCAACACTTAGGAGGCTGATGCAGGATTACAAATTCACGGCCAGCCCGGACTACATAGCAAAATCCTGTCTTAAAAAAGTAAGCAAATTAATATATGACTAACCCAAAGTGGCATTAAGAAACATTTTTGGAGCTAGAAAGATGGTTCAGTATTTAAAAGTGCTTACTGTTCTTTCAGGGGACCCAATTCTGTTCCCAGTACCCTCATCAGTTGGCTTACAGCCATCTGTAATTCTAGCTTGAGGGGATCCAATGCCATCTTCTGAACTCTGCAGGCACCTGCATTTACATGGGCATAGCCACATACATATATGCGCATCAGAGAATAATTAAAAAATACATCTTAAAAAAGAAATAGTCAGGTGAGGTGGCACATTAACCCAGCACTCAGGAGGCAGAAACAGGAGGATTTCTGTGAGTTTCAGGAAATCTGGTCTACTTAGTGAGTTCCAGCTCAGCCAGTACTACCTAATAAGACCCTGTCTTAAGAAAGCAGGATGGGCTAAAGAAATGGCTCAGCAGTTAAGAGCACTAGTTGCTCTTGCAGAGGACCCAGGTTTGATTCCCAACACCCACATAGTGGCTAACAACCATCCATAACTCCAGTTCCAGGGGATCCAATGCCTTCTTCTGACATCCTCGGGTACTGCAGGACCTGGGTGCACCTACCTACATGCAGGCAATATACTCATACACATAAAAGTTAAAAAATAATAAATAAAAGTTTTTTAAAGAAAGCAAAGAAGAGGACTGTCTTGGGCTAGAGAGATGGTGCAGTGGTTAAAAGCACAGACTACTCTTGCAGAGGACTCAGATTCGGTTCCCAGCACTCATATGGTGGCTAACAACCGTCCATGGCTCCAGTTTCAGGGGATCCGACGCCCTCTTCTAACCTCCATCAGCATTGCATGACATGGGTGTACTTTACATGCACGCAGGCAAAACACAACACATAAAAATAATAAAATATTTTTTTAAAAGGGGACTGTCCTTAGCTCATACCTTTTTAATAGTTGTAAACTAATCTATGTTGATTAAAAAAAATGGGGGGGTTCTTTTTTAGGTGGTCTGTCTTTAACCCCAGCCTGACCTGGAACTCACAGAGATCCATCCACCTGCCTCTGCCTCCTGAGTGCTGAGATCAAAGGCACGCGCCACCACACCCAACTTAAAATTATTTTCAAGTCCTGGATCTTGTAAAGTCTTAATTTTTATTTCAGATTTGTTTCCATTTACTTGTCTTTTCAGGAAAGCATAGCTGTCATCTTTTAAAGGGAAATATAGCCCTAAGAATATCTGTTGTCCAAAATATTGTCTAGGTTGTTTTTTGGCTTTTTTTTTTTTTTTTTTTTTTTTTTTTAAAAAAAAATTTTTTTTGGGAAAATTGTAAAGGT
>NW_008340429.1:35370-55107 GCF_000622305.1 Nannospalax galili
GTGAAAGAACAACCCAGTATTAGTGACTTATCAGTCCTTGATAGAAAATATTTCTCTTTGGCCTTCTTTGTAGGGCCTTATTAATTCTGATTAATATATTTGTTCAAGCTATGGTTGAAAGCATTTATCTTAAACTTCTTTCTGAGACCCTATTAACAATGATCAATAAGCTTAGTCTCATGTCTTCACTATCTATGATTTTCAGGTAAGAAATTATAATACTTAAAAAATGATGGGGAGGCAGTAAAATGGCTTAGTGGGTAAGAGTGCTTTGCTGCCAAGCCTGAGTTTGATTCCTAGGACCCATATGGTAGAGGAAAGGAACAAACGTCCTTGGGCTATCCTTTGTCCTCCATGTACCCCTACCCCGATAAATAAATGTAAAAAAGAAGGAAGAACAATGGGAAAAGATGTAGATAGATTAAAACCATCAAATGGGCTGCTAGCAAGAGTGTAAAATGGTATAACCATTTTCAAAAATTTTTTCATAATTCCTTAAAAGTTAAACCTAGCTAACAGTAGAATTACTGGATGATATGATATGCTATATTATGATAAGTATATAACAATATTTAATAAAAAGTAAATCAGGTATGGTGGTACATACTTTAAATCCCAGCACTCGAGAAGCAGAGGTAGGTGGATCTCTGTAAGTTCAAGACCAGGCTGGTCTACATAGTAAGTTCCAGGCCAACTGTGGCTATAGCGAGACCCTGTCTCAAAAAGACCGAAAAAAAAAAAATAGTATTTAATAAAGAAAAATAAAGTATTGATTTATGCTATAACATGGGTGGAACTTTGAAAACATTTTGCTAAATGAAAGAAGCCAGTCACCAGGAGGATTGAGAGTTTAAGGACAGCCTAGGTTAAGAAAAGAATCTAGTAACAAAATACCAAATAGAGTTATTAGGTAATATTCTTCTGATTATAAGAAAAGAATGGGTTTGTAATACAATATCATCATATACATGATTCATTTTGCTGTGATCTATAAAAATTAGCCACAGGATTGTTTCTCTTGAAAAAATTAAGTGAACCTTAGATTTTCTGTTTTAAAAGCCTCAGCTAATTAGATGTCTTGAACCTGTTTCATTTCAGGGTTACCATCCATTGACCCATCAGGCAGCTCCCCATCTTCTTCTGCTCCTCTGACAAGTTTTTCTGGCATACCAGGAACAAGGGTTTTCTTGCAAGGCCCAGCACCTGTCGGGACTCCTAGTTTCAACAGACAACACTTTTCTCCCCATCCTTGGACAAGCGCCTCAAACACATGTAGGAATCCTAGAGAAACTCTTTCCAAAGTTAATAGGTTACTAAGCCGTTTATTTCAGGGAACACGGTGTTGTGGTTTTAGTAAAACAGACAGTATACAGATACCCAAGGTTTGTATTGTAATCATGTCAAGACAGGGTTAGGCATTTATTGGAGAGAAAATGTAAGAAATGTGAAGCCAAATATGTTTCCATTGTAACTTTGGCTCAAGAATAGGTAATACAGGGATTAGAGAGTGGCTTAGTGGTTAATAGCACTGGCTGCTCTTCTAGAGGACCCAAGTTTGGTTCCCAGCACCCACAAGGAGGCTAACAACCATTTGTAACTCCAGTACCTGGGGATCCAACGCCCTCTTCTGGCTTCAACAGGCATTGCACATATGGTACACTTCCATATATGCAAGTGTAAAAGTGTAAATTGAGATTAATAAAAATAGGTGATATTAGGGCTGGAGAGATGGCTCAGTGGTTAAGAACACTGGCTGTTCTTGCAGAAGACCCGGGTTTGAATCCCAGCACCCACATGGCAGCTAACAACTGCCAGTCCCAAGGGATCCAACAGCCTCTTCTGACCTCTGCGGGCATTGCACGACACGGTGCACTTACCTACATGGAGGCAATACATGCACACACATAAAAAAATAAAATTAAAAAAAAATTTTTAAGCCGGGCGTGGTAGCACATGCCTTTAATCCCAGCACTTGGGAGGCAGAGGCAGGTGGATCTTTGTGAGTTCGAGGCCAGCCTGGTCTACATAGTTCTAGGACAGCTGGGGCTACAGGGAAACCCTGTCTCAAAAGAAAAAAAAAAATAGGTAATATGCATATTAGTTTTACAAAAGACCCTTGTGGGAGCAGTGTTATGAAATTTCTCAAATCTGAAAAGAAGCTGATTATAGGTATTTTGTATGTTTTTTTTTTTTTTGCATTTTCCCAATATATTATTGCCCTTTATAGACATTCCTTTATTTTTCCTATTTCAGTATGTAGAACAGATGAAGCACTTAGAATTATAGAATATTTTATTTTTCCCCTCAATGCTGGGAATTGAACCCAGGGCCTCGTACATGCTAGGCACTTTCTCTATTACTGAACTACAGCTGCAGCCCCCTTTTTCCTTAATGAGGTGGTCTTTTGGACAAAGAAAATGTCCCCAAATTACCTAAGTTCATTTAAGAACCAAAGCTCTCAGGCAGGGCATGGTGGCACACGCCTGTAGTCCCAACACTTGGGAGGCAGAGGCAGGTGGATTGAGGCTAGCCTAGTCTACATAGTGAGTTCCAGGCCAGGGGGCTACAGGGAGACCCTGCTTCAAAAAGACAAGAAAATAAAAAGCTTTCACTTGAATACTACAGTACTTTTAACATTTAACTTCTCTTCCCCATGGGCAAAGGGGACTGTACACGTGGCAGAGAAAGGAAAGAACTAACACATACACAGGGGTTTTCCAGATGATAATCTACAGTCTACGAACATGGCCATATTTTAGCAAATTTAACACATAAATATTTTTTGAGAAAATTATTGTTCATTTCAGTTGAGAAAAAAATGTTATATGCTATTTATACTTTATGCAGATGTCTAGGGTGATGGTTATAGAACTAATATTTTCAGTTTGAATTGTCTTTAAATGAATTCTTCTTTACAGAACTTATGTTGTTGGAATAGGTCTCTACAACATGGTTTCTCGTATTCCTCTAGTTTTTTATATGTAATAAAACAAAAGAGAAATATTTTGCCACCAGGTGACTCTCCTATTCCATCTGTTTCTTCGGGATCATCTTCACCTCTTTCAGCCACTTCTGCTCCACCAACATTGGGCCAACCAAAAGGAGGCAGTGCCAGTCAGGATCGAAAGATACCCCCCCCTATTGGAACAGAGAGACTGGCCAGGATTCGACAAGGAGGATCTGTCACACAAGCCCCTGTAGGAACCAGTTTTGTTGCTCCTGTTGGACACAGTGGAATCTGGTCATTTGGTGTCAATGCTGTGTCAGGTACAGTTACCTTGCCCTCTCTCTAAAAAGACATCTCAAGTAAGTTGTGAGAATTTGTCATTAAAACTTAATTTTCCGGGCTTGGTGGTGCATGCCTTTAGTCCCAGCACTCAGAAGGCAGAGGCAGGTAGATCTCTGTGAGTTCAAGGCCAGCCTGGTCTACATAGCAAATTCCAGGCCAGCTGGGGCTACAGGGAGACCCTGTCTTAAAAAAAAACAAAAAAAGAAAATTAATTTGGGGGACCTGAAAGATGGTTCAGTGGTTAAGAGTACTTTCTATTCTAGCAAAGGACCCAAATTTGGTTCCAGGACCTAGGTTTGATTCCCAGTACCCATATCAGGCAGCTCACAGCTGCCTGTAACTCTAGTGCCAGGTGATCCACTGCCCTCTTCTGGTCTCTTGGGCACTGTTATGTGATATACATAACAGAGAAGAGGTACACACACATAGACATAAATAAAAATTTAAAAATTTTTAAAAACATGGCAGGCATGTGGCCCATACATTTAATTCTAGCACATGAGAGGGAGAGGCAGGTACATCTTTATGAACTGGAAAGAAGCCTGGTATACATAGCAAATTCTAAGCCCTCCAGGCTACATAATGATACCCTATCTTTAAAAAAAAAAGTTTTAGGGCGGGCATGGTGGCGCACGCCTTTAATCCCAGCACTTGGGAGGCAGAGGCAGGCAGACCTCTGTGAGTTCAAGGTCAGCCTGGTCTACATAGTGAATTTGAAGACAGCTGGGGCTACAGGGAGACCCTGTCTCAAAAAGACCAAAAAAAAAAAAAAAAAAAAGAGTTTTAATTACTTATGCTAAGTATATTGGTACATATCTGTAATTCTAGCACTCATGAGCATTAAGCAGGAGGATTAGCAGTTCAGGATCAGCCTGGGCTACATAAGGAATTCAGGGCCCAGTCTGAGTTGTTACATAGTGAAGCCCTTCTCACAATACCAGGGGCTGGGATATAGTTAAGTGGTAAAATATTTGCTTTGTATGAACAAAGCCATGGGTTGGCTCTCTAATAAGTAATAATAATAAATGGGGAAAAATTAATTCCTACGCTTAACAATAAGGGGAAAGTGTTTCTACCTCTGAGAAATTCAGTCCTATCTTAATCTTACTCTAGAGTCTTATTTGGTGTGATAGGTAGAATTGATCTGAGATAAAAGATTCTGCAAGGCATCGTGGCTCACATCTGTAATCACTTAGGAGGGCTCTGAAGCAAGAGGATTGGCATGAGTTCCAGGCCAACCTGAGCTACAGAGTGGGACCTGTTTCAGAAATATTAAAAATGAATAAAATCAAATTTAACCTGCTTCTTTTTCATCATAAGATTTCCAGTGTAGAATGGGTAGGACAATTATTTGAGTGTTTTAGAGAGGTAAGGTAGTGAGGGTATGTAGAGATATTCCTCCAGTTTTCTAGGAACTGGGCTTTTGGTTGGTTGGTTGGTTGGTTGGTTGGTTGGTTGGTTGGTTTTTGGCTTGCCAGGCCTGGAACTCTTAGAGAAGGATTATTTTGATAGAATTTGATAAGAATAAAGTAATGTTTTATTGTTTTATCCAAATAAATATTAAACCTTGTTTTCAATTCTTCTTTCCAGAAGGCTTATCAGGTTGGTCACAGTCTATGATAGGAAACCATCCAGTGCATCAACCATTATCCGATCCAAGCACATTCTCCCAGCATCAACCAATGGAGAGAGATGATTCTGGAATGGTAGCCCCCTCTAATATTTTCCACCAGCCTATGGCAAGTGGCTTTGTGGATTTTTCTAAAGTGAGTTGACAAACATCATCATAACTTGTTTGACACACTGTCAGCTACTGTAATCATGTTAAGGAAGTTTCTCTTGAAATCACCCTTTTGTTTCTATGACTGCCAGATCTTATGCCCAATTTTAAAAGTCAGTACTGTTGTCTACAGTAGTTTGCCCTCAGTTGTCCTGAAGATGTCCCCACCCTTCTGAAAGACCTAAGGGATTTGAGTTTTGCTGTTTCATTTTCTGTGTCACACCTTTGGGGGAGGGGTCTGCCCCTCTAAAATCTGGCTATCTTCTCCAGTGCTTTCTTGAGTGCTCTGACAGCTTCCTGGATGCGATATGGCCATATTTTGCCTGTGATCATTCATGCAGAATTACTCTTTTCTTCTTAATATAATCTTATTAGTGAAACCAAGATAGGAGTGTTATATTTTCATCAAATGTGGCAAAGTTCCTAATGATTTAATATTGAATTTAGGTTTTTTTGCTCTCTCATTGAAAAATATTTCAGATACAGATAAAACACTTGATTTCTCAGTACTGTACTGTACTGTACTTACAGGAGCCTCTGAAGTTATTTGAATAAGGGAGAATTAAGAGAGGTTATCTGGTATTATGGAATCATTATTTGTCATCGTTTCAGTTAAGACTTCCTTTTCTGCTGTTTTAGGGTCTACCGATTTCCATGTATGGAGGCACCATTATACCCTCTCATCCTCAGCTTGCTGATGTTCCAGGAGGCCCACTGTTCAATGGACTTCACAACCCAGATCCTGCTTGGAATCCTATGATAAAAGTTATCCAGAATTCAACTGATTGCACTGATACCCAGCAGGTAAAACGGACTTAAAACTCTTTCATTTTCCAGATGTTTTTGTGTCACTCTTAATTTTGTGGGCAATGCAAGGTCTGAGTAGTGACTGACCATGTTGATCTGAATTATGTTTTACATAATCAAGATGATGCTACTAAATATTTACTTCTTGTGTGTGTATTCTTCCTAGGCAGAAACAGTGAATTGCCATTGAATTTATTTATTCATTTCATAAATATGTAAAGATTCCTAATTAGAAATTCCAATTTTTCCTCCCCCTTTTCAGATTTGGCCTGGCACGTGGGCACCTCATATTGGAAACATGCATCTCAAATATGTCAACTAAGTTAGAAGGTCTTTACTCTTTAGCCTTGTTTGGGAGACCTATGTATGACCTTGGAAGAACTCTGGGGATTTTTTTTTTTTTTTTTAAATGTGCCTAACTAAGACATTTTCTCTGATTGCCCATTGTATAAGAACAAGTTGATTTCCTATCCACCTGATTATGTCTGGTTAGTTTAGCCATTTTCAACTTAAGATCAGATGGAACTTAGTATTTTGGCTAAACATATTGAATTCTACTTGTATCCAGAAGAGAATTAGATGATTACATGTTTCAACCTTTTAGGGTGGTAAACACATGTATAACTGTTTACATACTTAGAGGAAAACGTTGAGTAAATTTCTTGTCATATAGTGGCTCTACTTAATGTAGCCTGTATTAATGTGAAATATTTACCAGAATATTCAATAAAAAGATGAACAGTGTTTAGAAGTGGGGTGTGATCCTTTCAGTGGTCATGCAGGTACTAACCAATCCACAATCACACTGAACCAGATCGTTAATACTGTACCTGTTTATAACATGTTTCTCACATTTAACACTTTAAAGTCTATTCTTAGACAGCCTTAAAAAGCACTGTTAAGACTTGTTATCTGTTTACTCTGTGTTAAATATTCCATGTTCTCATAGCTTCCATTTCATTTTAAATATGAGGGAGTTCAAGTCCTGCAGCATGTCTTATCTGACTTTAGCAAATAGGCCACTAGATAATGACTGATAGATTTTGCTCTTTATGGATCATGACTGTGTCAATAAGAACTTTTGGATTTAAATTAGTTGACACTGAACAGGTTTAGGAACACCCAAATGATCAATTTTGATTTCCTTTTGTGCTTCTTGACTTTTGAATTCAGACACAAGTGGGGATGACTCAGTAAATTAGTGAATCACTGAGTAATGTTTATAAATATATGACTAATGATGGGCTTAGTTCCATGTCCTCAAGTATGAAGAGCCAATATGCTTAATAAACTAATCATAGAAACACTGAAATGAGTTGGTCAAATCATATACTTCGCTAAGAATCTGATGCAATAGAGAAGAGGAAATTCTTCTAAAAAGTATGGTCATTAACTGGTGTGTATAATGTAGTTTAATCTCCTGGCTTTATAAGCAGTATTAAAAAGAAAACAAAATGTTGCAGGGGAGTTGGGGGCTGATAAAGAAGGCAAAAGAGAATGCACACACAGAAAAAGGGAACAACTCGGGCCAGAACTGTACAACCAGCACTTTTCTACACTCATAACAATGGTTATTTTGTTTTATTTATGTTTTTGTTCTTTTGAGACAGAGACTCACCATGTAACTCTAGCTGGCCTTGAACTCACTGTGTAGACCAGGCTGACTTCAAACTCACAGAGATCTGCTTGCCTCTGCCTCCCAAGTGCTGGGATTAAAGACTTGCAGCACCACCCCTGGCAATAATAATTCTTAGTATTCTTTGCCTGGGTTCTAAAGCCATGGCCAGATCAGAGATAACATGTCAGTTCTGTTAGATGTAATTTGGTTCTTTGGTCTTCCATATTGTTTTACTTACTTAGAAAGCCTCCTTAAGCCCATTTCTTATTTTCTATTTTTAATAGATTTGTAAGGGAGCACTTGAGTTACTGCCCTTGTTCTGGTCAATAATCATATCAAAATTCTCAAGAGGCCCTCTCACTCTAGGGGAAAAAGGATCCCTTAGATCACCTACATAGCTTGCTGTTTTCTCCTGTCACTAACAGAAATGATGACCTAAAATTAGTGAAATAAATGAAACTTGTCTTGATGAAATAAGCATTAGAGAGAAATAATATTAGGTAAATTATTCAGTGGAATTAGAAGGTAAGTTTTATTATATGCTAATTCTCTGTAATATATTTGAATTATCTGGAGGCACCCATAAATTAATGTTCTATACCTCAAAGACAACAGAACAAGAAATTGTATTTCAGGTTAGGAACTACAGCCCATAAAGAGAAAGGAAGGAGAAAGCCCTTAGGAAGAAGTAGGAGTTGCACAGTAGGAGTAGTTCCTGGGGATACTCTGCTCCCTTCCTTTTCACCACCACTGCTTCCTTTCTATTTGGATCTTGGAAGCCTAATCCAAGCTCTGTTTTGCCTGCTATAATCTCTTCTTCCTCTTCCTGCCTCTTCCTGACATTACTTTACTGCTATTTTACCAACTTGAACATTGGATAAAACCTAGTTCAGGTAAGAATTTGATTATTTTCAAAACATACAAGGGATGGAGGGAGGCAGTATGGGTACAATAGAGTAAGAGTCAGAACCCTAATTCTACTTTGCTTTCTGCCACTTGTAACTGTATGACTCTAGGCAAGTCATTTCACTTTTCTGGGCTTCACATTCCTTGTCTGAAAATAACTGAACTTACATGAATTCAAAGGAGTCTTGTAGCTCTAACATAGATTTCCTTTTCCTTGTCAATGAAAATGAATAGTATTAGGTATATTGGAAATGAATGTTTACAGTTCTGAGTTTTGGTTTTGATATGAAATCAGAAGCCTGTTGTGAGACCAATATTGATTTGGAGATTTTTGTGGAGGCAGAAGAAAATGTGCACATCCATAGTGAGCCCTTAAGTCATTAAGAAACATCCTGCTAAGGTACAGGTCAAACCCCATGAGAGTAAAAGCTCTTTCAAGGAATAAAATTGTAACATCAAGGTTTCTGGATCCACTTATTTCAAATAGTGTTCAGTGTAATAAAATTCTACCACCAATAAAATTATTGCTGTTTAAAGACTGTAAAATTATTGTGGCTACAGTGTGCTGACTTGCCCTTTTATAGGCCAGTCTGCTTTCTTCAGTCCCTGCTCTCAAAGGGGAAATCCCATCACCTCAGCTAACCAGACCAAAAAAGAGAGGTGGACAGCCAATGGTGGCTTCTTCTAACCAAAGGTAAGAAATCTCAGGCCATAGAACTAAGGTTTTATCTCTCTTCTTCCCAATCCTAACACTACGACAGAAGAGAACTATCATGTTTGAGTTAGCTTGTAGAAAAGGAAATGCTAGTCATACATGTTTTAGGCCAAACAGAGAGCCAGGCATGGTGGCATACACCTGTGATTCCAGCACTTAGGAGGTAAAGTTAGTTCAGAGCCAGTCTGGACCTCATTCATAAACACTGCTGCCACTACCCCCTAAAAAAGGCCAGAGAGGAGGACTTGTTATGCATGGTTCTATCCCAGTGTTGAAGACCTTTGGACCATATTGTAAACCCAGGAAGAGGTAAACAAGCCTGTAGGAAAACAGCTTCTGAACATCTTGTTCTCTAACAAAAAGTACTTCCAACAAGAAATATGGCTGGACATGATGTCTTCACAGTAGAACCTGTCCTGGGATGTATGCTGTGATAACACTGCATTTTCTATTTACTCTCAGTGATTTGGCAATTGGCCATAGGCAGGGTCTTTAACCTTCACTCTCATTTAAGAAATGAATATAGAAAAGCTGGTTTTAAGTATCAAAATCTTGAGTATGTTAATATCATATCATAATAAAGATCATGAAGCCAGATATAGTGGCGTGTGCCTTTCAGATCCTCCTAAGGTTAGGAGGATCACCTGAGCCCAGAAGTTTGAGACCAGCCTAGACAACATCTCTCTATCAAAATAGAGCATGAGCCTAGACTTCAAGACCTAATTAAGAGCAGTAGATCATGAACAAATTATCTGATTTCAAACTTACCATTTTTACTTTTGTTTTGTTCTGTTCTGTTTAACTAGGTATCACTCTGTAGCCCAGGCTGGCCTTGAACTCAGTAGTCCTTCTGCCTTAGCACCCTCAAATCTGGGATTAATGTTTTGAGCCACATGCCAAGCCTCACCTTTTGTTTTTTCCTGATGGTGGTAGTGTGAACTCAAAGCTATTTACTTTAATGGCAAAGTAAATAGTGTTAATTTACATGTTTAATTGGAGCTCTAATAGTGAGGCCTGGGCACAGGTAGCTTTTGATTTTTGATTTTTATTAATTTTTTGAATTTATTTTTATTTGTGTGTGTGTGTGTGTGTGTGTGTGTGTGTGTGTGTGTGTGTGTGTGTGTGTGCGTGCGTGCGTGCGCGCACACGCCAAAGGCCCAGAAGAGAGCTCTGATGCCCTGGAGCTAGAGTTATAGGGAAGCTGTGAGCTGCCCAGTATGGGTGCTGGGAACTGAACTCAGGTCTTCTAGAAGAGCAGCAAGGGATTTTAACCACTGAACCACAGGTAGCTTGGGAGGGGAGGTGCTAGGGGCCTGGGAGGTTGAGACAGGCTCTCCCTATAGCCCCAGCTGGCCTAGAACTCACTACATAGAACAGGCAGACCTCCATCTCACAGAGATCCACCTACCTCTGCCTCCCGAGTGCTAGGTTTAAAGGTAGGCATCACCATGACTGGCACAGGTAGCTTTTAAAAGCTTCTTTGTCTGGTGGTAATTAGTATTAAGGCTGTGATTTATATCTACTGATCCTCTATCCAGGTTCTGTGAGTGTAGAGTCTGGCTTTCCCGCTAAAGTCAACTACCTATTTTCTGGTTTCCCAGCCCAGACAGTGCTTCCACAAAAGTTATCTATAACCAATAGCAGAAATATTTGCTTCTGTTTTGTAATGGGGATTCCTAGAAGATCTCACTTCCACATGGATTTTTCTTGAGAATCTTCTGTATAGTTTGGTTTTTGTTTCAGTTTTGGAAGTGCTAGAGCTCAAACCCAGGGCCTCATGCATGCTATACAAACACTCTACCACCTAAGCTGCGCCAGCTTTTGTAGTTCTCTTTCTGCTTTTTCTCAGTCTGTTTTGATGAATCTCTTGTTTTGTTTTGTTTGTTTGTCTGGGCATTGTTTTGTTTTTAAGAGAGTCTCCTTGTAGCCCCAGCTGGCCTGGAATTCACTGTGTAGACCAGGCTGGCCTCAATCTCAGCTGCCTGCCCCTCCCTTGAATCTCGTAAGTAAATGTTGATGTGCCTCAGCCCCTGCTTGCATTGCATCTTCTCCTAAGATGATTTTAGCCTACATTCTTGAATTTCATTTCATTCAAATCTCAAGCACTAGACACTTTTCCCCTCTGAACTTCCATCCAGTTTATTATAGGTCCTTACTATGTGTGCTCTCTCTTGAGATTCCACACACAGTATTCATTCCCTAGTATAAGATAGACTCCTCTTTGTTTTCCCTCTTACATTAGTGTTCCAACTACTAAGACTCTCAAACCAGATTAGTCCTTATCCTAACATCTCTATTCTCCTCAGCCCACTCTTAATCAAATCACATTGTCCTCCTTTAATTTGTGTGTGTGTGTGTGTGAGAGAGAGAGAGAGAGAGAGAGAGAGAGAGAGAGAAAGATATGGATATGCATATGCCACTGTACCTGTGTGAAGGTTAGAGGACTACTTGTGGGAATTGGTTCTTTCTTTCCACCATGTAAAGTCCTAGAAATGATGGAACTCAGATCATCAGGATTGGCAGCAGGTGCCTTAACCACCTGCGCCTTCTGGCTGGCCAGCTCTACCTTGTCTTTTTTTTTTTTAATATTTTATTTTCATTTTATGTGTATGAGTGTATTGTCTGCATGTATGTCAGTGCACCCATGTCGTGCAATGCCACAGAGGTCAGAAGAGGGCTTCGGATTCCCCTGGAACTGGAGTTAAGGACGGTTCATAGCTGCCGTGTAGGTGCTGGGAATTGAACCCGGGTCCTCTGCAAGAGCAGTCAGTGCTCTTAACCGCTGAGCCGTCTCTTTAGCTCCTTGTTTTCCTTCTTTGTTTCTGAATTGTAGCCACCTGCCTCACCATCCTGTACTCTGTGCCCCCTCTCCCTCATCAGACTACTACTTACTTTTCTTAAAAATTGTTTGACAGTTCTCCACAATCTGCTCCCAAGTCTTCCCCTCCAACCCTGTCAATACACTATTTAGACTTGGCAAGAGACTCGGAAATCTTTTTTGGAACAATAAAATATATGTACTCTTGCTACCTGAAATGTGATTCTGAAAACCAGCAGTCTGCATTAACTGGAATCATATTAAAATTCCAGAATCCCATCCCAGGCCCCCTTGTTTTAACAAAATCTCCAGAGATTTATATGCTTATTAAAATTTGAGAAGCACTGATTTATAAAGTAGAATTTTTCTTAATGAAAAATGAAGTCAGAGCTTATGATCATCTGCTTAAGACAGAATTGAGGTAATATTGCTAAATGCATGCAGTCAGATGATCTATACTCACTTTAGGACACTGAAGGTGGGGACAGTAATGTTTTAAGAATGCCAAATAGGGCCAGGCATGGTGGTGCACACTAATTCCAGCACTCAGGAGGCAGAAGCAGGCAGGCCTTTGTGAGTTCAAGGCCAGCCTACATAGCAAGTTCCATGTGGCCCTGTCTCAAAAAGCCCCCCCCCAAAGGAATGCCAAACAGGGCACCTGGATTTTTGGTATTATAGTTACTAGACTTAACTGTCCCACCATTCCACCATTGCTCTCTGGCCTATCATATCGCTGTGTGTAAATTTAAAGATGGAAGTAAAAAAAAACTACTCTGTAAGGCAAGACAGCCTTTGACTTTTCAGTGAGCTAACAGACTAGTAAGCTTTCCCACCCAAGCCCTTCCTTAGCTGTGGCATAGTGAAGGGCAGGCCTCCCCACTCTTGATATCTCAGCTACAGCCCATCCTATGCCACTGCACCCCCATGTTTAGTGATCTTTAATCCTGCTGTACTCGAGGCTGAGCCATCTAGACCCTTTCACCCGGTTCTGCAATTACCAGAGACAATCTGCAGCTGGGATGAAGGGCAGGCATCCTGGAGTCAGATACTTATGGTGGAGTTCTATCCTCTCCTGCAGGATGTGTGGGCTTGTGTCATTCTAAAATGTGATAATAGTGCTTTACTGTCTAAACTGTTGAAAAGACTAGTCGGAGTAGATACAGGGCAGCCACACCTCATCTGCCCGTAACATCCAGTATAATAGTATAATAATATAATAATAATAGTATATAGCTCCCCAGCATTTACTCAGGCAGGCCTGGACCAGGGGTCAGTGCGGAGCCCGGGCGGGTAGGCGGGGCCATCGAGTTGAGTGACAGGCGCTTGGCCTGCCCCGGGCATGATATCACCCTGGTGGTGTTGCCTGCCTGCCACACGTGGTCAACTGAGACTGCCTCCAGCTCTGAGCTGTTTTTCCGCGTTTACTGCACCAGCGAGTTGCCTTCCTACCCCCTCACTATGTCCGCCTCCAGGAGTTGCCCGATTCCGGGGGCCTGGGACCAGCTTCCAGACTGCTACAGCACCACGCCAGGGGGCACGCTATATGCCACTACTCCGGGAGGTCAGCGGGCAGGGCAGGGCAGGGGTCCACAGGGCACTGGTTAGCGCCTGCGTGTTGTTTCCGGACGAGACTTGGGGCGGGGGGGGGGGGGGGAGGGCGGGGGGGGGGTGGGGGGGCGCGGCGGTTTGTGCGTGGGGGGGGGGGGGGGGGGGGGGGGGGGGGGCAAGGGCGACAGCCTTGGACGTGTTTCCGCAGGCTTCTTTACAGGTTATAGCTTTGGGAGAGAATGTTTGAAACTGAAACTTGTTTTCCCCAAAACCCCAAAAGTTAGCTACCACAGTGCTTTGCACCCATGTTTCTGGTGATGCTGGACTGCAATTCTCCACTGTGCCCTGGTTCTAGGTGTCATACCTATGCTCCTGTACTTAGCAATACTGGTGCTAGGAACAGGAGCTTATTAAACTCCAGTAGGATGTGGCCTCAACAGGAACCACCAGGTCTTAGAAAATCCTAAGGGGCAGTTGTGTACCTTGCTTGTGAATGTTTGGCTAGGAGAGCAGCCATCTGGGATCTCAAGCTACTGGGCTAGCAAAACAAGGGTTCCTGTCACGAGGAGACAGGAACAGGACACAGCTCTTTGAGGACACTACTGGTCAATTCCTTTGGGCTAGTTAGGCTGAGCACTAAAGGACTTGGGAGAGGGGCTGGAGACATGGCTCAGTGATTAAGAACACTGGTTGTTCTTGCGGAAAACCTGGGTTCCAATCCCAGCACCCACATGGCAGCTAGCAACTGTTAACTCCAGTCCCAGGGGATCCAACAGCCTCTTCTGACCTCCTCAGGCATTGTACCACATGGCTGCACTTACCTACATGCATAAACATAAAGTTAAAAAAACAAACTTGGGAGCGGTCAGAGTAAGAACAGTATTATCTGTTTCCCAGGGAAAGCAGGTGTCAGGGGGATTACAACACCTTACAAGAGGTGAGAGCCCAAGTTAAATTGGGCAGTACTGGGTTAAATTCTTAACTAAGCTTTTTGATCTGCAGTTGGATATTAGGCCCCACTTTATGAACCAAAGCAAACTAAGTTCTGAAGTGGTAAAGTAATAGTCCGAAGTACCTACATTCAAAGGCCAAGACTCTACCACCTCAACCTAAAGCTCCTACTTGGACTAGCTAGAATGCCCAACTTGCCTTAATGTTTAGACACAACTTGGGTCCATCTGTCTTTTAGTGCTGTGATAGCTTGCCAACTGAATCCTAGCTGGGCTATAAAACAGATCTGGCTTTTGACACACAAGAAAATGTGACATACATCCTGATCCCTTAAGCACAAGAAGCCTGTACCTGGGTCTATAGTCACTTGTGTACTTAAGTTCCTCTTACCCCCTTCACAGGCACGAGGATCATCTACGACCGAAAGTTCCTGTTGGGGTGCAAGAACTCACCCTTTGCACGGACACCCCCTTGCTGCCTCCCTCAGATTCCCGGGGTCACAACTCCCCCAACAGCCCCACCCTCCAAGCTGGAGTTGCTGAAGGAACAGGAGGAGACAGAGGAAGAGATAACCGGTAAGGAAGTAGGACCAAAAATGAAATGCCCCTGTGAAATAGAGTGGGGGCTCATTCCAAGAGGGGTTTCTGCACTAACTGGGCCTATTACTCAGACAAGCAACTGGTCCTCTTGCCTTCTCTCTCCAGATGACGCACAATTTGAAATGGACATGTAATCCAGTACAAGATGACCTGTGTAGTTACAAAGGGATCCCTCCTGCCACTGTTGCCACCACCTCTTCTGGAGTATCCAAAGCTGGTCTCATCTAATCTGGAAGAGTGACTTGTTGGTTCTGGGCTTCCTTTAGTTCTCAGGCAGCTAGACCAAGGATAGGAATGGGCAACTTGCCAAGCCCTTAGCTCTCTTTGGTCTATTCATATCCCTCCCAAGCCCTAGCCTTCCCCTCAGGGCTGGCACTGGGGGATAGAATGTCACCTTCTGGCTGCTTAGTAAACATTCAAAAAAATGTCTTGGCTCCAGTGTTCTCAGCTCTCATGTTCCCTCAGCTGTACAGATGAGATTGAGGCTCCAAGTCTGTTCCAGCTGCCACTGGGCCCATCTCCAACAGCATTTAGAACCTGAGGTAGGCTATGGAAAAAGACTGCTGGAGTTGCCAGGCCATAAACAGCAACAGCCTGACCCTTGTCAAGAGCTGTTATGTCTTTCCAATAAGCAGCCTTCCTGGAACTGGACCTTCTCAGCAGCCCCTCCCTATCCATCCCTAAGCAGAATTCATGGTAGAGATGCTGTTTCAGCTTATTGCCATCCCCAATTTCTCCCTGTCTTTTCTGCCTACTACCTATACAAGTATCAAAGTCAATACTGTAAAAACCTTGTGTCCTCTCTTCTCAGCATACACCAAGGACTCTTGGTACCAGCAGTTTTTAGGTGGTTAGAGAGAATATAGGGCCTACATTGAAGCCCCAAATGAGGCACCAGTTCTTGTGGGAAGTGAAATTAGTCAAATATGTTGTTCCACATAATAAAGAATGCTTTTCAGCCTAGTTTTGAAAAAAGTATCAAGCAGCAATCTGGCCATGCCCATTAAGGCCCTTCTTGATGAATGGAACAAGAAAAGCAGAGTGGTACTCAGGGAATAGGGAGGTTTAAGCCAGAAGGAACCAGCTTGGCATCTGAATGGCTCAGCTCTCCTACCCATTTCCCACTATTGAGATGTTTTTATTGAAATACACTTATTATGAGTAACAAATGATCTTCCTGTAGCCCAGACAGGATCTCTAGTCAGGCCAAATAGGACAGACAGCCACCCTGGTGATAGAGCCAAGTGAGAAAAGGCCTCCTACACCAAGGCATAGGAAGATTGTGTGAGCTGAGTCTGCAGAGCCCCTGGGATTATGAATCTTGTTGGAAGCCTGGTATCTGGTTCTCAGCTGCCACTGCAGATTTCTCTTCTTTGGCCGCCTCAGAAGATAGACTCTTCTTTTCTGCAATTAATCTTTTAACTCCCACCATCCACTGACTGACCTCAGTCACATGGTCAACCATGAGAGAGCGGTGGATGTCATCTGCTTTGTCCCACTGATGCTGTGAAAGTTCTGAGGATAGACAGGGCTTGAGCAAGCAAATGGCAATAAAAAAAAGACATCTTTTACACCTCCCCTCCCAATCGATCAAAATCTCAGCTTTCATCTATTCCAGCTCATCCATCAATGCGGGATAAAGGACCCCCAAGCATACCTTGCACCAGCAGTGCCATCCTCTTCTTTACAGGTACTGACAACTTCCCTCCAGCCCACTGTTCCTGAAGCAGTGCCAAGCGTCGGCTGATGTCATCACATACCTGCTTCTGAAACAAAAGCCCCCTCCATCTTAGTGCTGCCATCCCAGTGGGGAGAGGAAAGCAGTGCCTCATACAAAGCTATCTTTGGACCAGTAGTTTTACTCTTAGTAATAAGCATTCTTGTTCATTTACCCTAATGTTTAGAGGCCCTCACTGAGAATGTGATAAAGCCTATAGATCACCTCCCAAGAAAAAAAATGTATGACACGAATTTTAAATTTTCAAGGGCTTCTCAGACCCTCAGAAGCTCATCTTAGAGTGTTACTATGCAAAGAAGGAAGTGGAACCAATGGTGTTGCCTCTCCCTTCCTTGATCCCTTGTTCCAGAGAGCTGAGGAAACTATAGTTTCTCTCCCTCCCACTGAGCACAAAAATCAGCAAAGTATGCTCTGAATGGCCTCAAGGTAGAGAAAGAAAAAAAGATCAAATCAAGTTGCTAATTTACTAACAGGGTTAAATGAAGGGATCTATCAGAAGCAGAAGGTCTATCTTTAAGAGCCATACTTGGATTTAGCTATAGATAGAAGTCCTTTCCATCTCTTGGAGTGCCAGGGCCTACCTTTGTGTGGCCACGGCAGTCCTCCAATGCTTGTTCCAAAGGTCTCAGCACATCTTCCATCAGAGCCTCAGACTCAATGACTGGGAAATTTGTGGGCTCCACACCAGCAACAGGACAACTCCCCATAGGTGGAGGCCTAGGAGCCTTACTTGAAGGAGGTGGATGCCCCACTGGAGGTGGTCCAGAAGTTTTTGAAGTTGGGGCTGAAAAGGTAAAGCAAGATAAGGCAACATGGCTTAGTAACTCCAATGATCATTTTATCCCACCTTATTTCTCTTTGCTTTGTTCATAATATCATCTCACCTACAAAATCTGTTCACTGCTCAACTCTCAGTCTTACGTCCTGTTGCCCTACTTTCTTGGTTAATCCAAAGCACCTGCACTTGGAAGAAGCCAGGTTGATGAGTTATACTTTTAAAATTTCATACTTTTGCTGCATGTGGTGGCACACATCATTAATCCCAGCACTGGGGAGGCAGAGGCAGGCGGATCTCTGTGAGTTCGAGGCAAGCCTGGTCTCCATAGCGAATCCAGGCCAGCTGGGGCTACAGGGAGACCTTGTCTCAAAAGACCCAAAAAAAAAAAAAAGGTCATGCTTTTTCATGGCCACAAATACCTAACACTGTGTTTTCCTGCTCTTAAAACAATTTCATGGGCTGCAGAGATGGCTCAGTGGTTAAGAGCACTGGCTGCTCTTGCAGAGGATCCAGGTTCTGTTCCCAGCATCCACATGACAGCTAACAACTGTTCTTAACATCAGTTCCAGGGGACCATATGCCCTCTTCTGGCCTCTGTAGGCACTGCATACACAGGGTGCACTTACATACATGCTAGCAAAACACTCATAACACATAAAATTTTTTTTCTAATTTCACATCTCCAAACTTTCCTACTTTCTCTAAACCCTTCTCTTCCTTTCCCTACTGTCTCTTTTCAACCATGCCGTTTTTCACTGATAAAATCATCAAACAATTTTTTTTTTTTTTTAAAGACAGGATCTCACTTTGTAGCCCAGGCTGGTTTCAGATTCATGCCAGTCCTGCCTCAGCCTCCTGAATGCTGATTCTAGTACATACCACATGCCTGGCTCAGGAATTCTCCATTTTCTCTTTCTAATCTACCTGCCTCTTAAAAGAAGTTTCTTGCTCCTAATAAGAAACTAATAGCATTTCTCTACCAACATTCTGCATCCCAACTTCTTCAGGCCTCCCTCCTACAATGAGCCCATCAATTCTTGTATCATCCCAAAGTACAAAGACTGTAGTATTTACTATTGAAAATCCTTCATATTTTCAGATATTGCCCCATTTCTCTGCTATGCAGAATTTCTTAAACTGTCAATTATTATTTTTCAGCCTGTTTCCTTATCCTCAGTCATTCTAGCTGAACTTATTTTCACCATTCCAGAGGCTGCTCTTGGTGATGATCATCAGTAATTAAAATGTTTGTCAAATCTACTCGTCTCTTACATTTAACTTAATTGCTCAATCTGCATTCTTCATTGTTGATTAAAAATTTTACTCTCACCTACTTTTTTTGGTCATTTCTCAATTTTAGTCTTCTCTGCAACCTTTCCTTCTTATGTGCAATCTTAAGGTGCTAGAGAACCCTAGGGCTGTCTTAGATATTTAGGCCACTAGCCACACACCCTCTCCTTAGGAGACAATGTTCAAGCCCATGACACCAAATAAAATACTGCAGTCTAAACTAAACATGGCCTAAAGGAAAGCTTCCCATACATACCCCAAACCTCCATATAAGAAAAAATTGTTAACACTCTTTCTCCACTTCTATTTACTTTGTCCACATCGTATCCCCTATATCCATCCATTCCTACTACTAACCCTTACTACTGCCACCCTTGTCAAATTAGATTCTGCTGTATTACCATAATCAGTTTCTTGTCTTTCACTTTTTTCCCCTGTAATCTTGTTTTCCACACTGGAGACTGATTGTCTAAAGATGTATATTAGTCTTTCTTAGGCTATGAAGACTTTGCCCCAGGGCAAATGTCTTCACAGCTGTGTGGGTGCTACTGCCATCTACTGAGTATAGGTCCTGAGTAGAGGTTAGGGGTGTTACTAATGAACCTCCAGTGCAAAAGGTAAAAAAGGTGTGGAGGATAAAGGGATACTGAAAGAACTGAACCTCCTTTTATGTTGGGGATGAGGGGGAGAATTCACAAACTGGCATGAAAATTTTTTTAATGACAACACAGTTTTTTTGTTTGTTTGTTTGTTTGTTTGTTTGTTTGTTTTTTTTATGGTGCTAGGGATAGAACTCAGGGCTTCCCACATGCTAAGCAAAGGCCCTACTATGAGGAACATCCCCAGCCTGCATCTGACTATTTAAACATAAAATACAAGCTTTTTTTTCTTTCTTTTTTT
>NW_008340429.1:55138-94798 GCF_000622305.1 Nannospalax galili
AACTGTCCTAGAGCTCCCTACTTCTTCTGAACCAGCCAAAGTTGCTCTCACATATCTCAGGGGCTTTGCACTTAAATGTTTCTTATGCTTGAAATGCTTTTGCACCTCATCTTTATGTAGCTAACTTTTCATCGAATTTCAGCTTAAATAGCCCCTGAGGCACCTTAATTGTCCAGTAACTATTGTATCAGCCTGTTTCCTCAGAGCCCCTAACACTATTTCATGTGTTCAGACTATGTCCAGTGCTGTTTAAAGCAGAGACGTTTTATTTTGATCACTGCTCTTTAGTTTGCACTCAAGACTGTTCCCGGTTCTTGACAGGTGCTCAGTAATAACTGATTAATGAGCAGAGGTTGAAGAGATGGCTCGTCTGTTAAGAGTATGTGCTGCTATTCCAGAGGACCCCAGTCCAGTTTCCAGCACCCACGTTGGGCAGACACAACCTCCTGTAACTCCAGCTCCAGGAAATCTGGCGCCTTTCTTCTGGCCGCGGCTGTCTGTCTCTGTCTCTGTCTCGTCTCTCGTCTCTCTCCTCTCTCTTTAAAAGAACAGCAGCTGGAGAGATGGCTTGGTGGTTACAAATGCATATTCCTGCTGGGGACCTGAGTTCGATTTCCAGCTCCCACGACGGGCAGCTCACAAGTGGTTAACTCCAGCTCCAGGGCCAAAACCTGCTTCTGGCATCCGTGGGCACCCACACTCACATACACATACCCACACACGGACATATAATTAAAACAAAATAAATCTTTTAAAAAAAAAAAGTTAACACAAAATCTGAGATGTTTCTAACAACCAAGTGAAGAGACGAATGAATGAATATACCACTGTAGGAGTCTGGTAAGAGATCTAGGCAGGAAACAAAATATTAGAAGTCCCAATGAGAGCACGGTTTACTGACGGAGAGCGGGGCTAGCAAAGAGCCTTGCGCTGAGCAATCCCACTCAGGGAGTCCTTGGAGGAGGGAAACAGGCCTTTGGGACAGGTTTGTCCCTGGCACCATCCATCCTCCACCGGCCTCCGCCCACCGGGCCCTCACGCACCTCTGGCGGATCCATCCTGCGGGGCCGCCACCCTCTTAGTGAGGGGCGTACGTTTGGGTCCGCCGATCTGTGTCTGCAGCCCGTATGAGAACTGCGGCGGGTCGTTCCAGCCGCGTTCCTTGTTGCCTGTGAAGGCGAGGGGATGTGTGAAGCGAGACCGGGAACATAACGGAGGTTACATTGGGGCTGGGGGTCGGGGGGATCAGAGGGTCCGCACCGAGTGCCCCCAGCCCGCTGGCAGCGCTCACCCGGCTTCACATACAGCTCCGCCATCTCCACTTCCGCACTGCCAACAGGGCAGCACGTCATTTCCGGGGCGGCAACTAACGCGAGCTGGCCGGAATCACGGCCGGCGCAATCTCGCTGGCCAGAGGTCTGGGAGGTGGCATGGCAGATCCTCTAGGATCTGCCTCCAGGGCCTTTTACTAACCCCTTAATAGACCAAGGCTCTGGATAATGATCTGGGGGCCCTCAGGAACGAATTCAAACACACTAAGTCTGCTCTCCCAGTGCCCTTTGTGACCTAGCCAGGTCGACCTCTGGAGTCTCACCTGTCTGTGGACTGTCCTGAACGATCTCTACACTCATTGTCTCTAGGCTTGCTAACAACTCAGTACCTAGATATGTCAACTCCAGAATTTTTTTTGAAATGCCTTAGACAAGGTTGTGTCTCACCTGAGCTCCCACAACCCTCTGGTAGTTCCTGGTTGAACTACCGTGGTATCTTATATCTTTTTTGATTTGGTCACTTTCCCTCTAAAAGTCTCAGAAGAAATCCTGACAAGTGTAGTATCTGGCACAGAAACTACTTCAGAAATGTTTGTTGAATGAAGTCAAATCTCCATTACAGTCATACTTTCAGTGACTACAGGCAGTCACCAACACCAAGCACACACCTCACATAGGTCAGTGTCCCCCACCCCTATCCCAGATCCAATATACTCACAACTAGTGAGGTCACTAAGGGATTTTTATTTGCACAGATTTTGCTATAAAGTGTTGCTGAGGTAGAGCCAATTGTCCAGGGCTGGACAGGGGCAAGGAACAAAAGGATTCAAGGAAAGGGGAGCCAGGGGCCTAAGTTATAGTGCAAGGCCTCTCAATCATCCATATAAACAATAAACAGGGCAATAAATACAGGGCAGGCAAGGATCAGGGCCAGGCAAAAAGGTGAGAGGCTACAGGCCCCTGGGGAATGGAGGGGTATAGAGTCTAGGGTATGAATTCAGAGCCTCCTTCTCCAGCCCTCTAAGATCAATTTAGGACATATGGAGGAGAGAGGGTTTCAGCCTGAAGGCATCAAGAAAAGAGAAAACACCCCGCTTTCGAGGAGCTGCTCCAGCACCCCCAACCCCTCCTTTGAGTAGGGGGAGAGGTAGGGGACCGCCTGGGGAGTCCATGGAGCTGGTCCGCTTGAGCCGCAGGCGGGCACGGGCCTGGGCACCCCAGGCCTTGCCCCGAGCTGCAGAGGCCACCAGACACTTCTGGTACTGAACCTAGGGAGAAGGGTAATGTGAGGATACAGCTTTCTGCCCCTGGACACCCTGAAAGTTTCTGCAGGGCAGGCAACTGGCCAAGGATTGTGACACAATGTCAGCAGTCATTTCTGCAGTCCCTATAGCATTCCCAGGTAGCTCAACAGCAAAAACATAAAACATGACATTTACTGAGCATTTAAGGAAAGCTAGACACTGTTAAGTGCTTTGTATGACCATTTAATTTAAGCTGGTAATTTATGAGGTGTTATTTTCCCCATTTTGCAAATGAAGATATCAAGATTCCAAGATAATGATTTGTCCAAGATCTCACAAATAGAAGATGGTGGAACTGGTATTCAAATGTAATTCTGTCCAGCTGCAAAGTCTGCCCTCTTAACTACAGCTCCTACTATGGGACCTCTCCTCATCTCTTACTACTCTGGACAAGTCTCTGGCAAAGCAGATTCTCTAGTGAAGTCTATAATCCAAATCCATTCCCAATACAACTTCCCCAGTCAAACTCTCATTTACTCAAAATGGGTAATAATTAGCCTTCCTGCCTTCTGTTGTGTCCTCCAAATCTTTTTACCCACACTGGAGCTTACTTTAGTGGATAAAACCCCAAAATTTTACCTTACTGTCCTGCTCAAAGCCCTTCAAGGGCTCCCTGGGCCTCAGGTTAACCTATAAGTTCCTGGTTTCTGTCATTTTTCTTTGTTCTCATCTATCACCACATCCTCTCTTACAGGCCACATACACCATGTTCTTTCAGATACTCTAATCCACTAACATCTCTCTCTCCTGAGTGTCTCTGTGCTTGGTATACTTGTCCTACTTCTCTTTACCTGGTACACTTCCTTTTTTGTTTTTTCCTATCACCTGCTACAGGTAGCCTTTCTGGCCCCCTGAGGGAGCATCTCTAGCATCAAGTGGTGCATGACTTATTTCTGGTGTGTTTCACTCTATTCTAAATGTTCTGTGAAAGCAAAGGCTGTGCCTTCTAATGAATTCCCAGAATTTAAGTATAGTGGTTAGCCTTGTAGGTACTCATTTGTTGAATGAATAAGTGAATTGAACTAATGTAGCTTAAGCAGCCTACATTCAAATGTCCACATACATCAAGAAAGAAGTTGAATCAGACAAATAGGAAAAAAAATACCCACTCTGTACAACTCCAGTTGCATGCTGAAAAGGTGTGTGTGTTTGTTTGTGTGTGTGTGTTTGTGTGTGTGTGTGTGTCTGCGTGTGTATATGTCACTTGGTGTCAGCACTCCTCATACTTTTAGAAAAACAAATATAGCAATTACTATGTCAAATTCCCTGGACTTTATTTTTATTTTTTAATATTTTATTATCGTTTATGTGTATGTATGTATTGCCTGCATGTAGGTAAATGCACCTGTGTTGTGCAATGCTCGCAGAAGACAGAAGAGGCTGTTGGATCCCCTGGAACTGGAGTTATGGACAGTTGTTAGCTGCCACATGGGTGCTGGGATTAGAACCCAGGTCTTCTGCAAGAACAGTGTTCTTAACCACTGAGCCATCTCTCCAGCCCCAAATTCCCTGGACTTTAAATATGGGTAATTAAACCAAAACTTAGAAACCAGATATTTATAAACCAGATTTGGCCCTGAGATCATTGGGTTGTGATTTATGGTGAAGCTGCTGATCCTGAGCTTAGTCTGCAGTAGCGAGAAGTTGCAGGGCAACTCCCCACTCCCATTCCATCCCTAACTTACCATACAGGCAGCCTGCACAGCTTCAGAGAGTCCCCCAGCATGAGGCTGGCACCAGAAGGCTGCACATTGGAAGCTCTGACAGCCAAGGTCGGCAATGAGGCCAAAGGTGTGTGGATCACGGCCAACACCAATAAAAGTCACAAGGCGCACAGGGCACTGCCACAGTGGCTCCTCCTCTGCACCAGCCTCTGCCTGCCCACACAAAGCCTAGTCACTAGAAGGCTGAGCAATAGTCAGACCCATTACTTCCACCACCAAGACACACACACACACACACACACACACACACACACACACTTCAACATGCCTGCTCACCTTCCACAGCCCCCAACTTCACCCTCTTCTGGTACCTGAATGGAATGTGCAGTCATGAGAGAGTCAGATACACTGAGCATGGCAGGGACCCAGGTATTCCGGTCTCTCCGGGCAGTGAGAGTGCCAATGGCCTCATTCAGCACATCCATACCTAGGGAGACATGCACATTGTGGTGTCTGGCTTGGAAAAAGAGTCTGCAGGGAGTTTCTAGGACACTTTTACTGATGTGGGATTCAGAGAGCTGGGAGGAGAATAGCTGGGCCTGGTCATGTGAGGACTCTGAGACATGGTACAGTACAGATCTTGCATCACCCACCTTCCCTTTTCCTTATGCACCCTGCCTCCTCCAGCCCCCTTAGTCCTTACCCATGGCTTTGGTGACTGGCAGGATCCCCATGTACAATGCCTCGTACCTCTGAGCAGCCTGGCTCACTGCATCCAGCAGCTCCACTGAAATATATACACCAAACAGGCACAGAAACTCTAAATAACCCTTTTCCACCCTTTTTTTTCAGGGGGGTGGGGTAGGGGGTAAGGAGACAGGGCTTCACTATGTAGCTAGTTCTGGCTGGCCTAGAATTTGCTCTGTAGACCAGGTTGGCCTTAAATTTCTGCCAGTCTTCCTACTTCTGCCTCCCAAGTACTGGGATTATAGGTATGCCACACCATGCCCAGCTTCCTCTCCCTTTCGAATGTGCCAGGATTCAAGCCAGAGCAGTTGTTAGTAAAAGAAAGTCCACAGATGTGCCTCCAAATCACTGCTAAATAACCAGGAAACCTACTCCTTGACTACTCCTATCTTTCACCAAAGCAGCCTAATGCTGCAATGCAAGGCCCTCCCCATACCTTGCCTTGGGAGGTCTTCAGGGGAAATGGGGTCTGGAGAGCAGCAAGCGGCATCACCACTGACTCCTCGCTCTGACAAAATCTAAAATACAATGCAACCAGCGTGAGACGCACAGAAGGAAAGGGAAATCAGGGTAAGGGGCCAATACCACCCTGGCCCAACTCCCTTAGAGGCTTTAGCCCCAGCTCCATACCCATATTCCCTGGGCCTCACCTGAGCACAGAGGCCCTGTAGGGCACTTGCAATGGCCTTTGCAGGGACATCACAATGAAACACGTGGCACTTCAACATACAGCTGTCTTTGTCACCCGCCACAAAAGCAAAGTCCCTGATGGGGCAGAGATGTAGCTGTTTAGAAGTAGGGGCCTACTAAGTATCTGTAAGAGGCTTCTAAAGTTAGGCTAGGGATATGGCACAGTTGGAGTAGGGAGGTCAGGGCTAGGGCTCCCAGTACCTGGTTGGCACTTACCTGTCACTATTCCAGAAGCATGTGGGAGCACAGGAGAAAAGTCAGCCCAGCCTCTCAGACTCCCCTATCTGTCCCTGCTGAGCTGGGCCCACTGGGCCCACCCACCCCAACCAGGGCTGGACCAGGCATGGAAGGTAGTGCTGGGTTCACGTCAGAGGATCTGTGTCCAAGGGGTCAAGTACCAGGGATCAGCATCAGTGGGGATCACAGCCTGCAAGGGAGAAGGGGGAAGCAACTCTCGACTTGGGAGATGCAGAAGTCCTTACCGGCCCTTAGAGCTGCCCACACCCCATACACGGATGTGCACCAGAGGCTGACAGTGGATCATACTGTGGTCCAAGGGATTCACCAGGCACATAGCATCTTTCTTCAGGATCATCAGCATGTTCTGCCCCTGTCAAAGACCGAGGGTTGGCCCAGAGACCAGATAAAGGTGGCAATCATGGGGGAAAAAAAAAAAAATTAAGAGAAATGACTACGGTGGGGCCATAGGCTAAACCCCTTGGGGGACTAGACAACTTACCTCACCCCAGGCACCATCTGAGGGCTGGCTCCGGTTGCGAGTCTGGGCCAACTGCTGGATACAGTTATTGACAGCAATACTGCTCTTCCCTGGTGCTAAGTCCTCCTCAGGTACCTCTACCCAGCCCAGAGAGCGGACTGCAAAGCACTGACAAGTTGGGAGAAAGGACAGGAGAGACTAGGAGTGGAGTGGCAGGTGACACAGACTCCACTCATATAAACTCTGGTAGTCCTGTTTCACCCCTGATCTTCCCCTTGCCATCTCCCAATGTCCTAGGCTGGCCCTCAGATCCAATCACTACCTTAGCTCCTGGCTCCAGGTTCTGGACATAGGAATCTTCACCATACCAGTTCACAGAGTTACTGGAACAAAGAGCAGAGCTGGTAAAAGGATCACAGTTCCTATACTGGGGCAATGATGAGGCCTAGCCTACTTGATCAAGCAAAGAATGAGGGACAAGACCCAAAATATAGTAAATTAACAAAATGTAGTTTAAAATTTGAAGGGCTGGAAAGATGGCTCAGCGGTTAAGAACACTGGTTGTTCTTGCAGAAGACCCAGGTTCCAAACCCAGCACCCACATGACAGCTAACAACTGTCCATAACTCCAGTTCCATGGGATCTGACAGCCTCTTCTGTCCTCTCAGGCACTGCATGACATGGGTACACTTATCTACATGTAGGCAATATACTCATACACACAAAATAAAAATAATAAAATATTTAAAAAAATAAAATTTGAAGAAAATTCAGGACACAAGACACAGGCATAAGCTAAAAGTCATAAATACAGCTCTGAATAAAAAAATGTAGACCAAAGGCCCAAGCTGGAACAAGAGATTCTAAAACACTGGATAGGAACCCCAACAGAAACCAAACCAATGGAAAGATTTACTAGAACTTGATAGGTCAGGACAGAGACCACATAACATACTGCTAATGATGATAACTTAGAATAAGAGACAAAATTCAAAATACTGAAAGTCAAGAACATGGGACAAAGCTAAGTACAAAAAATAAAGCCCCAAAGGGACAGAGTCCGGAATCACAGTTTAAAAGCAAATTGTGGGTCAGTAGACTGTTTCTTTTAGTGTTACAGGAACCCCAAGCCTTTCATTTAGCCTGGATCATCCCTGTTACCTCCGGTTCAGTGAGCTGTCCAGGGTGGAGAAGGATCTTCCCTTGGGGGGTCGCAGTTCCCAAATCCCCTCCGTCCCCTGTGGAGTGGGGTTTAGTCAGTATAGCAGCAGGCCTAGGTCCACATATGACCCCAGGACCCTTCTTCATATTCTACCTACCGCTCCTGGGTCCTCTGCACCTCCTAGTTCCCAGGTTGGGCGCTGCCACTGGGTGCTGCCGCTGGGTACATGCCAATAATAAGTACCTGCAGCATCACGGATCTTTCTCCAGCCAGGCGGCAGGCCTGTCTCTCCTTCCAGACTTTGGTCCCCCCACAAGTCATCTATAGGAACAAGGGATTGATTGGAGAAGGGGAGTATATTATTCGTGAGTTCCCTATCATAAACCTCCATCCCAGAGGAGATAGTCCCAAACCTAGCGCTCCAAACTCTCCAGGCTTAAAGACACCACATGCAAAGATCAAGGTTCACTTATCCGGTTCCTCATTCCTGAGGCATAGCCCCCATCACCCTATGTTTGAGCCTCGGATAGCCTTCTTATTCCCTCATCTCCCCTCAGCTTCTGGTCCTCCCAAGCGGCCCTCGGTGCACACCGTCGCAGTTGACCAGGATGATGGCCAACATGTAGTCCTTGCCCAGCATAGCCCTGCCGCGTCCCGGCCGGCGTTTGCCCGCGCGCACTCTGTGCCCAGCGCGCCCTCCGGAGCTGCAGCGCCTACAAGCCTCTGTGCCAGGCACTGACCGGCTAACCCGCACTGTACAGGCACTGCGCGGGACAGGGGCCGGCCTACGGGAGGGAAGAGGCGGGCCAGAGCGGCAGGGCCCGCGCGGTGCTGGGTCCCTGAGTTCGTGCGTGTGAGGGAGGCGCGCCCTCACTAGCAAACTCGTTAGCACCACTCGACAATTAGGAGTTCCTTGGATGGCGGAAGACCGGCGAAAACAGCGGACTCTAAGCATCAGCGCGCAAATGACATCATCGCGCCAGAAATTAGATCATCACGCCCGAATCATATGCGCGCGCACACCCTGGGACGGGAGGAATGGGTCATATGTAAGGTTCTGTCTGGACAGACCCCCCCCCCCCCCCCCAGTTCGTCCGGCCCCCCCCCCCCCCCCCCCCAAGGCTCAGCATCTAAGAAAACGCCCCGCCTTTTCCCGAAATGCCCCGGAAGTGCCTCTGCCCTTGTAAAGATGGAAGTAGCGCTTGACATGTGGGAGGCGGAGCTGCGCCTGCGCAACAAGTTCGGCGGGGAAGATGGCGGATGACAAGGTGAGTGAAAGGGGGTAATTCTCTGTTGGTGTGTTCTTCACGTTCCGTGACCCTTTTAGTTCTAGGCAGAGGCTACAGGGGTACCCCTTGTTTTCTCTGGGATTCTTGTCAACTGCCTCAACAGTAGGGGACTTTAGGCCAGCACGGTGGAGACGGGGATCCCGCAGGCATACCCTTCCAGAGTGTGCCTAGTGACTAGCACACATTCAAACACGTTCCTTCTGAAACACTAGTCACTCTGCCTGGTTCCCTAGCCCCCGAAATCTCCCTTGCAGAGACAGCGTTTCCAGTCCACATGCACATTTACACCACCCTCATTCACACATTGCTCACACATTGAATTTCATACTTACATGCGGCCATTTAGTCTTTTACTAATACCCTTGCTATCGTTCTCTCACATATCCAGGTATTCTCGTTCAGTTTGGGATGGGATGGCATTGGCAAAAATCGGGTTAACCTCAAATTGTCCAGGGAACTTCTTCCACCTATCTACTGCTGGTCTGGAAGCCCAACATCACCCCAGATTTACTAAGTGCTTGCCAGTCTCTATATCAGGCACTGGGACACAGCAGTTAAGGCAGACTGGTGGCCATTTTCAGAGAGCTCACACTTCAGTCAATAGTACTTCCTTGGTAAACCAGGAAGTTCCTCCTGCCTCCCTACACATTGCTTGCTATATGATACTGTACACATTACAAGTTACTGGTGTAGGCCTGGAGTCGTGGTACACACCTTTAATCCCAGCATTCAGGAGGACGGGGCAGGCAAGTCTCTGTGAATTCCAGGCCAGCTATGGCTTTGCAGTAAGACCCTATCTCAAAAAAACAAACAAAAACAGTTAATGGTTTATATTCCATGTGCCACCTCCTCTCTGGCCCCTGTGTGATCTCTTTGCTTTTCAGGGTCTTTCTTCTTTTACCACTGTTATCTCAGGAAGGTTTCCCTAGGAAGAGATTTCTCTGGCTCTCCCCATCATACTTCTCACAGCTCCCCCAGTTCCTAGCGTCTAATAAAACTGAGTAGGGGGTGAGTCTGGATCAAGTCTGCTGGAGCCAGTCTCTCCCTTGTCCTAGGATTCTCTGCCAAAACTTAAGGACCTGACATTTCTCAAGAACCAGCTGGAGCACCTGCAGCAGCGTGTGGAAGACGAAGTCAACAGTGGTGTGGGCCAGGTAAGGGCTGGCCTAACTTGCTCTTGAGAATGTTGAATAGATGACAAAGTTTTATTTAGTAAATGGACATTGAGGCCCAGTCCTCGTTACCCCAAGAAAAGTTTCCCTGAGAAAATAGCACTTGAGCTGGCCATAGTGGCACATACCTGTAATCAATTGGGGCAAGTTCAAAGCCAGCCTGGTCTACATAGTAAATTGTAAGCCAGCCAGGGCTACATAAAGAAGCCTTGTCTCAGAAACACCAGTGGGAGTGGGGAAGGAAGAAAATAGCACATGAACTGAGATCTTAAATAGGGTTTAATTAGATGAAGTTGGGGGGAAGGGGAAATGAATGTTCCAGGAACACTATAAACAAAGACTTGGTGATGGTAAGTAGTGTTATGAACTTGATAGGGGAAGATAGTCAGTTTGTCTGCAGTTATTAGAGACCATGCTGGAAAACGAGGCTGGAGAAACAGGGAGGGCTCAGATTCCTCAGGGGCTTCTCTGGCATTCTGGAAGAAGAGTCTAGTTAGAGCCTTTAATCCTAGGATTCTGATACTGTATGAATGGGCTCACAAGTTCTTTTTTCTGGCTCCAGAACTTTGAAATAATCTTTGGAGAAAAGACCACAGCTGCTCACAATGAGGAGGAGCAGTTGAGGGACTGCTCTGAGCCCAGCTTGAATCAGTACCTAGGCAGAGAAGGGGAGAGTCCACCTGACTTCCCTTCTGTGTTTTTCTCTGCAGGATGGCTCACTCTTGTCCTCACCATTCTTCAAGGGATTCCTGGCTGGCTATGTGGTGGCCAAACTGAGGGCATCAGCAGTATTGGGCTTTGCAGTAGGCACTTGTACTGGCATCTATGCAGCTCAGGCATATGCTGTGCCCAACGTGGAAAAGACATTGAAGGAATACTTTCGGTCACTACGAAAGGGGCCTGACTAGGCCTAATGGGGAAGGCAGGATGAGCATCTCAGGCCTGCAGGTGGAGGCCCTTTCATCCCAGACGCTCTGTCTGACTTTCTCTGCTGTCAGTTGTTTGTTGCCTCCACCTGTCCTGCCATTTTCATCCTTGCTTTTCTTCCTGCAGAGAGTGGACAGTGGCTTGTTGGCCTGCGCCCTGGACTCCTTCCCTCCCTAGTTCTATGGGATTGACCCCAAGATTGTGGATCACAAGCCCCTTCTTCCCTCACTATGGAGTGTGAGGCTGACTCATTTCCTCAGTAATCTCTCTGGTGATTTACCACAGCCCCTCCCTTGATTTCCCCCAAATCTGCCCCAATCTCTTTGCCCTTTGCTAACTATGAAGGCCACCCAGGGTCTGGTGTAGGCCATGAGTGTAGAGGATGGGGGTATGCCAGGCCTGGCCTCTCCCAGGCAGGCTCGCTGGACTCTGATGCTACTTCTGTCCACTGCCATGTATGGTGCCCATGCACCACTGTTAGCATTGTGCCATGTGGGTGGTCAAGTGCCCTTCCGACCCTCCTCAGCTGTATTGCTCACTGAGCTGACCAAGCTACTGTTGTCTGCCTTCTCCCTCCTGGTAGGCTGGCAAGCATGGCCCCAGGGCACCCCACCCTGGCGCCAGGCTGCACCTTTTGCACTATCAGCCTTGCTTTATGGCGTCAACAACAACCTGGTGATCTATCTACAGCGTTACATGGACCCCAGCACCTACCAGGTGCTGAGCAATCTCAAGATTGGAAGCACAGCTCTGTTCTACTGCCTCTGCCTCCGGCATCGCCTCTCGGCTCGCCAGGGATTGTCACTGCTGCTGCTGATGGCTGCAGGGGCCTGTTATGCATCAGGTGGCCTTCAGGACCCTATGAACACCCTTCCTGGACACCCCCCAGCAGCTGCTGTGAGCCCCATGCCCTTGCATATCACTCCACTGGGACTGCTGCTTCTCATCTTCTACTGCCTCATCTCTGGCTTGTCATCCGTATACACAGAGCTGATTATGAAGCGACAGCGGCTGCCCTTGGCACTTCAGAACCTCTTCCTCTACACTTTTGGGGTGATCCTGAACCTCGGTCTGCATGCAGGCAGTGGCCCAGGCCCAGGCCTTCTAGAGGGCTTCTCAGGATGGGCAGCACTGGTGGTGCTGAGCCAAGCAGTAAATGGACTGCTCATGTCAGCTGTCATGAAGCACGGCAGCAGCATCACACGCCTCTTCGTCGTGTCCTGCTCATTGGTGGTCAATGCTGTTCTTTCAGCAGTGCTGCTGCGACTGCAGCTCACAGCTGCCTTCTTCCTGGCCACACTGCTCATTGGCCTGGCTGTGCGCTTGTACTATGGCAGACCCTAGGTCCCTGACCACCTCCCCTCTCATTTCTGACTATGTAGGTGAGGTGCCACCACCAGGGCCACCTCCTAGGCCTCTCCCCCACTCTTCCCCCAGCAACCCTGTAAACAAGTGCCTTGTGAGAAGAACTAGGACAGCCAACTAGTCTTTGGGGGTTTAGGTGGGTGAGAAGTTCCTCTAGGAGGCATAGAGCGAGAGCTTGGTTAAAGAAACTCTTAACTCTAGCCAGGCATGATGGTGCACACCTTTAATCTCAGCACTTGGGAGGCAGAGGCAGGTTGATCTCAGTTCAAGTTGGAGTACCAATAATACCCAGGCCTGAGAAACCCATCCTTAAGGAAAGTTCTGTCTGCCTCATCCTGCATGAATATGGTTACTTCAAGTGGAGTGTGGGTGACAGCTCTTTCCTTGCCTGCTATGGTCACTCCAGCAGACTCCCTGCTCCTAAGCCTAGCACTGGCTGCTCCAACCCAGTGTGACTTCCATATAAGGGATGCTTAGTCCCTACTGTCATGCAGAAAGACCCAGTTGTCACAAATTATATAGCTATCAACTAGGTGACTCTTCCAAGCTCCCCCAACTCCAGCAGTGCCTGGAGATGTCCCTTGCCCCTTCCACAGTACTGCTCCCCTCAGCCAGCCTTATTCTGGAAAGCCCAGAGGGGGCTGGGGCTTGACTCATCTCAGGGAACACTGCCCCTGGGTCCTGGCTTAAGCCTACACTCCTGACCCTTTTGCTCACCCCAAGGGCCCTGTTGAAGCCCGCTGCCACCTCTAAGGTATCCTTCCCACTCTGGGTCTTGCCCCTGCCTCATAGTGTCCCAGCTTCCAGCAGCCTAGGAAAGCTCTGCAGAGTATCTTGGGACCAGGCACAAAAAAAATTCTATAGCTCAATCAGTGTCTACATTAGCAATAAGGTCTTGATAAAGTGTTCTAGGGTATAGGGTGCTTCTTACAACCATTGACAGTTGTCCTGTGTCTTCTGTGGTACATGGCTCCCCTCAACCATAATTTCCCCCTATTTTTGAGTAACATCTACACCAGGAGAAAATGTTTTCTCACAGCTATTGGCAGTGGCATTTGGTTTGGGAGCTCCAGGGGGTTGGGACTATTCCTTGACCAGTTATGGTGGGGCACATCTACAATCCCAATACTCTAGAAGGTGGACACAAGAGCTCATGTTCAAGGCCAATCTGAGCTACTTAATGAGACCCTGTCTCAAAAAAAAACTTGGAGAGGGGTAAGGTAGTGTACACTTGTAACCCCAATACTTGAGATATGGAGGCAGAAGGGTCAAGAGTGAAAGGTTAGCCTGAGCTACAGTAGACTGTCTCAAAGAAACAAAGGGCTGGGGTGGTAGCTCAAGAGTGGAGCACTTGCCTCGGTTCAATTCCCAATATTGAAAATTACTAAAAAAAAAAAAAAAAATCCTTGAGCTCTGGGGACTATAGAGAGTGTCTTGGGACTAAAAAATACTCTGCCCAGCACAATAAACTAGGCTAGAAAACTCTTCAGACGACAAATATCTTTTGTTTAGTTTTTTTTTTAATGTGTGTGAGTATTGCCTGCATGTATGTAGTGCACCTGTGTTGTACGATACCCGCAGAGGTCAGAGAGTGTTGGATCCCCTGGAACTGGAGTTCTGGAAAGTTACCAGCCATCATACGGGAATCAAAACGGTCCCCTGCTAAAGCAGGCAGCTCTCTTAACTACTGAGCCATCTTTCCAGCCCCCACAAATGGTTTTTGAGGCAGGGTCTCATGATAGCCCAGGCTGACCTCAGGCTCTGGAGTGCTGTTTGTGAGTGTGAGACATCACAACCAGCCACCTATGGTGAGATTATTTTCCCTGGTTCTGTCACTGCCAATTTCTATGGTCATCAGTCCTTTGAAATCATGACCAGAGGAATATCAGGCTCTGCTTTCATGGTGAGGTTTGGGGACCTATATTCTTGGGCTTCCTAGATGATAGTGATCTGACACTACTGAAGCTGTGAGCCATGACTGTTGTGTACAGTTGTGGCCAGACTGGAATTTAAATCCTGGTTCTGCCACTTGACTGTCCTTGGGCACTTCTTTGGGGAGGTTATCTCTGATTTTAGGGTCAAATGGCATGCATAAGGGGAACAGAAAAAGCAAAATGAAATGATAGATGTTAGGCACGTCACATTAGGGAGTGGCACAAGACGACAGGGTTAGAAGTGGTGGTAATTATCTGTAAAGAGGACCAGCTTGCTTGTCCCACCTTCCTCTTCCTTCTGGGGTCCTCATGAATGAGGAAGGAAATTGGCCCCAGAGCATTCTTGATCACGTTCCTCTCCTGCTCAGGAATCCAGTTTGACTGCCCCTGCCTGCAGTCTGTTCAAGCTGCTGGTTCTGGGCCTGGAGCTCCTGGTTCTTCAAAGCCAGATCAATGGTGTCTTGGAGGATTCTAGCCAGCAGACTGCGGTTATGGTGCTCTGTGGCCAGGGCCTTCTCCTCCCACAGTTCCTGCCAGGCTTGGAATACCTGTGTCCAGATTCAGAGATGCTGGTCAGTCCACCAGCCTTGGCAACAACTCAAGGCCTGTCCTTTTTATCATAACACTAACCTGCAGCAAGTGACATGTCCGGGCTTGGGTGGCCTGCACATACAGGTCATAGAGGGCCACCAGATCCTGCTCTGCTGTGTCCCGCTCTGCTTGCAGGACCTCCACCTGGAGTCTTAGCACTGTCTTCTCCTTGCACTGTCTCTGTCTCTGCTCACAAACCTTCAGAGATAATTTGTACGCCTTCAAGGCTCTGTGATAAATATGTGTGTTCTTGTTTCATTCATAACATCCTTATGAGGAAGTTGCCCTTTTACAGACTTGCAAATAGTGCACCAGGGAAGTAATCTAACCTGTGCAAATTCTCATGGCTAAAGCAGAATGGAGATGAGATAGCACATGCTTTCAACATTTCCTTATCCTCACTGGAGTGAAAGCTGAACTCAAGAGATATAGCACATTGCCTTCTTAGCTTTGCTTCTGACCATGCACTTGCTAGGCTCTAGCCAGACAGAACAATCTGGTTCCCAGAGCTGGTTTGGCCATTGCTCCCCTCTGCTTTGCTTACAGTCTTGGCTTCTCTGAGAATGTGTCCCCGCCACACTATTACATACACAATTTTTAGGCGGGGAACAGGGAGATGAGACAAGGTCTTCTTTATGGGCCATGCTGACCTTGATTTCATAATCCTCCTGCCTGTGCCTCCCAACTGATGGAATCACAGGCCTGCACCACCACACCTGGCCACATGTTTTATTTCTTTTAAACATTTGTTTACTGAATGCCCCTGTGAGGTGCACTAACTGCCCTAGAAGAGCCCAAAGCAATGAATTCCTGGGATGATACCTGATTTTTCCCGAGTCTCTGCTTAGATACCATCTCCTCTAATCCACTCCACCTGAGTAAAGTGTACCCCTTTGTTTCCTTATGCCCATAGCTTCTGCATCATAGCACACAGCACTGAGAATTGCCTCCTCTATAGGCTAAGAGGGCCATTCATATGAACCAGTCAGTTATGATAGATGCTGAATCCTTGCCTGCAGCACAATGCCTGGTCTAGATACAAGGAGCCTCAAGCCCCCTTCTTGTTCCTCCTCACCTCTTCAGTCACCAGGCTTTTGATCTGTTCACCTGCCACGTCCTCTTGCTGCTGCAAATGCTTCAGCTCTTCTTGGATCCAAATTTGGTGTTGCTCTCTCAATTTTTGCCTACGGGCCTGGGCCAGAAAGAACTGCAGAGCCACATCTGGGGTCTGATGGAACTAGAGGGTATCATTTGAGGCTTAGTCAGAAGGCTATGTGTGTATACAGCTTTGGAGTACAGAGCCCAACCTTCCCAACAGAACTTAAATGTCAGGGCTGTTTCCAAGAGCTAACTGGCCTGGAAGAGTATATGGCCTGAGCAGAGACTCAGGAGGCTATGGGTAGAGGGAGAGAAGATACTGGAAGGTACTGGGAGAAGGTTCTGCTGATGGGTGCTGTAGTAAGCCTAAGGATCCCATAACCATAATCTAAGTAGGAAATCAGCTCCTCCCCATGCTCCTCCCCATGCTCCTCCCTCAGAGATCTAGTAATGCTTTGTCAGAAACTTCATATTCCTCCCTGGCATTAGGACAAGGTAAGCAGAGGGCAGGTTAGCTGGGCTTGGGACCCCTTGCCACCCCAAATTTCCAGTTGTCCATGAGGTACCTGAAATATTACTATTACCTGTTCCTCAGAGTCCCTGAAAGGATGCTTTTGATGGAGCCTAGGTCCTAGAAGTCCTATTCCTGACTCTAGAAGAAAATGTAATCACATCAAAGTAGACACACACCTCTAGCTAACTCCCAAGTCCCACACCCATGATGGGGCTTCCTCCTGAAGACCTAGGCTATAGTTTGCTGCTAAATCTACCACCCGCTGAGAAGATATTAAGGAGTGACAGTTCCATACCCACCATTCCTGCCATGAGAATATAGGTTTAGTTCAGGCTTCTGAAATCAGACAGATTATGGGACCGGCTCATTTTCTTAACCATATGATCTCCAGTAAGTGACTAGCCTTCTGAGTCTCCAAGTTCTTTCCATAAAATAGAGCTAATAAAAGTTGTAGAGAGGGCCTGAGGAGATAGCTCAGCTGATAAAGTGCTTGTTGCACAGCATGAGAACCTAAATTCAATCCCCAGCACCTATATAAAAAGACAGGTGTGGTTAGGTGCACTTGTAATCCCAGCACAGGGATGGCAGAAACAGGCAAATACTAGGGTCTTGTTGGCTAGCGAGCCTAGCTTAATAGGTTGAGCCTCAGGTGCCAGTGAGAGACTCTGTCTCAAAAAACAAGATGGATGCCTCCTGAGGACTACCTAAGGTTGACAAAACCCAAGGTTGATTTCTGGCCTCCACAAGTACACATATGCACCCCCCACAAACACACACACAGGAACACACAAGTTGTGGAGAGCATGAATGACAACACAACTAAAGCACATGGCAGCAAGACATTTGCTTTAAAAAAAAATTGGAGGGGGCCTGGAGAGATGGCTCAGTGGTCAAGAACACTTGCTGTTCTTCCAGAGGACCGGGGTTCAATTCCCAGCACCCATATGGTGGCTAACAACCATCCATAACTCAAGTTCTGAGGGATACAACACCCTCTTCTGGCCTCTGTAGGCATTGCACACACGTGGGTCACTTACATGAGGGCAAAACACTCATGCACGTAAAAATTAAAATAATAAAATCTTTTTTAAAAATTAGAGGCTAATGTGCCTAATTCCCATGCCCAAGTCAATAAAAACAGGTTGTAAGTATACAATTGTTAAAAGGGAAAAGGATCATAAGAGGCTGGCTTGGCTGCCTTGCAGAAAATCCTGGAAGACAGGACCCTCTGTTGGACAAGAAAGGCTATGTCCCAGAGGATGAAACAATCACATTGCAATGACTTGAGATTGCCTCTGCTGCTTCTATGTGACCTTGACTATCCTGGGCTATTCATATATCTTCTCTGAGCCTCAGGTTGCTCACCTGACAAGTGGGAGAAATGTCTTCTCTGCTCACAAGACTTCAGCAGCTTGCCTTTAACCTTCAAGAAAGAGTCCAAATGTCTCAGTAGATTTTTAAAGTCTTATGTGACTTGGTCTCTGCCTCCCTCTCCAGTCCTTTCCTGGGCTGCTTATAATCCCCCGGAGATAACAAGAACTTGCTGACTCCAGTTTCTTCCTGTGAGTCTCCCTGCCTAGAATGTTCTTTCCTATCTTTGCTAACCTCCATCAGGAATCACTTCTTCATGAAATCTTCCTTTTTCTCCCTTCTCAAGACTGTGAAATGCCCCCTAGAACCATGTGTTTCTAAGCCTTTCAGAGCACTGATCATGGTGGTGTAATTGTTTCTTCTCATAGATTGAACTTCACAAGGACAGGGAAATCCTAGGGCTGACATAATACTGCACTGGCATGTGGTAAATGGTTAATAAATGTTTTGGAGTAAAAAAATGATTGTAATCTTTTGTAAACAAAAAAGAGGCAGTCTGATGTATAAAAAGCCCCCAAAAGTTTGGATAAGAAATCATACCTGTGGTTCTGGGAGCCTCATAGCCCCATTTCTGGCCCTTTTGGGTGTCTGGCTTCTTAGGCTCCTGGCTTTTATCACCTAAGGAGAAAGTTCTCAGAGTGGGCCATTTCTGATCCAAATGCCCCAAGTTCTCATTTTGCTTACCTGTAGCTCCCAAAGTGCCCTGCCTAGTCGATTAAGCCCACCATCTGTCAAGGTGTCTCCGAGGAGGTCTAAACGCAGGGTCTTAAGGTTGGCCTGGCGGGCCCGGGTCTCCTCTGTTGCATCCCACAGAGTGGGCCTCACCTGTTTCACCTGCATCCTTCTTCCTGAGGCCCCCAACAGAGCAGCCTGGAGCAAACTCAGGGAGCAACCTAGAAAGAGGTGGCACAATGGGTTACTTCTTCCTCTGCATCCCTGAGTACACTACCTATAACACTTGAAATTTCTATCAGGTATTGTTTATCAAAATACTTAACCCTCGCCTGGTGTGGTGGTATAGGTCTGTCACCCTAGCTACTCTGTAGCTGAAGCAGGATAGAAAATTCAAGGACTGTTTGGGCAACTTAATGAGCCTGTCTCAAAATAAAGATTAAAAGATGGGCTGGGGATGTAGCTCAGTGTTAGAGCGCTTGCCTAGCATGTATTAAGGCCCTAGGTTCAAACCCCAGTACAAAAACGAAACAAAAAACAAACAAAAAACCTAACCCCTTTCATTAGACTTTCATATGTGCCTCATGGCACTGTGCTCAGGCTGTTCATGGATTACCTTTTTATCCACAGCATCTCTAATCCATCTGACACCTAAAGCCTGTGTCATTATCAGGACAGCAACTGACCTATAGATAAGTACATGTGTGCCCCTTTCTGCTTTATCTTTGAGGGTGGGAAATGCCCTATCATATCTTTCTCATTCCATAGAGCTGGGCACAGGGGAAGGCCTGGGGACCTATCAACCAAATGAATGTGTTTGTTTGTTACGGAAAATTTCAAACATATACAAAGTATAGAAAATCCATCTACCTACCCAACTCACCTTTAACTGCTACTCTTTCTCTTTAAAGTGTTAGGGATCAGGGGGCTGGAGGGATGGCTCAGCGGTTAAGAGCAATGGCTGCTCTTTCAGAAGACCCAGCACCCACATGGCAGCTAACTACCTTCCGTAACTCCAGTTCCAGGGGATCTGATGCCCTCTTCTGATCCCCTCAGGCATTGCGTGACATGGGTACACCTACCTACATGCAGGCAATACACTCATACACATAAAATAAAAATAATAAATAAAATATTAAAAAATAAAGTGTTAGGGATCAACTCCCAAGGCTTAGCATGCTAGGCAAGTGAATTTACCACTGGGCTATATTCCCAAAAGTATAACATTTGTTATTTTCTAGACCCTGTTTCTTGTTTTTGTTTTTGTTTGAGACTATCTAGCTACGTTGCCCAGGCTGGCTCTGAGTTTGCAGTTCTACCATCTCAGCCTCCTGAGTGCAGAAATTATAGGTGCACACCACCACACCCAGCTTCATTGCCATTCTTCTCTGATCTATATCCCCCTATAATCATATAGTTTCAGAAGCTTTTTTTCTTAGACAGGTCTCACTATGTTGCCCTGGCTGGCTTGGAACTCATTATGCAGACCAGGCTGGCCTTGAACTCACAGAACTCTGCCTCTCTCCTGATTGCCATGATTAAAGGTGTGCACTACCAGGCCAGGCTTAGAAGCTGTATTTGCAATGGGTATATGAAAAAAGGTAAGCATTTTCCGCTCTGTGATCCTTCCTTTCTTCATCTATAAATTAGACCTGCCTCCCTCTCTCATCATTGGTACGTTAGGTCTACATCATTGGGTTTAGTAAGAATTAAAGGTATTATAGCTGGGTATGGTGGTTTACTCCTTCAATCCCAGCATTCAGAATGCCAGTGCAGGAGGACTGCCATAAGTTCAAGATCAGCTTGGGCTACACTGTCTAAATAAAATAAAAATAAAAGAAAGGAGATGGAGAGATGGCTCAGAGATTAAGAGTATTGCTTACTCTCTCAGAGGACCCAGGTTCAATACCCAGCAACTACTTGGCAGCTAACAACCCTTGTAACTCTAGTTCCGGGGGATCTGACGTCCTCTTCTGACCTCTGAGGGCATTGCATGACATGGTGCACCTACCAACATGCAGGCAATACACTCAAACACACAAAATTTAAAAATAAAATATTTTAAAATAATAAAGGAAAGAAAACAATAATGAAAGAAAGATATTAAAATATTTGGTAAGGGGCTAGAGAGATGGCTCATCAGTTAAGAGCACTGGCTGTTCTTCTAGAGGACCTGGGTTCAATTCCCAGCTAACAACTGTCCAGGGGATCAAGCACCTTCTTCTGGCCTCTACAGGCATTGCATGCACATGGTGTACTTCCATACATATAGGCAAAACACTCATACACATAAAATTAAATTTAAAAAATATAAATATATAAACATGATGGATGGATGGACAGATGGATGGATAGATAGATGGGTGGATAGATAGAAAGGAGCCAGAGTGTGGTGGCAAGCACCTATAATCCCAGTACTCAGGAAGCTAAGACAGAAGGATAGTGAGTTCTTGGCTAGCCTGAGCTACATATATACTTCAAGGCCAGCCTGAGCTACATAGGGTGACTCTGTCCTCAAGAAGGAAAAAATAAAACAACAGCTCAGTAAACTGTTGACAACCTCTAAGTGTAAGGAGTTGAGGCTGTTTTTACTATTACCTTTGACTTTTGGCACCCTGACCACAATGGGACCTTGCCGAATGCTGACCCACCCAGAGAATCAAGCTTTGTCCTTGCTTGCTGGAGTTCGCCAGGACTGGTTGGGTAACAGGATGAGGCAAACCTAAGACCAATTCCGAGAGCTTTCTGAAGAACCCTACCCCACCTCAGCCACCTTGGGGGTTCAGGCGAAGAAGTAAACTAGTGTAGTTGTTTCCTTCTAGGAGCCATGAGATGATCCAGGCCAAAGAGCCCTCTTCCTCCTGACCAGCAGCCTCACCAGCCAAAACTTGCAACAGGGGGCAGTTTCTGCTAGAGGGAGGGAAGAAAAGTGATGCCCACTAGTAGATGGGGAGAAACACTAGACAGAATCACGCTGACACAGTCTATTTTCAGCAACGTTTTTGTACCACCAGACAGATTTTCTACTGTGTATAGATCTTTATTTCATTTTATTACTTTTAAATCAATCTGTATCAAAACTTCAATGGAATATTAAAGTTTTTTCAATGGAATATTAAAGTTTTTTCAATGGCCTTTTATTATAAAATCAGAAATGGACTTTTGTAAGTACTAATAATCTTTAATAAAAATATATTTATTTATGTAAATAAAACTGATCTCTCTGTTAAAATAAATATATAAATAATAATGCCAAAAAGTGGAAAAGCCATTCCTGAAATTCATATATAATTTCAAGAACCCTCAGTAGCCAAAATAATGTTGAGTAGACCAAAGGTGGAGGCTCACATTTCCTGGTTGGAGGACTCATATTTTCTGGTTTCAAAACTTGCTGAAGTTTTCAACAGGGGCTGGAGAGATGGCTCAGAAGTTAAGAGCATTGGTTACCCATACAGAGGACCCAAGTTTGGTTCCCAGCACCCACATAGTGGCTAACAACCATATCTAACTCCAGTTCCAGGAAATCCAACTCCCTCTTCTGGCCTCCATGAGCTTTGCACACGTGATGCACTTGCATATGTGCAGGCAAAACACTAATACACATAAAAGAAAAATAAATCAAAAATATTTTTTAAAACTTACTGCATAATGACAGTGATTAAAATTGTATGATATTGACATAAAGATAGCCTTTGAAAATATCTGATACTTTCCATGATTTTTTTTAAAGTACTCAACAAAAGCCAGGCATGGTGACACATGCCTGTAATCCCAGTACTCAGGAGGTAGAGGCAGGAAGATCAGGAGTTCAAGGTCATTCTCAGCTATATACTGAGTATGAGGCCACCCTGGGATACATGAGACCCTGTCTCAAAAATTAATTAAAATAAAATAAAATGGAATTACTATATGACCCAGCTATATCACTTTTCAGTATACATCTAAGATAATTGAAAACATATGTTCAAGCAAAACTTATACAGTAATGTTCATAGTGTCATTATAAGCAATAGCCCAAAGTTGGAATAATTCAATTGTCTATTGGTGGATGAATGGACAAACAAAATGTGGTATATTTACACAATGAAATATCATTTGACCATAGTATAATATTATTTTATTTTTATTTTATTTGTGCATGTGTGTGTGTGTGTGTGTGTTTGTGTATGTGAATGTGAATGTGGGCATGTGTGTGCCACCATGAGCATGTGGAGGTCAGAGGACAACTTTTGGGAGTCAGTTCTCTGGGAATGGACTCTCTCCTTCCACAGTGGGATCCAGGGATCAAACTCAGATTGTCAGACTTGTGATTTTTCCCTGCTGAGCCATCTCACAGTGCTCCTAAATGAGGTTTTGATGTCATGAACCTTGTAAATACTATGCTAAATGAAAAACTCCAGATACAACAAGTCATGTATGGTATGATTCCATTTGTGTGAAAAGCCCAGAATTGGCAAATTTTAGAGAGAGTAATATCAGTGGTTGCCTTGATCTAGGAGTTGAGGGGCAGCATGGGGAATGACAATGAATGGAATCAAGTTTCCTTTTGGGAGTGAGGGAAATCTTCTAAAATTAGTGTTAAAAGATGTCTCATATTTAACTACAGACCAGAAAACAGAGAAGATGAAGTCATAAGAGGAGTTTAAGTGGCAACTTCCTGCTAACCTAACAAAAGAAGAAAGAAAGAAAAAAAACCTCAAAAAACCCAAAACCTGTTCTATATTTCTTTCCTGTATACTGAAGATTGACCATTAAGGTTCCACTGAATTTGGCTTGCAAAACCAACCAACCAAGGACTACCCTCCTATCCTAAGGCTGCCAGTTTGGTGTTGTCTCACCTCTCTTATTAAAGGCCAGTATAGGTTCAATGTAAGTTATTTGCCTGTTCTTCTCCAGAAAGTTTCATTATAAAACACTCAGCTTCTTGCCAGGCATGAGGATGCACATGGGAAATGCAGGAAAGAGGATCAGGAGTACAAGGTTAGCCTCAAAGATAGTGAGTTCAGGCCAGTGTGACATACATGAAACCGAAATAAAAATAAAAGACAAGCACTCGGGGAGGCAAAGGCAGGCGGATCTCTGTGAGTTTGAGGCCAGCCTGGTCTCCATAGTGAATCCAGGACAGCTGGGGCTACAGGGAGACCCTGTCTCAAAAAGACCCCCCAAAAAATAAAATTAAAAAAAAATAAATAAATGATAAATTTTAAATGTGAGGGGCTGGAGAGATGGCTCAGCACTTACAAGCACCAATTGCTCTTGCAGAGGACCAGAGTTCGATTCCCAGCACCCACATGGCAGCTAATAGCCATCTATAACTCCAGTTCCAGGGGATTTCAATGCCCTCTTCTGACTCTGCAGGCATTGCATGATACGGGTGCACTCACATACATGCAATACACTCATACACATAAAATAAAATAATAAATTAAAAAATTTTAATGTGAAAATACTGTTCTAGTTTGTTTTTCTGTTGCTGTAATTAAAACCTATGACCCAAAGCAACTTGGGCTAGAAAGGATTTATTTAATCTTAACCTCCAGGTTATTGTTCATCATTGACAGATCTAAGGGCAGAAACTCAGGGCAGGAATCTGGAGAACTGAACCATGAACCATGAAGAAAGGTTGTTTACTTGCCTGGTGCTCAGTTAGCTTTTTTTTTTTTTAGTTTTATTTATTATTTTTATTTTATGTGTATGAGTGTACTGCCTGCATGAATGTGAGTGCACCTGTATTGTGCAATGCTGTGGAGGTCAGAAGAGGGCTTCAGATTCTCCTGGAATTGGAGCTGTAGATGGCTATTAGCTGCCATGTGGGTGCTGGGAATCGAACTCCAGTCCTCTGTAAGAGCACCTGGTGCTCTTAACTGCTGAGCCATCTCTCCAGCCCCTCAGCTAGCTTTTTTGATACAGTTTGGTCCCACCTGCCTAGTGATGGTGTGGCCCACAGTGGTCTAGGCCCTCCCATATCAATCATCAATCAAGACAGCCTCTCACAGACATGGCCACAGGTCAATCTGATAGAGGCAGTTCTTCAGTTGAGGTTCCCCTCCCCCAGACAGTGTCAAGCTGACAATGAAAACTAACCAGCACAGGGGCTAGAGAGAGGGCTCAGTGGTTAAGAGCACTGGCTGCTCTTGCAGAGGACCTGGGTTTGGTTCACAGCACCCACGTGGCAGCTAACAACCATCATAACTCCAGTTCCAGGGGATCTGGTGCCCTCTTCTGACCTCCTTGGGCACTACATGACGTGGGTGCACTTACATGCACGCAGGCAATACCCTCCTACACATAAAAAATAATTAAATATTAAAGAAAGAAAACCAACCAGGGGCCTGGAGAGATGGCTCAGTGGTTAAGAGCACTGACTGCTCTTGCAGAGGACCCAGGTTCGATTCCCAGCACCCACATGGTGGCTACAAACTGTCCTTAACTCCAGTTCCAGGGGAATCTGAAGCCCTCTTCTGACCTCCACAGCATTGCACAACACGGGCGCACTCACATACATGCAGGCAATACACTCATACACATAAAATAAAAATAATAAAATATATATTTAAAAAAAGAAAACCACTGAAGAAAAAAACTTCTAGTGGATGAAGCAGGCTGGGGTCCATCCCAAACTTGCAGTCAGACTTCACAGTGTCATTCAACTGGTGCTGGCTTTAGAGGCATGAAAGATGCAAGAGTGAAGGGGTCTTCAGTTCTTCCTCTGCAGTTTCAGAGAGCCACAAATGCCAGGCAACTGGCCTTGAACTCATAGAGATCCATCTGCCTGCCTCTGCCTCCCGAGTGCTGGGACTACAGGCATGCACCACCACGCCTGGCTTGGTCCTTTTATTTTTGGTTAACATCTGTAACAGCCTTCTGTTTCATCAGTCACTTGATTTCTAACGTTTGATTAAACATCAGATGGCTGTGATCAGTGCACAACTTTGTGAGTACACTAAAAGCCACCAAGGGGTTGGGGATTTAGCATGTGCAAAGGTCCTCAGCTTCAGGGGAAAAAGTCACTGAATTATATATTTTAAGAAAATAGACTTGGGCTGGAGAGATGGCTCAGTGGTCAAAAGCACACACTGCTCTTGCAGAGGACCTGAGTTCAGTTTCCACCATCCACACTGGACAGCTAACAACTACCTGTAACTCCATCTTTAGGGGATAAGCTCCTCTGGCCTATATGGGCACTGCACACATGTGTGTACCCCCCATACACATACATATAATTAAAAATAATAAAAATATTTTTAAAAAAGAGAATGAACTTTATGATATGTAAATTATATTTCAGTGTAGGTGGGCTTGAGTGTTTGTTCATTTGTTTGTCTGAGATAAAGTTTCTTTTGTAGCCTATGCTGGCCTTGAACTCAGATCCTCCTGCCTCACCTTCTAATTTTGGAATACAGGTGTGTGTTGCTACCAGAATTTAGGTTCTTTTTTCTCCTTTTTTGTTTCTATTTTGTTTTTAGATACTTCTGAATTTGGCAGTATTCCCATTATATTACACATTTTGCAAATTGGCTTGCAATGATTATTTGCTGTGACACTTGAGGCCTTCATTCCTTTTTAGCATTGAGGGGAAGGCATGATGTGGGGCATGAAGAATGGCTGGCTTCTTGGGGATTTTCCAATCTCAGCTTTGGACATTTAGATTCACATCCATACTTCTGCCCCCATCTCACCTCCCAATGCAACCAGAAGACCCCCTTGAACTTACAAGGCTCTTGGAAGCTGCAGGATTCTCAAGGTACCTCGCCACACTCGCTGGGTCTCAGACCTCTCAGGAGGGTTGGGCCCAGGGCAGGACATGGTGAGAGTAAGCAGAGAGCAGGTCCTACAGAAGACAGAGCAGGCTCAGGATTGACACCTGGGGACTGGGCAGGGTTGGGGGCGTGGAACAGTAGAGGTGACCTCTTGTCCTCACCTGCCTTCACTCCCTGCAGCCTGCAAGTACAGCTCAGAGGCAGCTTGTGAGTCAGACACCTCAATTTCACTGGCATTTTCCACCACCCTGGAGGAAGAGGAAGCTCTTCAGCATCAGTGCTCTTCAGAAACTCCTAGAATCTCTGTGTGGGAAGCCCATAACAGTGTCCATAGCCCATAAGAATTATGCCAAAGGCTGCAGCCTCAGTATACTTCCTTAAATATCTCTCATATTCCTAACCTAATGTTTCCTCCTGTGATATCTCCAGGGAGGGATACTAGTTAGCTGGGGTTATCTCCATTTCACAGATGGAGAAACTGCCTAGTGAAGTACTCAAAATCACTCCATGTGATACTGGGCTGAGTCAAGCCATGAATGTGGGCAGGGAGTTGAAGAAGAATTGGGGTAAGAGGAATAAGATGTATAGGATCTGGGATAAAGGGAGGAGGGTAGGAAGGGGTTCTAGGAGAGACCCAGGCCCTATAGGCATGACTCAAAGCCCAGGGCTTTGTTCTCCTGGGATGACAAGAGTAGAAATCTCCAAAGTCTTAGCTTGCAGGAGTCATTGCTACTTTTAGGCAAGCACCCTTACCCCAATGGTCCCTGAACACTTACAAGCCGACAGGGGCCACATCCAGGACTGGCAGTTCCTCCCATCCTGGGGAGAGCAGGTCCTGGGTCTGCCCACTGGGACTGATCTGAGATCACACAAAGGCATTTGTTAAAAACTGAGCCTTTCCCTTCCCATGGGTCCCATGGGCTAAGCAGAGAGGAAGAGTTTGCCATTGACAGATGGTGTATAAAGGAGGCCCCAGAGAGGCAGACTCCTAATTGAGTAGCAGAGTGGGGCTGGCTGCAATCTGTTCTCACTCCCCACAAGCCCCGGGCTGTTTCTGTGGTGTCACATTGCTCCGCCTCCCCAGTTCTCCCTTGGCCCCTTCCTCTAGTGATCTCACCTGTACCAAGCTAAGAGTACTAAATACATGGTCAGAACAGCAGAAGGGCAGGGCTTCCTCAAACAGCATCCGCAGCAGCTGAAGTGGAGACAGGGACTCAGTGTGGAATGAGAAAGCATCAATCTGTCCTACGGCATTTCCTGAGATGACGCCTGTAACATGCCCTGTGCTGGTACTGGGTACATAGTGAGCAGAACAGGAGCCATGCCAGCCCTCACATTCCCAGCAATCCAGATAAAGAAGCAAATATTTTCCATGGGACGTGCTGTTGCTGGGCAGGAGGTGTGGTAAGGTTCTGAGGCAGCTATGCTGATTTGGGGGCATTTTGATGAAGTCACAACAGCAAAGTTTTCAAGTGTGATATTATTGCCAACAAGTATGGGAATTAGTCCTTCTGATCTTTACATGCCACCCCTCCCTGACTCTGATGCCATCAGCCCAAGACTCCCATTATTATGGAATTTGGGGTCACAGGCTATTCCCTAAGAAGCCAGGTTCAGCTATCCATCTTTGAGAAGCCAATTAAAACAGCCAGAGTGATAGTAAAAAGTCAGAAAAAGATTTATTCAAAGTAGCCACTTTGGAAAGAGGGACAAAGAGATTCAGTGACCTCCTCAAGTTCATCTTCAGGGTCCTGAAATGAAATTCCTGGGTGGAAATTCCGGTTTCTTAAGGTCCATTGTTTCAACAATCTAATAGATTGAGGGACAAGCATCTTTTTAGAATATACTGATTTCTACCAGGCTGGTTACACTTTTTTCTGACCATCCAATAGCTGCATGAAGTAACCCTGGTAAAATGTCCTGCATGGATCACAGGGTGTCATAGGAAGCCCAGGAGGTCTCTAGGCCTGTGGTGAGCATGCAAAGATTTCTCAAGGTCTCCCAGGAGACCTATGCATTGTGGATCTTGGCTCCTCACCTGAGGCACAAACCGGGGTGCCTCTGTTTCGCAGCCCTGGAGCATCAAGGCTACATTGTACCCTCTGCCCACTGAGGCCAGTAGAGGCTGGACTTGGGCCAACAGCTCCTGCTCTGCTTCCTATAGGGAGACACAAGCACATTCCTGTCAGGTAAACTGTAACAGCCTGCCCTGAGCAAAAGGACTGGAGATCAGTCAAAATCCTAGGATACAGTGGCCTGAGGACTCCCATCCTCCTCACATAACTCTCTCAGAACCCCCTACCTGAGCGGCATCAGGCCCCAGGACTCTGTCAAAGGTGAAACATTGTTCCTATAAGAGTGGCTGGAATCAGTAATGACATTCCCATCTTCCCCTGCCGCCCCCTCTCCCCCATCCTGCCTTATCTACCTGAGGCTCCAGCGTTCCTGGATGAAGTAGACGAATGTTCTTGGGCCCCTCCAGAAGAAGTGTGGGACCATGGGTCTCCTCTGGGCCTGAGAGAGGTATACAGTATATTAGCTTTCATGAGAGAACAGGAGGTCCTGAGTCTTGCTCACAGCCTGAGTTTCTGACCTGAGCAGACTTAGTCCTGTCTCTTCCAAGAGGTTCTCCTGGCTTCCCTCCTTCAGGCTTTCTTTTTTCTTTTCTTCTTGAATGTAGTAGTGGGAATTGAACTTGGGGGCTTACACATGCTAGACAAGTGCTCTACCATTGAGCCATATTCCTAGGCACCCCCCCACCTTTGAGACAGTTCCTATGTAGTTGAGGCTGGCCTAGAATTTGGTTATATAGCCAAGGATGACCTTGAACTTCTCCTCCTGCCTCCACCTCCCAGTGCTGAGATTACAAGTGTGTGCCACTACATATAGTTTGTGTAGTGTGGGGATTAAACCTAGGGTGTCATGCAGGCCAGGCAAGCACCACCTGAGCTACAGCCTCAGATCTCATCAAAGCTTCTTTTGTTAAAAAAATATTTTATTTATTATTTTTATTTTATGTGTACGAGTGTACTGCCTGCATGTATGTGAGTGCACCCATGTCGTGCAATACCACGGAGGTCAGAAGAGGGCTTTGGATTCCCCTGGAACTGGAGTTAAGGATGGTTTGTAGCCACCATGTGGGTGCTGGGAATCGAACCCGGGTCCTCTGCAAGAGCAGTCTCTTAACCGCTGAGCCATCTCTCTAGCCCCTCATCAAAGCTTCTTACCTGATCTCCAACCTGGCTCCACTTCTACCACCACGATCAGTTTGGTAGGCGGCATGGGAGAAACCGCATGAGCCCCTTGAGGACACAGAGCAGCCTGGTCCATGGCAGCCTTCGTGTTCACCACCTCTCCAGGCTCAATGGCTTCTGAGTCTCTCAAATTCCCCTTAATAATTCATGTCCCTCATCTGAGAGCCAAGGGGTGGGGGTCAGTGGCTCTGGATGGATAACCTCTCAAAGGAAGTGACACTCCCCTCTTTTCTGAGAATACTCCCCAGAGGTTTTCTTTTTCTTTTTCTTTTTCTTTTTCCCCCTTTATGAAAACTTCCAAACAGATATAATGGTGGAGAGAACAGTAAAATCAATCTTTAGGTGCCCAGTCTCATCAGTTACCAACTTCTGGCCTGTCTTATTTCTTTGGTTCCCTTCCCAATCTAATGGGTTACTTTGAAATGATTCCCTGGCATCCTATTTCATAGCTATTTCCCCATATATTTCTTTTGTTTTAGTGTGGGGTTTTTTGTTTTGTTTTGTTTTGCTTGTTTAGACAGGGTCTCCCTGTAGCCCCCAGGTGGCCTGGAACTCACTGTGTAGACCAGACTGCCCTCCATCTCACAGAAATCTACCTGCCTCTGCCTCATAAGTGCTGGGATTAAAGGTATGTACCACCATGCCTAGCTTTTTTTTTGTTATTTAATTTAGTTATTTAATGTGCATGAGTGTTTTGCCTGCATGTGTAAGTGCACCCACACAAGCCTTAAACCAATGTGCTGTGAGCCACTGCTCCAGCCTTTCCTCATTTTATTTTGAGACAGGGCTAGCCTTGAACTAGCTAAGAAGCTGAGGATGACTTTGAACTTTTGATTCTCTTGCTTCCTCTCTCAAGTGCTGGGATTACAAGATTGAACAACCCTGACCAGCTTTTCCCTTCATTTTAGACAACAGGTGTTTTGATTGCTTGCTGGAGCTCTCTACTAAACCATCAATTTAAAGATAATGGGGCTGGAGAGATGGCTTAGCCGTTAAGAACATTTGCTGTTCTTCCAGAGGACCTGGGTTCAATTCCCAGCACCCTCAGGGTGGCTAATGACCATTGGTAACTCCAGTTCCAGGGTATCTGACACCCTCTTCTGGCGTTTGTGGGCATTGCATGTATGTACACTTTTTTTTTTTTGGTCTTTTTGAGACAGGGTCTCCTTGTAGCCCCAGCTGTCCTGGAACTCATTATGTAGACCAGGCTGGCCTTGAACACACAGATATCCCCCTGCCTCTGCCTCCCGAGTGCTGGGATTAAAGGCATGTGCCACCATGCCTGACTCTTTGCATGTAGTACATTTATATATATGCAGGCAAAAACACTCATACACATAAAAAGAAAAATAATAAAATATTTTAAAGATAATATGCAACATAACATGTCCACTTGATATATCTCTTTGCCCACTGTCATTCACTGTGTGCTGTAAAATATGATTCTTGGTCTGAAAAAAAATGTAACATCATGGCCTGAATTGATGTAATACCTTTTCCCCCCACATTTACTAGTATTTTGAGTATTTGAATCTATTACCACTGAGTGTGTAAAGCCCAGCTAAAACGCACATCTATTCCTGTCAGGACCATTTGTAGCCCCCAGAGTTGCCAGCATTGGTTCAGTGTAATTCACTTGCCAGCTTTGTGTGGCCTTCCCTTGTGAGGGGGGCTCTGCCTTAAAGCCACCTACAGACTCTGTCTCTTGTTGGCAGAAAAAACAGTTCTTGATGACATTTTGTTCTTCAAAGGATGCAAGAATAGATGTCCACATATCTGCAGTGTCCTACTATTACTGGAGGGAGTCTCGGGTGTCCCATGATACAATGTCCAGATTCTTTATGTCTCAAACAACAAATTGGACAGGACACGGAGTATTAGTAAATATAGAATGTATTAAAAGAGAGAGTGGGCTGGGCATGGTGGCACAATACCTTTAGTCCCAGTACTCTGGAGGCAGAGGCTGGCAGATCCCTGTGAGTTCAAGGCCAGCTTGGTCTACATAGTGAGTTTCATGCCAGCTGGGGCTACAGGGAGACCCTGTTTCAAATAAAAATAAATAAATAAAAGAGAGAGAGAGTGGAAGCATAGAGTGCGCTCCACAGAAAGGGAGCAGGCTCGAGCAGGTGCTCAAAGGAAGAGCCCCAAGTTCTTTTCTGGGGTTCTTTATAAACAGTTTGGGTGGAAGTGAGGCAGGAGAGAGAGGCAGGACAAATTATGAAGACATGAGCCAGGAGAGGGGCTCTCACCCAGGAATCCTGTCGAAGGCACTGGACAACAGAGAAGCAAGAATTCCAGCACAAGTTACAACCGCGTACAGCGTTTCTCCATCCCCAGCTGTAAACCTGAAATTTTCTAGGGGTCTCATCAGAAACCACTTACAGAGGAGGGACATGTACTAGCCCCCCTGTGCAGTTCTAGCGGCTCCTGGTTTCACTTTAGCTAAGATTATGGTTCCATTCAAGGCATCTTCAGAGCCACCATATAATTTCACTCATCAAGAAAGAGAGAAATGGGGGAGCGGGAGGGGGAGGGTTTCTTAGCAACCTTTCGAGACCTAACTTGAGAGCTAACAACATGGTATGTACGACTGATACTAAGACAATTCATTGTGCCTCTGCCTTGAGGAGCCCACTTGGGTTATATCTGACTTCCCTCCCCTCTCAGGAAGCACATACCTAACTCGAGCGCCCTTTTACCTCTTGCTCAACCTTCCACCTCTGTTTCAAATTGGAGCGGCCTAAAATTCTTTCCTGCTTGAAGCCACCAGTCCTGGTTTGGCCTGAGTCAAGGTCACTGAAAAATTAGGGGAATTCCTTAGGCTGCTGAGGGTGGCAGTGTGGAGCTAGGTATCTGTCCCAAGACAGCTGACAGAGGGAGGAGTTGATCTTCCGGGGCGGGAATGGGGTGGATCCTTACCCTGATTGAAGGTCTCGCATAAGTTTGTGTCGTGTGCGCATGCGCGGGTGTAATTTTAAGCATATGTACGCCCAGTCATACATATACATAAGATAGGGATTTTCTTCTAACAAAGTACTTCAAGAACAGATTCGCAACCTCTGTGCTTGCGCCCAGTATTGGTATAAGTTGGCCTTATTTGCCCTGCCCTACAAGGAAGTGCCTGACCCTAAATTACCCGAAGGGAAGGTGCTGGTGTCCCTGTAAGGAAGGGGAGGACACATTTTTCCAAGGGGCATTACCCAGGTCTCTGGGAGGTTTGTATGTAGCCTGTCTCACCAAACCTACTTATTTCAGGTTCCTAACTAACCACCTCGGGTGAGCACACTGGGAAACTCAAACTTCAGGAGATTGTGGGATGTTGGGACTCTTCAGGAGATGCTGGGAATCATCTTGTTCTACTTTAATAATTCTCTAAAACTCGAAGTGAATCCCTTAAAAAAAATAAAACGTATTTTTTGGAGGTGGAAATTGACTATTGCTCTTTAAAAAAATTTTTTTTAATTACTTTTATTTAGCCTGAAGGGGAGTGGGGTGGACAAACTTGCCATGGCTTACATTCAGAGCTCACAGGTCAATGTACTGAATTCAGTATTCCTCTTCCACCATGTGGGTCCCCAGGATCAAACTGAGGTTATCAAGCTTGGCAATACCCACTGAGCCATCTCACCGCCTTATTTATTTACTTTTAAGGCCAGGTATTGCCATGTAGCTCAGGCTGGCCTGGAATTTGCTGTATAGCTTAAGTTGGCTTCAAACTCAAGATCATTCTACCTCTGTTTCCTGGCTGAGGCCAAACAGGCTGTTATCCCAGCTGTGAGTCAGTAGAAACCCAGGTGTAAGAGCAAACAGCATGCAGAAAAAAACTGACCCATTTTTTTCCTTCATAGATCAGAGAGGTGGCCTCCCCCTGAAAAAGATTCTGAATATTCACCTTAGAAATGACATTATAGCTGGGCATGGTGAGCCACACCTTTAAACCCAGCACTGGGGTGGGGATGGGGGGCAAAGACAGGCAATTCTCTGTGAGATTGAGGCCAACCTAGTCTACATAGTGAGTTCCAGGCCAGCTGGGGCTGCAGGAAGAGGCTGTCTCACAAAAAGAGGAAGTGCCATTATAAACCAAGTAGCTTTTTGCTGTGCAGATGGTGAGCTGTGACCAAATCTGGCACCTTCTCAGGTTAGTTCCAATTTCATTTTTAGGGGGAAAAAGGTCTGTTTTCTAGGGAACATGGCAAGTACAGTGTGTGCTTGCATTCCCTACATAGTATGTTCTGCACAAACCATTTCCATTTTGTTTTGAACACTTCTGGGCACTTCATTCTCCATTACAGAGTTTCCCCAACACTTCTAAAACATGCATATCTTATGTTATGTCTTTCAGTTATAGGGAAAGTTCCACTTAATGTTTAAAAGCAAGCTAGGAATTATTTCTCAAATGAAAATTCTCTGGTCCAAAGTCCCAGCATTTATCATAGGTGCTGTGCACCAGCTCTTGCTTTAATCCCAGTATGTACCCCCTGCCAACTACTGTCTTTTCTAAGATTTAAATACAGAGGTCAGAGGAGATCATCAGATCTTTTGGAACTAGAGCTACAGGTAGTTGTGTTGGAAACTTAAACCCTGGAAGAACAGCAAGTATGGGCTAGAAAGGTGGCTCATTGGTTAAGAGCACTGGTACTCTTTCAGAGGATTCAGGTTCAACTCCCAGCACCCATGGTGCTAACAACCATCAGTAACTCCAGTTCCAGGGGATTCGGTGCCTTCTTGTGACCTCTAAAGGAATTGCAGGACATGGGTGCACTTACATGCAGGCAATGCACTCACACACATAAAATTCTTTTTCTTTTTTTTTTTATCTTTTTGAGACAGGATCTCCCTGTAGCCCCAAGTGACCTGGAACTCACTATGTAGACCAGGCTGGCCTTGAACTCACAGAGATCTGCCGGCCTCTGCCTCCCAAGTGCTGGGACTAAAGGTGTGCGCCAAACCTCTGAGCCATTTCACCAGCCCCTTTTAATTTTTTTTTTTTTTGAGAGAGAGGATCTCACTATATAGCCCTGGCTGGCCTAGAAATCACTATGTAGACCAGGCTGGCCTTGAACTCACAGAGATCCACCTGCCTTTGCTTCCCGAGTGCTGGTTTTAAAGATGTACACCACTATGCTCAGCATATTTTCATTAAAATGTTTGTTTATTTATTTATTTATTTATTTATTTACATGTATGGGTGTTTGGGGTACATGTATGTAAGTACACCATGTTCATATAATACCTCGGGAGGTCAGAAGAGGGTATCATATCCCCTGGAACTGGTGTTACAGATGGTGTTAGCCACCATGTGGATGCTGGGAACCCAACCCAGGCCTTCTACAAGAGTAGCCAGTGCCCCTAACAGCTGAGCTATCTCTCTAGCCCCATATTTTCATTTCTTAAATATGTGTATGTAATGAGTGCATGTGTTTGTGCAGTTACATGTGCACATTTGTGCAAACACATATGGATTCCGGAGAACAGGAATACTGTTCCTTGGATCAGGAATATGGTCCACCACCTTTGAGACAGGGTCTTTCATTGGCTTGGAGCTTACCAATTAGGTTAGATTTGTTGACCAACAAGCCTTAGGGATCTGCCTGCCTCTTTGTCCACAGTGCTGGCATTACAAATGATGCCAGCATGCCTGGCTTTTTACATGGATGTTAGAGCTCAAACTTAGATCCCTGTGTTGCAAGGCAAGCACTTTATTAACTGAGTCATCCCCTCAACCCTGAGTTTAAGAGTTCTTATGTATCCAGTAACCCAATTCCTCACTGTTGTCAGTCTAAATTCCACTCATGACTTTACTTCCAGTAAATGATCACACATAGCACTGCTGCTATTACATGCTAGGGTTAAAACTGTGGCAACTATCCAGGAATCAAAGTTCCCCATTCTTCCTTTTGTTCTTTCTCTTCACAAACCACATACATCAGTCACCCCTTATTCATGGCTTCAGTAACCAAAGGTTGCTTGTGGTCTGAAAAAAGTAAATGGAAAATTTCAAAATTCATTCACGAGTTTTAAATTGTGTACTGTTCTGAGTAGCATGATTAAACTTAGTGCTATCCCTTCTAGTCCCTAGTCCTGACCTGGATGTGACTCACTCCTCTAATCAAGATACTGACGCTATACATTATTGTTAACCACTTAGTAGTCAGCCACTTCATGACATCACCGTGATTGTGTTTGTTATAATTATCCTCTTTATTAGTAGTTATTGTTGTTAACGTCCTGCTGTAACTAATTTATAAATTAAACTTCTAATCCTCCTTCTTGTACCTCTTGAGAGCTGTGGATTACAAGCATGGCCACTGGGTTCAGTTTATACAATGTTAAGGAACACACCCAGGGTTTTGTGCATGCTAGGCAAGCACTTTACCAACTGAGTTACATCCTAGCCCTGCGATATTTTAGAAAAATAAATTAAGTTAATTAATTAATTTATTTGGTTGGCTGGTTTGTTTTTTGAGACAGGATGTCTTACTATGTAGTCTTGGCTGACCTGGAACTCTCTATATAGACCAGGCTGGCCTTGAACTCACAGAGATCTGCCTGCCTCTGCCCCTCCAGTGCTGAGATTAAAGGTGTGTGCCACCACACCATGCTTATTTTTATTTTTTAGACAGGATCTCATATAGCCTAGACTGCTCTAGAAATCATTATGTATCAGTGGATGGTCTTGAACTCCTTGAACTCCTGATCCTCCTGCCTCCACTTCCCTTGATGCTTCTGTCTCCTCTCCCAAGTGATAGGACTACAGGTATACAGGTATGTACCACAAAGCCTGGCTCATCTAATTTTTTCTTTTTCTTTTTGTTTGAAGAAGGGTCTCACTATGTTGTCCCGGCTGGCCTGGAACTTACTATGTAGACCTTTTTTTTGTCTCCCTCTGCTTCCCAAGTGCTGGGACTACAGGTGTGTACCACTACACCTGGTTCACATCTAATTTTTTATTTGTCTGATTTTTTATTGCGGTAAATAAATGCCATATCATTAGACACTTTGGTCATGTTTAATTAATGCTGACTTAATGTCTATATGTCATCTGAGATGAAGACCCAATACAGTATAATTTGGTGACATTAATTAACTTCACAATGTCATGGAGCCATCACCACTCTTTACAGTGCTTTCGCCCCCAAAACAGAAACCTTGTACTTATCAAGCAATAACTCTCCCATCTTACCCCCTCTAGACTCTGCTAATCTTCAATCTATTTATTACCTTAATATTTTAGATATTATTTCACTTATTAACATAAGTGGTATCAGGCCATATTTGTCCTTCATGTTTTATTTCGTTTAGCATATTATTTTCAAAGTTCATCCATGTTGTACTGAGTATCAGAACTTCATTTCTTTCAATTGCTGAACAATATACTATCATATGCATACACATTTTCTTTTTTATTATTTAGTTGTTTTTATTTTACATGTATGAGTGTTTTGCCTGCATATAAGGGTACCACATACATACAATACCCTCGGAGTCCAGAAGAGGGTGCCGGATACCCTGGAGTTATGGACAATCGTTAGCCACCACGAGTGCTGGGAACTGAACCCAGGTCCTCTGGAAGAGCAGCCAATGCTTTAAGCACTGAGCCATCTGTCCAGACCCAACACATACTCTATTCTCCATATTCATTTCTTCATTCATCTGTTGATTAGATTATTTCCAAGCTTTCATTATTGTGAATATTGCTAATAGGAATATTTTCTACAAAATTTTGTTTGAAAACTCTTCAATTTTTTTTTTTTTGAGATAGAGTTTCATATAACCCAGGCTGGCTTTGAACTAATTATATAGCTTAGGATAACCTCGAATTTCTAGTCTTCCTGCCTTCTCTTCCCCAGTGCAGGGATCATAGGCCTATGTATGGCCAATTTATGTGGTGCTGGGGATCAGGTCCAGGGCTTTTTGCATACTGGGCAAGAATTCTACCAACTTAATTACATATCTAGACCTTTTATTCTTTTTTGAGACATTGTCTTACTATGTAGCTCAGGCTGGCCTGGAACTCATGATCTTTCTGCCTTCACCTGCTGAGGGTTGGGATTAAAGGCCCGTGTCCCAATACCTGCTGAATTAATTTTTTTTTTGTCTTTTTGAGACAGGGTCTCCCTGTAGCCCCAGCTGTCCTGGAACTCACTATGTAGACCAGGCTGGCCTCGAACTCACAGAGATCTGCCTGCCTCTGTCTTCCGAGTGCTGGGATTAAAGGTGTGCGCCACCACACCTGGCTTAATTTTTAAATACAGTCTGATGGAAGGACCCAACTTCATCCATCTACAAGAGGATATCCAGTTGTCACTAGGCCATTAGTTGAGATGCGTGTTTCCTTATTTAATGTCATCAACATTCTTGTGAGAATCACTTGTGCACAGACACATTGGTTTATTTCTGAGCTCTCATTTATTTTATATTGATATTTATGTTTACCTTATGCTATTACACATTGTCTTGGTAACTGTTGTTTAATGATATGGTTGAAATGAGGAAGTATGAGTTTTCCAACTTGGTTCTGGTTCTTCTTTTACCAGACTTTATTGTCTAGTGTCTGACACCAGGTTGTACCCGGCTACAAGTTACCCCACATTGCGCAAAACAGTGGTTTTTCTGTGCTTGTCCTGAGTCTCCTTTTATGGGCAGTGTTTGACTCTACTTTGCATGCAAACACAGAGGCAGGATGACTCTGCACCTTGGTGGGCATTTAAATAATAACATCTGGGGCCTGGAAAGATGGCTCAGTGGTTAAGAACACTGACCTTGCAGAAGACCCGGGTTCAAATCCGAGCACCCACATGACAGCTAACAACTGTCCGTAACTCCAGTCCCAGGGGATCCGACTGTCTCTTCTGTCCTCTGCAGGCATTGCAAAACACAGGTGCACTTACCTACCTGCAGGCAATACATGCACACACATTAAATAAATAAATAATACCATCTGTCTGGCACTGCGCATGACACACAGATTGATAAATAACTTACCCATAAAAGTCAAAAGGGTGCCACCCTATAAGTTTGTCAAAGTAAAATGAAAGCATGTGAGCACATGAACATTAAAATGGTATCAGGTAGCAGGGCATGGTGGCACACACCTTTAATCCCAGCACTAGGGAGGCAGAGGCAGGTGGATCTCTGTGAGTTCAAGGCCAGCCTGATCTACATAGCGAATTCCAGGCCAGCTGGGGCTACAGGGAGACCCCATCTCAAAAAAAAAAAAAAGACAAAGAATAAAATAAAATAGTATCAGGAAAAATCAGGCCTGAGAGCTTATCCTGCACACTAGACTGAAGAAAAGGTACAGCACTCTCACCTGGACCCCATGAAGAGGAAGACACCTAACACTGAAATGGTGATGGCTGCCACTGACTTGTCACCTGACTATCCGATGTGTGTGTCAAGGGACTGACAGGCACAGAACTCCTGTCTCAAGGGCTTCAGTCTGGCTTGGTCCCCACTGTTGATGTGGCCTATTTTAATTTCTATCTGTCCATCCATTTGTCCATCCAGACCTGATCCTGCCTTTTTGCTCTATGGCTTCCACCAGTGCTACAATTTGCTTTTGCAGCTCAACTCAACCTTGAGCCTTGGCTGAGCTCTGACCCTCTGGCTTGACTCTACAGTTCTGCTTCCAGCAGATATCATCAGGCTTCTTATCACTTTCCTCCGTGTCTACATTTACTCTTCATCTCTTTAAAACTTTTTGAACCATGCTTCAACCCTTTAAGGCCATTCTGTAAGCTAATTATACACACATATATACACAGAGAGATTTACTTTGTTATATGTAATATGTGATGTAAGAGTCAGTATTAGTACTTAAGATTGACATAAAAGAACCTGTGTTCATCTCAGCTAGCTATCAAAGAAATCAGAGCTATTTGGCAAATTGCAGCCAATGAAACTTATGTACTTTGTGAATTTGTTGTCATTCAACAAATTCTGACATTGTGGAAGCCTGCAAACATGCCTGTGTATTTTTCTTTTGCATATGTTTGATGTACGCACTTGTGTGCATGTGCATGTATGTGTACATGGTAGGCTTGCCCATGTACATGTATGTGGAAGCCAGAGGTCAACATTAGGTATTTTCCTCTATCACTTTTTACCTTATTTTTTATTTTATTTTTAATTTTTAAATTTTAAATTTTATTTAT
>NW_008340429.1:94892-98319 GCF_000622305.1 Nannospalax galili
GGCCTGGAACTCACTATGTAGACCAGGCTGGCCTTGAACTCACAGAGATCCGCCTGCCTCTGCCTCCCTGGTGCTGGGACTAAAGGCTTACGCCACCACACCCAGCTTCACCTTATTTTTTAAAGATTTAAAAAAATTTTATGTGTCTGAATGTTTACCTGCATGTATGAATGTGCGTCGTGTGTGTGCCTGGTGCCCATTTAGGCCAGAAGAGGGTGTTGGGTCCTCTTGAAGAGCTGTAAGTGTTCTTAACCACTGAGCCATCTCTCCAGGCCCAGATTTTTAATTCTTTCACAACATTTTTTAATTTTACAAGTTTTGCTCTTTTTAGTCTTTTTAATTTATTGATTTAGGGTTTTTCTATGTAGCCATGACTGACCTGGAACTAGATATGTACACCAGGCTATCCTTGAATTTGTGATCATTCTTCTGCCTCAGCTCTTGAATCCTGAGATTACAGGCATGGCCATCATGCCTAACTGTCATATTTACTCTGATTTTTTTGCTACTATTATAAATGGAATTGTTTCCTTAATTTAAATTTTAGACTATTTGATTCAAGTGTTCTGACACACAGGTTTTTTTTTTTTTTTAATTTTGTGGGAGAGTGGGTATGTATGTGTTCCCTGGCACATGTGTGGCGGTCAGAAGACAACTTGTAGGAATCAGTTCTCTCCTTTCATCATGTGGGTCCTGAGGAGTGAACTCAGGTAGTTATGCTTGGTGACAAGTGCCTTTACCTACTGAGTCATCTCACTAGTCCTCCACAATAGATGTTATACATTGAACTTATATGTTGCAACCTTGCTGAACTTGTTGACTAGTTTAATGCATTTAGTGAAGCCATAGGCTTGTTAATATACACAATCAAATTATCTATAGATTTAGATTTTTCTTCTAGTTTTTTATTTTTTATTTTTTGGTCTTTTTGAGACAAGGTCTCCCTGTAGCCCCAGCTGTCCTGGAACTCACTGTGTAGACCAGGCTGGCCTTGAACTCACAGAGATCTGCCTGCCCCTGCCTCCCAAGTGCTGGGATTAAAGGTGTGGGCCACCATGCCCGGCTTCTTCTAGTTTTTAAATTAACATGCTTTGTCTTTTCTTTCCTCTCTCTCTCCCTCTCTCTTTCTATCTTTCTCTCTGATATATGCATATGTGCATGTGCGTGTGTGTGTGTGTGTGTGCGCGCGCGCGCGCGCACGCACTTCTGGGGTGTGTGCTCATGTGTGAGGTCATAGGTAGAAAACAGAGGTGGATAACTGTGATGTCTTCCTTAATTGAGCTTTCTTTTCTTGAGGCAGAGTCTCTCATTGAACTTTGAGCTGGCCATTGAGCCCCCAGGATCCACCTGTCTCAACCCCATCATCAGTGCTGGGGTTACAACCACATGCTGCCAAGCCCAGCTATTATGTGCGTGCCAGGAATCTGAACTCAGATCTTCATGCTTGTGCAGCAAGCACGTTACCCCCTCCTTCCCCAACAGCCACTTTGTTTTTGGTCTTTGAGTCAAAGTCAGGCTTTTCATGATGAGTTATTATAAACAGAACCTCTAATACATTGTTGAATAGCAGTTGTGAGAATATACATCCTTGTGTTGTTGCTGATCTTGGGGCAGAAACTTCCAGTCTTTCATTACGAAATATGGCCTCAACTGATTTTATTGTACATGTCCACCATACAAGGAAGCTTCCTGTAGTTTTCTTTTGTTGAGTGTTTTTCATGAAAGGTATTGGATTCTGTCCAGTTCTTCTTTTGTGTCTATTAAAATAATCATAGAGATTTATTTTATTCCTTTGATGTGGTGTATTTCATTGGTTTTCAGAAGTTACGCCAATTTGAGTGCAGTGGTGCATGCTGATAATCCCAGTACTTGGGAAATGGAGCTTGGAAGATCAGAAGTTCAATGTAAGCCAACCTTTCATTCTGGGGATAAAAACAATTGATCGTGGTTTGTAATTTTTATCTTTGCTGAATTTGGTTTGCTAGTATTTGTTGAGGGGCCCTGTGTTCATATTCCTAAGGAACACTACTGTATAGTTTTGTTTCTTGTGATGATTTGTCAACCACTCTTTCCTAAACATAACTACAATATCACATTTACCATATACAATACCATTTCTTTAAAAGCTAGCAATTTTTCAAAATATATTTCTGGGCTTGGTGGCGCATACCTGTAGTCCTAGCACTCAGGAGACAGAGTTAGAAGGACCTGTAGTTTGAGGGCAGCCTGACCTACATAACAAGAATTTGCCTTCATTTTTTTTTCTACAAACATTCAAATCAGGGTTCAAATGTTTTTACCCGAATATGATTTTAAGTGACCGTGTATGATCTTGGGAATAAGTGTCTTAGAATTTTTTGGGTTTTTTTTTTGAGACCAGGTCTCCCTGTAGCCCCAGTTGGCCTGGAACTCACTATGTAGACCAGGCTGGCCTTGATCTCACAGAGATCCTCCTGCCCCTGCCTCCCTGCTTCCAGAGTGCTGGCATTAAAGGCATGCACCACCATGCCCAGAGTGGGTTAGAATTTTTAAAAAGTGACTGGAGGGTTTGGATTGGAAGAGAAAGGCTGGACAAGAGAGAGTAAAAATTAAATTTTGTTTGAGGGCAAAACTCTTCTTTTGGGAGTCAAGAAAAGGAAGTAGGGCATGTTTAGTTCCAGATTCCAGAGAAGAACGAAAAAAAAAGGAAGCTACGGAGAATGCCCTTTCAGCAGAAAATACCCTACACATCAGATATCTGACCACAAATTGCCATGAAGAAACAGAGCCCTTGCTTCTCTTAATTTCTCTCCCTTTCCTTGCTTCATTTCCTTCCTTCTCTAGGGTGCATCATTCAGCCTTGCTTTATCAGTTCAAATTTCTCAATCTTTGGGCTTCACTAGGATGCCTTACACCTCCCATCTCAACCTTGGAGGAGTGAATCATGTCTGTAGGATGCTGGGCACTGTCAGGAAATATATATCACATGCCTTGACGCTGGAAGCATGACACATAATTTCCAGCCTCCAAGCTCAGCTGGGAAAGTCTTTTGATTTGACTTGAATGTGTATGCTATTTGTGATGTTTTTCTCTGTCCTTGTGGCAGCAATACCCAACCCTAAGTACATTCCCCTCATTCAGTCAGTCATCTGATAAACATTGGTAGAGCTTTTGCCAGGATTGATACAGGCACTGCTTTGGGGATTGGGGATTCAGAGGTGAGTGAGAGGGACAGGGGCCCTTGGCTCATCAAGCTCTATTGTTTTCCATAGTAGTTCTATCATTTTATATCCCTACTGCTAGTACACAGGGGTCCAGTGTTGTCTTTGTTAATGCTTGATTTCTTTTGAACTTGCTACGTACTTGATCTTCCTGCTTCTACCTGCCAAGTTCTGGGATATTCATATTTCTCTCTCTCTCTCTCTCTCTCTCTCTCTCTCTCTCTCTC
>NW_008340429.1:98339-120129 GCF_000622305.1 Nannospalax galili
CTCTCTCTCTCCCTCTCCCTCTCTCTCTCCCTGTCTCTCTCTCTCTCCCCTTCCCCTTAAGATTAAAACTAGGTCCTTGTGCATGCTGGAAAAGCCCTCAACTACTGACCTATATCCCTGAATTTTTAATTGTAGCAACCTGTAGGTGTGAGATGGTAATTCTTTGTAGGATTTTTTTCTTTTGAGACAGAGTCTCCCTGTAGCCCCAGTAGGCCTGGAACTCATCATGTAGACCAGACAGACCACGATCTCACAGAGATCTGCCTGCTTCTACCTTCTGAATGCTGGGATTAAAGGTGTGCACCACTATGCTGGGCTCTCTAGTGTCTTTTGATGCACACATTGAAAAGTTTGATTTATTTTTATTGTATATGTATGAATGTTTCACCTGCACATGTATGAGAGCAGCCATATATACAATGCTGGTGGAGGCCAGAAGAGGGTCAGATCCCCTGGAACTGGAGTTGGGGACCATTGTTAGCTGCCATGTGGGTGCTGGGATCTAAACCCAGGTCCTTTGGTGAGTAGCCAGTGCTCTTAACTGTTGAGCCATCTCTCCAGTCTGACATTTAACAATTTTTCATAAAGTCCAATTTGTTTATTTTTCTCTGTTGCCTGTGTCTTTGGTGTCATGTGAAAATAATCATTGTCAAATCTAATATTGTGAAGTTTCACAATCATTGTCAAATCTAATATTGTGAAGTTTATTATCATTGTTATTTTGTTTTATTCAAGACAGGGTCTTATTATTGAAAGAGAGTGCCCCTCAGACCCCCTCCCTATCCTCTGAGAAAAAGCTGCCCTCCACCTGACTCTGGAAATCCCCTTCATTGTTCAAACCCTTTCCTGGTATCTGTTTATGATTTCTATGGAAATGGTCTGGGGCAGAAGAGATAGAATGTTCTGCCCAAGGTAAGCTAGCCAATGGCAGTATACCTAATACATTTGTGTATGGTTTCTATGAGAATAATCTGGGGCAGAAGAGAAAGAACGTTCTGCCCCAGGTAAGACAGCCAATGGCTGGATAGGTAAAGTCTCTGGAAATCAGCCCTAGATTGTTCCAATCCTTTCCTGGATATTCTGTGTATAGTTTCTATGGACAGCCCCTGCTTTGTGGTTTTTGTGGTTTTTCTGCTTAAAAGCCCTGCTGCTCAGGGTCACAGTAAGCTCCCAAGACTGTCTGTGTCCCCAGCCAGTTGGCCTCAATAAAGCACTTTTGTTTACTGAGACTCAGTATCTGAGTGCTCAATTTGGGGAATTCCTAGGACCCCAACATTTAGGGGGCTCGTCCGGGATGCCCAAAAGACCCTCAGCCTGTTTTCCTGTAGTTTTCTGTCCTCCATCTGGCGCCAGGAGACTTCAGTTCTGATTCCTCCCATGGTGAGCCTGTTTTTGTTTCTGTTCTGAGTGTCCGGACTTCTGTGGGCTCAAAGGAGAGAAACTGGATGCAGTATTGCTCTCCAAGCCGGAGGATGGGGGATGCCCCAACCCTCCATCTGGTTGGTTGACTGTCTGTGCCCTCTGGGCATTTGGCATTGACCCTAGTTGCTCCCACAGTGACCATCGAACATGCAGTGGTTCCCCAACTTCCCCAATGCACAGCGCTTTTGTTCTGTATCATCCTGGTCTCAAGTCTTTGTTTCCTGTTTGTTTAGTTCTCATTGGTCTTTGTTTTGGATTAATCCTCTTCTTTTCCATCATAGGTCAGACTGAATCATCTGAAGATACTCCCCTTGACTTAATTCTTTCTCATTTTAAAGATTTTCAAAAAGCAGCTGCAATCTCTGGAGACACTGTTTATTCGGGGAAATTCCAGACCCTCTGTTCTCTTGAATGGCCGTCCTTTGATGTAGGGTGGCCCTCTACTGGTTCCTTTAAGATTAACAAGCTTTCTTCTTTTCAGGCCATGATTTTTGGAAGCCCAGGACATCCTGATCAGGTCCCTTATGTTATGGCTTACTTTTACCTTTTGGATAAAACCCCCAAATGGTTGACACCCTATTTATCTCTATCTACCTCAAAACCCTCCATCTTGTCTCTGGGTCCTTGATGGACTCCCTCCCAGTCTCACCCACCTCCTGTCCTCCCCCCTTCAACTGAGGACCCTCTCTTGGATCCTCCTCCTTATTCACATTTCCCAACTGTGCCTCCTCCTTCTCCAGCTCCTCCTCCTTCCCCAGCTTCTCTTCTTTCCCCAGCTTCTCCTCCTTCCCCAGCTTCACCTCCTTCCCCAGACTCTCTTCCCTCCCCAACCATCCCTCCACTCCTCACCTCTCCACACATCATTCAGGACAGCCCTATAGGCCTGAGACAACTCCTGCTGTCCTTCCCCTCCGTGCTATGGCCCCACAGATGCCTCTGGCCGTAGTTTTTTTGTTTATACTCCCTTCTCAACTAGTGATATTTATAATTGGATATTGCAAACTCCCCCTTCTCTGAAAAACCACAAGCCTTGATTGGATTGTTGGAGATGATTTTCCTTACCCATAAACCCACATGGGATGATGTCCAGCAGCTCCTCCTCACTCTTTTTACCACTGAGGAACATACACAGATCCTCTCAGAGGCCTGGAAACAGGTGCTGTCTGAGAATTGCCAATTCACTGAGGATCCAGCAGAGATTGAGGAGGCCTTTTCTTGACGACGACCCAGATGGGACTCCAACACCTCTGAAGGTAGGGAAGCACTCAAACTCTATCACCAGATTCTTATGGGGCGGGGATCTCCAGGCTGCTGCCAAAAAGCCCATAAGTTTGTCAAAAGTCAGTCAGGTTTTGCAGGGACAGACAGAAGCTCCAGCACAGTTTCTGGAAAGACTTATGGAAGCTTATAGAGCCTACACTCCTATTGACCCTGAGGCATCAGAGAACAAACAAGCCATAAATATAGCCTTTGTGACTCGGCCAGCACCTGACATCCACAAAAATTTGCAGAAGCTGGATGGTTTTGAAGGTAACAGTCTTTCTGAATTTCTTGAAATAGCCCAAAAGGTTTTTAATAACTGTGAAATCCAGGAAGAACATGAGGAACGTCACAATCGGAAATTGGCTTGAGCTCTAGCACTAAGAGAAGGAGAACACCCCCTGAGAAAATATTCTCCAGGAAAGCAGAGCTGGCAGACTGGACTACCTCCCCAAAATGGCCCTCTCAAGAGAGACCAATGTGTCTACTGCAAGGAAATAGGACACTGGATTCGGGCTTGCCCTTGACATAATAAAGGAACTCAAAAGGTACTGGAACTGGATAACTGAGGGGGTCAGGGCTCGTCTCCCCTCCCTGAGCCCCACCTAACCCTAAAAGTGGGAGGGAGGCCTGTTGACTTTTTGGTTTATACTGGTGCCACCTTCTCAGTCCTGAAAAAGCCCCTTGGCCCACTGGCCTCACAGTGATACACCTACATTCAAGGAGTTGCAGGTAGCTGCTCTTATCCTTGGACTACTCAGAGAACTGTCAATTTGGGCACAGGGCAGTTTCAATATTCCTTCATGGTTATCCCTGACTCTCCCTACCCATTGTTAAGCTGGGATTTGCTAAGTAAACTCGGTGCCTCAATCCATTTTGACAAAGATAAGGTCAATGTAGAGACCACCGGATTTGTTCTCACCCTGTGAGCTGAGGACTAATACTGTCTTCATGAAGGGCCCTCTCTGGATCAATTGCTATCCCTAACTGTTAAATTGATGCAAGAGATTCCCCAGGTCTGGGCCGAGGGAAATCCCCCAGGGTTTGCAGCCCACCGACCACCCGTGATGGTTATTCTGGAAGCACTGCTAGTCCTGTTTGGGTATGACAATACCTGATATCCTTTGAAGCACAAGCCTCTATGCGGGTTCACTTAAAAATACTATGGGAATCTGGCATCTTGGTCCCCTGTCAGTCTCCTTGGAACACTTCCCACTCCCTGTGAAGAAGCTAGGGACTAATGACTACAGACCCATGCAAGATCTGAGAGAGGTGAATAAGAGAGTCATGGACATACACCCCACTGTGCCAAATCCTTACACCTCCTGAGCTCCCTGGCCCCTGACAGGACAATCTGTGGAGGCGCGGTAACAAGATGGTGCTGAGCAGCTGAGGTGAAGGCAGAGGCAGCTGGCCAGCTTGACTCGCCACAAAAAGAGGAAGTAATACTGATTGGAGCGTAGCCAGTAAAGGACGTGTGACCACCTCGTGAACAATATGTTATACGATGAGAAGAGCCTGTGTGGCATACGAGACCTCTAAGCTGATTGGATGACGGCTCTCCCGCCTATGCTAATGCTTGCAACTTTTGCCCTTAAATATTGATCAGCCTTGCCAATAAATGAGTTTTCCTGCTTGAAGTGACTCCCTGCCACATCTGATTGTCCTTGGGGAAAAGGCCTGGAGAAATGGGCGGGCAGTGCACTTCCCCCTCCTTGACCCCCATCGCTGCAGCCTCTCATTCCTCTGCCTGAGATGAAGGGGTTCGGAGACCGTGGCACAATCTGTACTGTCCTGGATTTAAAAGATGCCTTTTTCAGCATCCCCTTGGACAAGAGGAGTCAACTTATCTTTGCCTTTGAATGGCAAGATCCTGAAGAGGGGTTTAGTGGCCAACTGACATGGACAAGGCTTCCACAAGGGTTTAAAAACTCTCCCACCATCTTTGATGAGGCCCTACATGAAGACCTCTGAGGGTTTCTAGCTGCCCATGCCCCAGTTTCCCTTCTACAGTATGTAGATGATTTGCTCCTCGCCACCCCAGATCGCCCCTCTTGCTTAGAGGCTACAATAGACTTGTTAGAGGAGCTTCAACACCAGGGATACAAGGTGTCAGCTAAAAAGGCATAGATCTGCCAGGAGAAGGTACAATATCTGGGGTTTCAATTAGAAGGGGGTATAGGCAGGCTGTCCTCTGCAAGGAAAAAGGCTGTCCTGGACATCCCTGTTCCTCAAAGTCAGAGGCAAGTCAGAGAATTCCTGGGGCCAGCTGAATATTGTTGCCTATGGATACCTGGTTTTGCAGAGCTGGCCAAGCCTCTTTATGAGGTAACAAGGGGGGAACCCTCAGCATTTTCTTGGGGAGAAGAACAGCAACAGGCTTTTGACAACCTAAAACAAGCCCTCACTTCTGCACCAGCCCTAGCCTTGCCTGATGTCTCGAGGCCCTTCTACCTTTATATAGATGAATGGTTTGGTGTAGCAAAGTGTGTACTTGCTCAAACTTTGGGCCCCTGGAAGAGACCAGTAGCCTACCTCTCAAAAAAATTAGACTCAGTAGTGGCTGGATGGCCAGCCTGTTTAAAAATCATAGAAGCCACTGCAGTCCTGGTTAAAGACACTGACAAGCTTACCTTGGGACAACAACTTATTGCGACTACCTCCCATGCTATTGAAGGGGTATTGAGGTCCCTGCCTGATCGCTGGCTCACAAATGCAAGACTAACACATTACCAGTCTCTCCTGCTAGATGTGCCCTGCCTGACCAGAACCTTAAACCCTGCATCCCTGTTCCTTGAGACTGAGTCTGAGATGACTGTGCATCATGATTGTTCTGAATTGCTGCAGCATGCCCAGGGAAGCTGACCCAACTCACTGACATACCATGGAAGAATCCTGACTTGGTGATGTACACAGACGGGAGCAGTTACATCAGAGATGCAGTCAGGTATGCAGGGGCAGCAGTAGTCACCCAGGAGGATATTTTATGGGCAGAAGCCCTGCCCAAAGGAACCCCTGCTCAAAAGGCTGAACAAATAGCTTTGATTCAGGCCCTAAGACTGGGAGAGGGTAAGACTGTCAACATTTACACTGACAGTAGATATGCTTTTGCCACTGTTCATGTACATGGAGCCATCTATCGAGAAAGAGGCCTCCTGACTTCAGAGGGAAAGACTATTAAAAACAGACAAGAGATCATTGATTTGTTAAGAGTCATATGGATGCCAAAAACGGTGGCAGTCATTCATTGCCCAGGACATCAAAAGAACAGCACACCTGAGGCCCAAGGAAACCAAAAGGCGGATCAAGCTGCCAAGGAAATAGCAGAATCCCCATCCGAACCTGCTCTCCTAGCCCTGCCAGATCTACGTTACCTGAAAAGCCTTCATATACAAAAGAGGATGACAAATAGTTCCAGACAATTCCAAATGAGCATGTCTCCTCAGGATGGAGACACACTCCAGATGGCAATGTCATCCTCTCCCGCTGCCTGGGAGAAATGCTAGCTCACCACCTCCATGAAGGAACCCACATGGGAAAAGATCAGGTTATTACTAACCAGATGCTTCCAGTTTCCTTCCTCAACAGCTACAATACAGGACATCCATCACCTCCAGATGTATGGCATGCCAGATGACTAATGCCTACCTGAAAAGTGATAAATCCTCAGGAAACTGTGAAAGAGGAACTGCACCTGGAGTCCACTGGGAGATAGACTTCACTGAGGTGAAGCCAGGACATTTGGTTATAAATATTTACTAGTTTTTGTAGACACTTTTTCAGGATGGGTAGAAGCTTTTCTGACCAAGAAGGAAACGACAACCACAGTTGCCAAGAAGTTGCTGGATGAACTCATTCCCAGGTTTGGTGTGCCCCTGGTGTTAGGATCTGACAATGGAGCAGCGTTCATCTCTCAGGTAATACAGGCCTTAGCAAAGTGAAAGGCCCTGGGGACAGATTGGAAACTACATTGTGCATACCATCCCCAGAGTTCAGGGCAGGTAGAGAGGATGAATCGGGCCCTTAAGGAGACCTTGACTAAATTAACCTTAGAATCTGGCGCAGACTGGGTAACTCTCCTTCCTTTTGCCCTCCTCAGGGCTAGAAACTCCCCGTATATTCAGGGAATAACTCCTTTTGAGATTCTTTTCGGAAGACCCCCTCCCCTAGTCCCAAGATTAAAGTCAGAACTGTTGGCTGAAATATCTAATCATGAAATCCTCCCATATATTAGGGCATTACAGGTGGTACAGGAGCAACTCTACCCCTGATCTAGCATGTGCATGAACTGCCCCCAGCTACTACACATCCTTACCGACCTGGAGACATGCCATCAGAAGGAGACACTGGCCCCTCAGTGGATATGACCATTCACTATGATTCTAACGACTCTCACAGCAGTGAAAGTAGATGGACTGCGCACTGGATTCATCACTTGCACTTCAAGCCTGCGCAAGCTGACCGAGAAAAAGGGAGAGTCCAATCCCATCCAAAAGGCCCCTTAAAACTTCGACTGGTAAAAGAAAACCCACCTATCACTTCCACACTATGATTATGATTCTACTTTTATTAGCCCTTGAAACTTACCCCCAGGGAATTTACCAACCCCAGACTTATGTTTGGAGATTATTGGATACACAAAGAGGAAAAACTTATGGAAGTTACACCTCATAGCCCTCAAATTGCTCCCCAATTTAAAGCTGACATATGTTCCTTATGGCCAACACTGGGCTCCCTAAAACAACTGGAGGCCCACAGTGTCTATGGGGGATCATTTGGGGGATCAGTAGCAATAGCAATGTCAGGAGCATCTGGACAAACATCCCTCCTTGCTACTGGATGCAGAGCCGGCACCATACATGCAGAGAAGACCTTGGGAACATCCTTCTACACATGCCCAGCAAACACTGGGACTAGTTGTGATGATGAGGGAAGTTACTTTTGTGCATACTGGGGATGTGAGACATGGGCCCCGACATGTTATAAGCAACAAGATCCATACCTAAATATTCAATTAGAAAAAAATAGGTCTTGTACGGTCTCCAAGACTTGTAACCCTCTTATTATAACCCTAAAAAATGGGATGTTTTTACTATGATCAGAAATGGGACACAGGCTGCACATGGGGACTGAGGGCCTATGTATCTGGCAAAGACGCTGGAACCCTATTTATAATTCAAAAATTCCCAAAACCCTTACCACCTTGACCTATAGGACCTTTGGCAGATTTTAAACTTGATTTAGCCCCCCCCCCTCCTTCAGAAACCCCAACTAACCTGATTCCCAGCCTGACCACTCTCCTGGCTAGAAGGCCAATGCCTCTGAGGGATGAAGATTTCTCTCCCCTTCTAGGACAGCCCCTCATAAATACCATGAAGGCTACCTTCTAATATTTAAAGAATACGAGCCCTGAGATGACCAAAGACTGCTGGCTCTGCCTGGATCCCCGACCACCCTACTACATAGGTTTTGCTCTCACTGCAAAAAGACAAGAATTAAAAATAGTGCCCCTGAATGACACTGCTTCATGTCCCTGGGAAACTACTTTCACCCTAGGGGATCTGAAGGGGCAGGGGCTATGCTTTATGTCAAAAGAATATCCATTAACTACTTCCCCCTACCTTGAGGTTTGTAATCAGTCCTATACAGTACCAGGAAACACCTGGTCTATAGGAGACACCCAGTTGCTTGCTGCCCCCCGCTCCACTTGGTTTGCTTGCTCCTCTGGCCTAACCCCTTGTTTACACCCCCAATATTTCATAGGGAGACAGGAATTTTGTGTACTAGAACATGTTATGCCCCAGGTTTATTACTCTGAGGGGAATGCTGGAAGACATCATATGGTCTCTCTTGGCCTCGAAGAGCTATGGAAGCCTCCATTTTGGTTCCTCTCCTCGTGGAAACAAGGATAGCTGGGTCTGCTGCCATCGGAATGGCAGCCTGGGTCACAAGTGACCAAAACTTAAAAGTTTTAAGTGAACAAGTTGATAAAGATATCAGGAGATTACATGCCACTGCTTCCTATTTAGAACAACAAATGGACTCCTTAGCTGAAGTAGTCCTACTAAATAGAAGAGGCTTAGACCTACTTTTTCTTAAGGAAGGTGGACTCTGTATGCTCTAGGAGAAACATGTTGTTTTTATGCCGACCATTCAGGTGTGATTAAGGACACCCTGGCACAGGTAAAACAGAGTCTCCTAGAACAAGAAGAACTTAGAAAAGATTCCCAGAAATGGTTTGATTCTTTATTCTCCTGGTCACCTTGGCTTACTACCCTTATCACTGCAATAGCTGGTCCGCTCTTAATCTTCATAGCACTGTTAATCTTTGGACCCTGTATCCTAAATGCTCTAGTTAAGTTTATTAAACAAAGGGTCTCTGCTGTACAACTGATGGTTATGAGGGCCCATTATAATCCCCTAGATGCTATGTATGAATCAATGGGAGCCCATTACAACCTCATAGACGACCCATATGAATCAATGGTTTGATTCAAGAACTTCCAAAAACTAAAAGGGGGAATGAAAGAGAGTCCTCCTCAGACCCCCTCCCTATTGTCTAAGAAAAGCTGCCCTCCACCCGACTCTGGAAATCCCCTTCATTGTTCAAACCCTTTCCTGGTATCTGTTTATGATTTCTATGGAAATGGTCTGGGGCAGAAGAGATAGAATGTTCTGCCCAAGGTAAGCTAGCCAATGGCAGTATACCTAATACATTTGTGTATGGTTTCTATGAGAATAATCTGGGGCAGAAGAGAAAGAACGTTCTGCCCCAGGTAAGACAGCCAATGTCTGGACAGGTAAAGTCTCTGGAAATCAGCCCTAGATTGTTCCAATCCTTTCCTGGATATTCTGTGTATAGTTTCTATGGACAGCCCCTGCTTTGTGGTTTTTGTGGTTTTTCTGCTTAAAAGCTCTGCCTTTTCACTGCTCGGGGTCACAGTAAAGCTCCCAAGACTGTCTGTGTCCCCAGCCAGTTGGCCTCAATAAAGCACTTTTGTTTACTGAGACTCAGTATCTGAGTGGTCAATTTGGGGAATTCCTCGGACCCCAACACTATGTAGCACAGGCTGTACTCACAATCCTCCTGCCTCTGTCACTGGAGTTCTGGGACAAGTATGCGAATTACCATGCTGGCTTTATTGTGAAATTTTTTCTTTTATAAATGTTTTAAAATGTGTATGTGTGTATGAGCATGTGCATATAAATCGGATCCCTTGCAGAGAGCATTTGATCCTCTGGAGCCACCTGACATGGGTGCTTGGAATTGAACTCAGGTCCTTTGGAAGAGTTCCAAGAGTCTCTTAACAGTTGCACTCTCTCTGATCCCTGTTGTGAAGTTTTTGCACTGTATTTTCATCTAAGAGTTGTTTTAGAACTTGCATTTGAGTCATATATCCTCAGTGTTTATATGTGGTATCAGTAAGGACCCAACTTCATTCTCTTCCTTATGGATATCCATTTTTTTCCATACCATTTGCTGTAAAGACTGTCTTTTCTTCCTTGAATGGTCTTGACATCCTTGTCAAAATGTTTTGGTCATGTAGGACTTGCTTCTTGAATATCTTATCTATTCTATTGGTATATGACACAACCACACTGTTTTAAATTTCTGTAACTTTATAGTAGGCTTACTTTTTGTTTGGAGGGTTTTTTGCAGGGGAGAGGAGACTTGAAATAGAGTCTTGCTATGTAGCCCTGCCTGACTAACCTGGAACTGGCCATGTAGGCCAGGATGGCCTCATATTTGTAATGATTCCTTGCCTCTGCTTTCCAGAAGGCTGAGATTACAGGTGTTCACCACCATGCTTGGCTTTTGAAATTTTCAAGTGTGAGTCCTCCAACTTGGCTCTTTTTTATTGTTTGAGAATTTTGAAGGTATATATAATGTGTTTTGATCAAATCTATCCCCACAAATGCAATTCATCCTTCTATTTTTTCCCCTCCATACTAGGGGTAGAACATGGGGCCTCACACATGCCAGGCAAGCACTCTGCCTCTGCAACTCTATTCTTTGGTCAGTGTTGTCTTACCTCAGGCCTTGGGTTTGATCTCTAACACTGCAGAAAAAAAGTAAGGCTTATAGTGTGTCTCAGTGGTAGAGAACTTGTCTAGCATATGCTAGACACTCCAAAAAGTGTGTAACCCCTTATCCTTAATTCTCAGACTTGTGTAATAGACATACCGGCACTTGATGTGGGCCATACTTTAAATAGTATTGTTTTACAAGACTCTATGTGATTTGCCCCTTTGATCTTATATCTTATCTGTTCCCCACCTTGATTACCCTGCTGCAGCCACACCAACCTCCTTACTGTCTCTCTTAACATTCCAAAGACCTCTTTCTTTCTGCCTGAAGTGATATTCCCCCCATATATCATCAAACTTTCTTTTCCAATTCATTTAGATCTCTGTTCAAATATTCCTTATAGAGAGGCCTTTCCTGAAATCCTATATAACATATCAGTCCTCAATATTTATGTCCCCTTTCTCTATTCCATTCCTTTTCATAGCACTATCACATACAGACACATCACCACCACTTTTTTCTGAGATCATAGACTAGGTAGCTTCAACAACAGAAATGTATTTTCTCATAGTTCTGGAGGTTAGAAATCCAAGATTGAGGGTCAGCATTGTTGGATTTTAATGAAAGCTCACTTTTGGCAAGTGACCACCTTCTCACATTATGTTATATGTCTTCACATTAGTTTATATATGGGTGAAAGAGAGAGAAAATGTGTGGACTCTCTGTATCTCTTCTGATAAGGTTACTAATTCTACTGAATCAGGGTCCCAGCCTTAACTAACCTAATTATCTCCAAAATGCTGCTACTCTGTGGATTAGGACTTTTTTTTTTTGTCTTTTTGAGACAGGGTCTCCCTGTAGCCCCAGCTGTCCTGGAACTCACTATGTAGACCAGGCTGGCCTTGAACTCACATGGACCCACCTGCCTCTGCCTCCTGAGTGCTGGGATTAAAGGCATGTGCCACCATACCCGGCTGCCTGCATTAGGACTTTAACAAATGAAATTTTTGTTTGTTTTCTGAATTAATGTAGTTTAGAGGAAACATCCAGTTCATACAGAACTTTCAAAGGGGATGAGATGTTATCCTTTGAAAAAATCAGCAAAGCAGCTTGGAAGGTTTATCTTCGTGTACAACCAGAACAGCAGATCTGTGGTTTGAAGATAGACCATCTTATCTGTTTCCCATGCCCAAACCCCCATTATGTGGGGGAGAAACATAATGAAAGCCACCATACATGTGAGATCAAAGTTTCATACTACTGAAGAGGACCTTTGGAATTACAAAGCTCAAAGCTTATGAAGGATAGGAGGCATCTTTGTTTCTCTCCTCTTAAAGGGTGGGAGAGGAAGAAAGAATATAAAAAAATGGCTCAAGTTTTATTGCCTTTGACTCTTGAAAAATGCACAGGGGAAAAAAACATTCGCACCTTCCAAGGTATGTTTACTATTCAACCATCCTTTATCCGAAGTGTTAGTAATTTGTTAAAAAAGCCACCACTACACATTGTCTCCCACAGCTCTGTCTCTTTTGTCCGTGCATTTCTTTTCTTGGCAAAGGGAGGTAGGGTTCCTATGGAGTTGGGATGAAGAATGTCTAAGTATGAATTCCCACCCAGCATAGAGCCCGACACATAGCAGACACCAAGTAAAGATCTGTGGAGTAAATAACATTGACTGGTGCTTTCAGGCTATTTTAAATTTTTTACATTTTATTTATTTATTTATTGTGTGCACATGCCTGTACCACAGAACGTGTATAGTGTGTAGAGGACAGAGGATAGCTTGTAGAAATTGTTTCTCCTCCACCATGAGAATCCTGGGAATCAAAACCAGGTCATCAAATTTGGCAGCAAGCCCTTTACCATTCTTTATTTTATTCGTTTATTTACTTTTTTTTTTTAAACATTGTGGTTTCCAGATTTTAATAAATGTAAGGCAGAGGATTAGTTCGTCAAGAAGTGCTGATTCGTCTTGACTGGGACCCCCCGCAGAAGCCAGGGCAATGTAAGTCCATTCATTTTTTTCCCCCATTGGGCCTTAGATAAATCTCCGGGCTCTTTGGAGCAGAGCCAGAGTCCCCGATATGCCCACCGCCAGGGATGAACGCGCACAGGCTGGGCCCATGCCTGAATTCCTGGTGTACTCTTGGGTTCCAGAGTCCAGAAAGGGATTCCCTTTCAGTGACAGGTTATCCACCTTCGGCAACTCATCTGGCCGAGGTTTGCTATTAAGCCTGTTGCAACTGAGATCAAGCACGCTGAGTTTGGATGGCAGCCCCTTAGGCACCTGCTCTAGCCTGGCGAATGACAGATTGAGGGAGTTTAGCGAGCTGGGCCACACACACCCAGGAGCTCCTGGGCTTACTGTATTCCGCAGCGAATTGTGACTGAGGTCTAGTACTTGCGGCTGCACACCAGCCTTCGCCAGCGCATTGCACACGCCACTGGGCGTCTCCATCCCCGCATTGCGTAGCGCTAAAACTTGGAGGGCCGGGAACTTCTGGGGACAAAGAGCCGAGACCAACCCGCTGTCGCCCAGTCCAGGATTGTCTGACAGGTCCAGGGTGGTAAGAGCTCTGAAGATGCGGACACGTTCGCAGGAAAAGTTAAGCGACTGTGCTTGGGCAATATTCAGTACCTTGAGTCCAGGCTTGAGCCACTGCTGCAGTTCTGCGAGCCAAGCATCCCCTGTCGCCCACGACACGTTGCGGAGACGCAGGGTGGTGAGATCAGGCCCTGTGGCTTCCAGAAGTGGTGGCAGCGTGGTGCTGGTCACCTCTAGGTCTTCCAGGGTCAACTCGCTGAGGCCGGAATGCCCTAGCATTCGCAGGACTCCGAAGAGCATCGGAGCAGGCACCCGTACCCCTCCCACCGTGAGCCGCTGCCAGCGCAGAGACCTGACAATATCAACGTACTCCTTCAGGTCAGTGCTGGGGTCCAAACGCCTTAGAAACAGCTCCAGGCTGCGGCCCCCGCCGTAGAACTTCACATCCACCGCAGACATACATTGCAAGGCGTTGGACCAATTCGGCTTTGGATCTGAGAAGTTGCAGACGCAGTGGACTGCGTCCTCCTCCAGCTCGCAGGGCTCCGGCATGTTGGCAGAGATGTGCACTGGCGTCAGTAGGAACAGTAACAAGCAGAGCACGCACTCCTGGGGAGACAGCGGAGGTCAGGGAGGCTCCAACCAGTTTCGAGGGTTCCTCCAGTGGTCCCTGTCCCACCCCAGGACCGAGTAACTCACCATGGTCGGTAAGTTCGGAGAAGTTCTGTGGCAGAGAGCAGCTGTTTTCTTTCCTATTGAGCTGGTGCTCTGGGGCTCCCAGTTTCCACCAGCTTATTTATCTTCTTTGGCAGCCTCTGACAGTTTATGTAATCCTGGGATGTCACTCTTTTCCTCTTCTATGTGAACTCTAGTCACTTCCCCACTTCTCTTCCTCCTAACAGCCCTATTCACTTTTAGTAAATAATTACAATGAAGTATTTTGCAGGGAGAGACCAAAACAGGAAGAATTCTTCATGGCAGTCAGGCACTCCGTGCCAGGGGGATGACTCAAGCGCCTCAGGCTTCTATGGTACACAGAGGAAAGGATGAACCACACCAGAACCTTAGGTCAGTACTTTGCTCCCAATCCTGGGGATTCAGCCCCATTTTTTTCCTTCAATTTTTCCTAGTTTTGATTACTAGTACTTTCCCACCACTCTAATTCAAGCTTTTGATTTTTCTCAGGTGCGTAACCGGGAGTTTGTGGACGAGATTACCAACTTCATCTATGGACTCCAGAGGGAGAATAAAGCTCAAGGACCCAAGTTAATATGAAGAACAAGTCCCCCTTCTCCCCACCTACTCCTTTGTTTAAAAATTCTCTCTTCCTCCCTTCATCTCCCCTCTCCCTCTCTCTCTTTTGAGACAGGGTCTCTCACTCTAGCAGCCTAATCTGGCCTGTAACTCATTATGTAGCTCACACTAGCCTTGAACTCCTGACATTCCTCCTGCCGCTGCCTTCCAAGTGCTAGGATTACAGATGTAAGCCACCACGCTCAACTTGTTTAAAAATTTTAAAAAGAATGTTAGTATTGCCGGGCGTGATGGCGCTCGCCTTTAATCCCAGCACTCGGGAGGCAGAGGCAGGGGGGGTTCTGTTTGGTCTAAGGCCGCCCGGTCTTCATAGTGAGGTCCCCGTACGCTGTGGGGTCAAGGGGAGCCCCGCTTCAAACAAAAAAAAAAAAAAAAAAGTATTTGAGAGAGATATATTGGTTAAATCATTCTATCACATTTCCTGACTTGAAATTGGGAAGCAAGGTATTTCTTTTTGTATGTGTTTTTTTTAAAAAGATTTATTTTACTAAAAAAAAAAAATGTCTGCCAGGCCCACGCCTTTAATCCTAGCACTTGGGAGGCAGTGGCAGGCAGATCTCTTTGAGTTCAAGGCCAGCCTGGTCTACATAGTGAGTTCTAGGCCAGCTGGGGCTACAGGGAGACCCTGTCTCAAAAAGACCAAAATAAATAAATAAATAAATAAATAAATAAATAAATAAATAAATAAATAAAATATGTGTATGTATGTGTGTCTATGTGCATGTGCATACAGGTATCCATGGAATCCCTTAGAGCTGGAGTTATGGGAGGTTGTAAACCATTTGATATGGGTTCTGGGAATTGAAATTAGGTCCTCTGCAAGAATAGCAAGCACTCAACCACTGAGCCATCTCTCCAGTCCTCTGTTTGTGTTTGTTGTTGTTTTTGTTTTGTTTAAAAACAGGGTCTCACTGTGTGATCCTGGCTGGCCCTGAACATGCTCTATTGATCAGGCTGACCTCCAACTAACAGAGGTCCACCTGCCTGTCTCCTGAGTGCTAGGATTGTAGGGGTGCAACACCAGACCTGGCTTTCTCTTGTTTTGACCAAGAAATACAGAGTGCCTTGACAGTTCTGTCGCTGTCAGATGCATGCGTTTATTTGTTTTTATTCCCTGTAGGCTTGAACCCAAGCCAGAGCTGTCAACAATCCCAGGCATTGATAAAGGTGTTTAGGTTGGTACTCAAAACACTGAAAGGAAACTAGTCCTAATCCTTAAACCGAATTCCTTCAACACACAAATAAACTTCCTGTGACAGCTATTAATCTCTGTGAGATGGAGGCCACCCTGGTCTGCATAATGAGCTCCAGGTCAGCTGGAAAAACAACCAAAAAAACAAAACAAAATGAAACAAAACCTGCCCCCCCAACAACAAAAACAAAACAACATTAACAAAAACTTGCTGTGACAGACATATTTTTATATTTTATTTATTTATATTTATTTTATGTGCATGCGTGTACACATAAAATACAGTGCCTGCATGTATTTAAGTGCACCCAGGTCATGCAATTCCCACAGAGGTCTGAAGAGGGTGTCGGATCCCCTGGAACTGGAGTTAAGGACAGTTGTTAGCTGCCATGTGGGTGCTGGAAATCGAACCTGGGTCCTCTGCAAGAGGAGTCAGTGCTCTCCATCGCTGAGTCATCTCTCCAACCTCAGCAGAGACATATTTAGGTAGAACATTTTTCACTTGCTGTTCAACATGAGACAGTACAGCCCCACTCTGCAGGTAAGTCCCCTGATAAATGCTGTAGACTGGTCATCCTGGCAGTTAGTGCTTCTTGCTTTGGAATCCCACTGACTACATTTTCACAGGGCACTCCCCATGGTGAGAACTCCCTTGAGGCTGCTTTTGGGAGGGGCAACTCCAGTCCTTTCTTTTTGAGACAGTCTCCCTGTAGCCGTAGCTGGCCTGGTACTCTCTATATAGACCAGGCTGGCCTCAACTCAAAAAGATCTGCCTGCTTTTGCCTTCTAAGCGTGGGGAGTAAAGGCCAGCACCACACACCACCACACCAGTACACAGTACATCCAGTCTTCAATTCATCCAGGAAGAAGCATTTTCCATTTGCACTCTGCCCTCAATTGCCCTCTCCCCAGAACAATTCCAATTCCTTAAAGGAAGGGCTGGACTCTGCTTAAGGAGAATTAGTAAATCAGGTGTACTGCCGAGAAAAAGAAGCAAGTGTCCCAGAGGTTGAAGATTGAGGCTATGCAATTATACAAGTCCTCATGAGTTTGTATCCTTAGACTCCTAGGGGGAAAGAGATGCTTGAAAATCTGTGTGTGTGTGTGTGTGTGCGCGCGCGCGTGTATGGGTACAGATGTGCATGCTCTTGTGAGGTCAAAGGTCAACATTGAATATCTTCCTCTACTGCTCTCATCCTTATTTTTGATTGAGACAAGGTCTCTCACTGGACTTGTAGCTCGCCCACTGGCTTAACTGGCTGGCCAGTGAGCCCTTGGGCTATTCCTGTCTTTACCTCCCAGTGCCGAGATTATTGGTACACAATTGGTTTATTATATTCGGTGTTTTATGTGGGTGCTGAGGATTCAGGATTGCTCACCCAGCCCTTTTATCTGTTTGAGGCAGGGTTGTCTGTAGCTCAGGCTGCCCTCAAATTTGCCATATCATCAAATATGACCTTGAACTTCTGATCCTCCAGTCTTTACCTCCTGAGTACTGGGATTACAGGTATGTGCCACCATGCTTGGTTTTATGTGGTACTGTGGGTCAAACCCAGGGCTTCCTGCATGCTAGGCAAGAATGCTATGAACCGAGACCACCCTTGAAAGTCTTTCATAATCACAGAAATGTTAATTGAGAAAGAATAGTTGCATGTCTACTCCCACCCAAACAAGGAAACCTCAGACCATATGGCTTCTTGTATATCTTGTTGAGCATGCCCTGATACCCTGAACCGTGTCCACGATCCAGGCCAGGTTCTGAGGACCTTCACTGAGGATAGCTGATAATAGATACTTAGTCAACAGCCAGGTGTGGAATCCAAGCTCTTCTGCTGAGGTTGTGAGACTTGGAAAAGTTTCTGGATCTTTGTGTGAATCTGTGTGTCTGTGTGTGCACATGTGTGTGGAGGTCAGAGATCAATGTCCAGTGTCTTCCTTTATTGCTCTCTATATTTTTTAAAAATATATAATGTCTCTGGAGCATGTCATTTTGGTCAGACTGGTTGGCCAATGAGCCCCTGAGATTTTTCTGTCTTTACCCTGCCCCTCTCAGCATTGGGGTTACAGGTGCCTCCATTGTGTCTGGTTTACTTGAATGCTGGGTATTCAAACTCAGGTTCTCATGATTGCATGGCAAGCACCTTAATCACTGAGCCATACCTCCAACCAGGCTCCTACTTTTGTGGTAGAGGATATAATGGCTGATTCTTACAAAGTTATCAGTGTTGTCACACAGATGCATGCAGAAGGCAGTTTCAGCAGTGGTAGCTGTCTGAGTGAACATTTCAGGCAGGGCATAGCCTAGGAACAAATCTCATTTTTCCTACCAGGAGCAAGGTGTGGGCTTAAGGAGTCAGCTTGGCACCAGTGAGATGGTTCAGCAGGTAAATCACTTGCCACAAAAGCCCAACACCTGAGTTCAATCTCCAGATCCCACATAAAAGTGGAAGGAGAGAATCAACTCCAGGAACTTGTCTTCTGACTGCCACATGTGTGTCATGGCATGCACATATCTACACTCACATATCGCACATATACAGACACAGACAGACAGACAGACAGACACACACACACACACACACACACACACACACACACACACATCTATTTTAAAGAGAAAGAAGCCGGGCATGGTGGCACATGCTTTTAAGTCTAGCATTTGGGAGGCAGAGGCTATACAGAGCGAGTTCCAGGCCAGCCAGTGCTGAACAAACAAAGAAACAGGGCTAGAGAGATGGCTCAATGTTTAAGAGCATTTGCTACCCTTCTGGAGAGCTTGACTTCAGTTCCCAGCACCCATGTCAGGCAACTCACAACTGCCTGTAACTATAGCTTTAAGGGATTTGACACTCTCTTCTGGCCTCTACAGGCATTGTACTCATGTGCACATACATATGTACACATACCTACTCATAAACAAAAACATTAAAAATAAATCTTAAAGAATGAAAAGCTGGGCATGGTGGCACATGCCTTTAATCCCAGCACTTGGAAGGCAGAGGCAGGTGGATCTCTGTGAGTTCAAGGCCAGCCTGGTCTACATAGTGAGTTCCTGGAGAGCTGGGGCTACGGGAAGACCCTGTCTCAAAAAGACCAAAAAAAAAAAAAACTGTACCCCAGAAGAAGAGGAGATCAGCAGCAGCCTGCTTATTGCAAGAGGAAGAGGTCAAGACATAGGCTCCATCCTCAGCCAAGGTGTGGTACATAGCAAGGTGCTCAATAAATTATTGTCTAGGGGCTAGAGGGGTATTGGGCCTATACAGAAAGTATGGTGAGTAGGATGGTAATCTGTAGATATTTCCCTTTCTTTTTCCTCCCTTGTGTTTTACCCAATTTTGGATGGTGTGCTGGATAGTTTTAGTTGTTAACTTGACACACCTGGGTAGAGGGAGCCTCAGTTGGGGAATTACCTCCACTGAACTGTGGTCTGTGGTCATGTCTATGGGATATTTTCTTGATTGTTAAAGTGTGGCACTGTGGGTGGTGCCACCCCTGGGTAGATTGTTCTGTTTTGTCTGAGAAAGCAGGCTGAGCATGGGCTAGGGAGCAAGCCAGTAAGCAACGTTCCTCTGTGGCCTGTGCTTCAGCTCTTGCCTCCATGTTCCTGCCCTGAGTTCCTACCTTGGGCTCCCTCAGTGATGAACTGTGACCTGGGTGATGTAGGGCAAATAAACCCTTTCCTCTCCAAGTTGGTATTGGCTAGAGTGTTTTGTCACAGCAACATGAAAGCAAACTAGAACAGGTCATAAAAAGAAGAAATATTCAATGTGGTCAATGTGGGAAGAGGGACAAAGAGATCCACTGACCCCTTCCAGTCCATCTTCAGGATACTGAAGTGAGTTTTTGTTTAAGTAGAGAGCCAGAGTTATACATGCCTAATCAGTGCCCAGTCAATGTGTGGTCCTGTCTATTATTGTCTGGGCTCTGGTTTCTCCAGTAAGGCGGTCTGGCAAGTTGTCAGTGTTGTGAAACATCTTTTCTGAGAGGCAAGTTTCTCCTCTGGCTGGCATGAGGATCCAGTGTGTTAAGCTTTAGGTTTTCTATTTTTCCAGCATGAGACTCCGGGGGGAATTCCAGTTTCTTGGGGCCCATTGTTTCAATAGCCAAATAAGGGACAGAAGTATCTCTTCAAAATATCTTCATTCCTGCCAGGCTGGTTACACCACCTTGCCTGAGCAGTAGGTTCTAAAAATTAGAGGCCTCCAATACAAGTTCTTGAGTCGCCAGAATGCAAACTCTCTTGGAGCTGTGAAGGGAGAGTGAAAGGAGACATCAACTAATTCTTCTATGACTTGGGGACAGCTGTGATAGAGTTATTGTAAGGTTAGCACCATCAGATGAAAGGTCAGTCAGAGGAAAGACTGAAAAACAAGTGATTTCTACAACAGAACAGGTTCAATCTGAAAAAGCCTGAGGAAAGGCGATCTCTAGATCAGGAAACCAGAGAGCTTGCTTACAGACCAGGAAGTTAAAGGGTGGAAAGTGAGGGGAAGGGCTAGAGGATGAAGCTTAAGGCTTCCTTTTTGTCCTGGGTTGGCTGTTGCTAGGAGTGACCAGAGAGTGGTGGGCAGTGAGTAAAAGAACATCAGGTGATGATAGACATCTCTATTGGCAGATGTAGGGAAAGGGGGACCTGGCAGTATGTAAGGTGGTAGTGGCAGGAATCTAGCAAAACAAATACTTTCATTCTGGGAATGCTAAAATGTCATCATTTAACAAAAATGGAGGAATTTTTACCTCCATTGTGGACCATAGCTAACAGTTACAAAGAAATATCTAAGAGGGGAATAGGTCTGGTTGTCTGGAGTAGGTGACATTGAAGTTGCAGTTGAGGGTTTATTTTGAGGGTTTTTTAAAAAATATTTTTTATTTTTATTTTATGTGTGTAAGTGTATTGCCTGCATGCATCTGAGTGCACCCGTGTCGTGCAATGCCGCGGAGGTCAGAAGAGGGCTTCGGATTCCCCTGGAACTGGAGTTAGGACCATGTGGGTGCTAGGAATCGAACCCGGGTCCTCTGTAAGAGCAGTCAGTGCTCTTAACCACTGAGCCATCTCTCCAGCCCTGAGTTGTTTTTTTTTTTCAATGTAGCTCAGGCTGGCCTTGAATTCAGGGCAATCCTTCTGCCTAGCCTCTTCAGTGTTAGCCACCACATTTGATCCAGAGTTGAAACCTTGAGGATGGTGTTTGCGAAGGTGCATGTCGTAGGCAGAGATAGGGCTCTGGGCAGAGGGAACAGCCTGTGCAAAAGCCTGGGGCTAGTGGAACATTGCTCCTTCAAGGAACAAACTGAAGGTCCTTGGGATGCGTAAGGTTAAGTGCTCTTACAGTCCAAACTAGGGAAGGAAGTTGGAATCACACCATATATGACCTAGTTGGCTACGATTTGGATTTTGAGTTGTGAGCATCTTTTCTCCAAATATGGTTCCTCTTCCCCGCCCCCCAGTGCATAATAATAGCATTTAAAATTTGGTGAATTGATCCTAGCAGACAGCCTGAGAGGGTGGGTTTCGACCTCCATTGGTGTAGCAGGTCTGATCTCAGCAGCCTGCCAGAGAGTGCCTTCTGGCAGAGGGCCTGAGAACATCTTAGAGCCCCTGCATCCTGCCTCTACTTGGTGATGAACTTCCCCTAACTGCGCCATACCCATCCCCCTACCTGGGATTTCGTGAGGCCCCTCCCAAGGACCCCCGGGCAGATCTGGCTTTGGTAGGCTAAGGCTGAGATCCTAGCAGACAGCCTGAGAGGATGGGTTCAGACCTCCATCCGGTGTATCTGATCTCAGCAGACCTCCAGAGAGTGCTGAGTTCTGGCCTCCCTCTGGCAGAGGGCCTGAGAGCTCAGGTGACTGCCTGAGAGCCCCCAATCCTGCCTCTACCTGGTAAAGGAAGCCTGAGTGTACCTGACTGGAACCTGAATTGGGCTTCTGTGGGTACTCCTGAATAGCTGATCTGAAGCCATCAGTTCCCTCCAAATTAAACCTGAGAGAACCTGAACCCTGTACCAACCAGCTTTACATAACCAATAAA
>NW_008340429.1:120429-121408 GCF_000622305.1 Nannospalax galili
AAGCATACTTCAACTTAATTCTCATATCAGAATCATAAACAACAAAAGAAATTCTCATGCCAAAACCACAAGGAAAGAACAATAAAATGGAGAGCCAAAACACTATATCCCCACCAAACCCCACCAATCCTGTAGAAGAGTTCTACAAGGAGAACACCCTGGAGATAACACAGGACACTGAATGTCAAAGAAAAATCATAAACATGATCAAGGAATTCAACGAATTTAAAGAACACACAAAAAATTTAAAAAAAGAAGATAGGGATAAACTGACTGAATGCACAAAAGAGATAGAAACATTGAAGAAAACTCAGGCAGAAATGAAGAAGGAAGTGCAAAACTCAATAAACCAACTTAAAACAACAGGGGAAAGCCTCACTGCTAGAATGAATGAAATGGAAAACAGAATATCAACACTGGAGGATAAAAGTTGAAGAATTGGACGACTCAAGCAAAGACAATGGAAATTTTTAAAAAACACAGGAATGGAATATGCAAGAGATGTGGGACACCATGAAAAGACCAAATCTCCAGATCATAGAAATAGAGGAAGGAGGAGAATTTCAGGTTAACGGTGTTGACCAGCTCTTAAACATGATTGTAGAAGACAATTTCCTGAAAATAAGGCAAGACATCCCCATACAAATAGAGCACCACATAGAACACATAGAAGCACATAGGCCACCAAATAGAATCAGAAAAGAAACTCCCCATGACATATCATAGTAAAAACACTAAATGTACAAAACAAAGAAAGAATACTGAAAGCAGCAAAAGAAAAACACCAAGTCACATACAAAGGAAAGCCCATCAGTATTAGAGCACAGCAAACTATGAAAGCCAGAAGAGCCTGGACCAAGGTATTTCCAGTTCTACATGACAATAGATGCCAGCCAAGAATACTATATCCAGCAAAAATGTCTATTATAGTTGAGAAGGAAAGAAAAATCTTTCATGACATGCATACCCTGAAAGAATA
>NW_008340429.1:121689-123190 GCF_000622305.1 Nannospalax galili
AAAATAGACTCCAAAGTAAAACTAATCAGAAGAAATAAGGAGGGTCACTTCATTCTGATCAAAAGAACAATTAACCAAGAAGATATTACCATCCTTAACATATATGCACCAAACTCTGGTGCACCCAAATTCATAAAAACAACACTATAGGACTTTAAGACACAGATTAACCCTAACTCAGTAATAGTAGGGGACTTCAATACCCCACTGTCTCCATTAGATAGGTCAACTGGACAAAGAATAAACAGAGAGATGTCAGAATTAAATGATACCATATATCAAATGGACCTAACAGACATCTTTCAATTCCACCCAAACACCCAAAGAATACACTTTCTACTCAGCACCTCATGGAACTTTTTCAAAGATTGACCACATACTGGGCCACAAAACAAACTTCAACAAATAAAAATATTTAAATAATTCCATGCATTCTATCAGACCACAAAGCAATAAAGCTCAAAATCAACACTGGACGAAGCCCTAGGCACTACAGGAGCTTGTGGCGATTGCACAACACACTCCTAAACAATGAGTGGGTCAAAGGAGAAATTAAGAAAGAAATAAAAGAATTTCTGGAATTCAACGAAAAGGACAATACAGTACAACACAACCTCTGGGACACATTAAAAGCAGCACTAAGAGGAAAGTTTATAGCTTTAAGTGCCTACATTAAAAAATTGGAAAGCGCACAAATTAATGACCTAACACTGCAACTCAAGGCACTGGAAAGGCAAGAACAAATGAAACCCAAACCCAGCAAAAGAGAAGAAATAACAAAAAATCAGAGCAGAAATTAATGAAATAGAAACAAAGAAAACAATACAAAGAATCAATGAATCCAAGAGCTGGTTCTTTGAAAGCTAAACATAATAGACAGACCGTTAGCCCAGTTAACCATAAGAAAGAAAGAGCAAATCCAAATCAACAAAATCAGAGATGAAAGGGGAACCATCACAACAGACACCCAAAAGATCCAAACCATTATAAGGGAATATTTTAAATACCTATACACTACTAAGTCTGAAAGTGTAAAAGAAATGGATGGATATCTGAAATCATGGGAACCTCCAAAGTTAAACTAAGAAAAGATCAACAGTTTAAACAGATCCATAACATATAAAGAAATTGAAACAGTAATGCAAAACCTCCCAACTAAAAAAAGCCCAGGCCCAGATGGATTTACAGCAGAATTTTACCAGACATTTAAAGAAGATCTATATCCAATACTACTTAATTTATTCAAAAACATAGAAATGGAGGGAGGACTTCCAAATTTCTTCTATGAAGCCGGCATCACTCTAATGCCAAATGCTGGATAGCTTTAGTGTCAACTTGACACACTGGGTTGAGGGAACCTCAATTGGGGAATTATCTTCATTGGACTGGCCTGTGGCCATGTCCATGGGGCCCCTTCTTGATTGTTGAGTGATGTGGGAGGGCCCAGCCCACTGTGGGTGGTGCCACCCCTGGGCAGGTGGGCCTGTGTTACATAAGAAAG
>NW_008340429.1:125876-126720 GCF_000622305.1 Nannospalax galili
CCAGAAGTTATTTCCAGCAATGAAGATGAGTTAACATATTAGATCAAACCTATAACCAATAGTTTAATTTTTTCAAATCATTTTTAAGTCTTTAGAGGTCTGAAAGGAATATAAACCAGATCAAGAATGTCAAACCCAAAATAACTTCCAAAGCGAGCAAAGGAAAGAGATATTATGAAAGCAAACCCAAACCAAAAGGTATGCAATAAATAAGGACCTTAAACAACCAGTTCAACCAATAAAATAAAGATATTTAGGGTTTTTGATGGAAACGTATGAAGACAGTAATCATAGATATACATGACAGAATTACTTGAGATCTCAGTACAGGCACCCATGACAAACACAGATACAAGACCAAAACACAAAAAAAAGACAAGCACAGACAAATAACATCAACCAGATTGCCATCAAATCCAGGTCCCAAAAGATAAGCTTTTGGGCTCACAGCCAGGTGGGTCCAGGGATGTCTCCTCCAGAACCCGACTAGGGGGAGATTTGCTGCATCCAGCTTCCCACCTAGTTTCTCTGATCAGAGCCCAGAACCAGATGGTGACAGATCGCCGGCTAGCCAAAACCAGGAGAGAAGCCAAAAACAAAAGTGGTTTCTTGAGCACTCTCTTACCTTGCTGGTGGTGTGGAGGGAGAAACCGGAGGTCTGACTGGGGAAGGAGAAGCAGCCGGGACTGATGCAAGCCCCCTTGCAGGGAGTTTGCGGTACTGTCTGACAGCCGAGGCTGATGCACGTCCCCTCCTGGGGATTCCTCAGAATACTGTCAGGCAGCTCCCTTCTCAGGGAGTTTCCCGAAGCTGCCGGGCCCAGAAGTCCTCCGGATCTCGGTGG
>NW_008340429.1:126920-128132 GCF_000622305.1 Nannospalax galili
CAGAGTTCGTAAAAAAATCACCAACACCACTTTAAGAAAAGTAGCAAGGTAAATTTTAATTTTCGACCGGCCGGGCTGTCTATCTCGGGAGTAGAAGCAGCCCTGGTGATTGTCAGGTCAGAGTTTTTATAGGATTACAGAATTATTATTAAAACAGGACATTTGTGAACCAATCAGGTTTGTACAACATAGCAGTATTTTGATTCTATTAACAACCAATCATTGTACAGATAAGTGATACAGTCATATAACTTGGCACTCAACTTTGTGACATTAAAAACTAGCCAACTGCTTTAGTCATAACAAGTAAAATAAGACAGTCAAGGTAAATAACCTCTAGGTGGTCGTGCAATAACAGAATAACAAGGTTGGTCTTATGCCCTGTGTCAGGGCGACCCAAGGCAGCAAGCAGGTTACAGAAGTGAAAACAAGCTGGTTAGCAAAAATATAATGTCTGGAATTAGCACATTCCGTGATTCATGGCGAGGGCAATTTTCCAAGGCCCAAGGTTGCCCCCCTTTTCCTTCTGGTGGAGCAAAGTTGCTGCTGAAATGGCTCTGAACAAAATGGAGTAACTTAGGGAAGTTTGCTGAGCCAGTTCAGTAAACAGCATTCCTCCACATCCTGTGCTCCAGCTCCTGCTTCCAGGTTCCTGCCCTGAGTTCCTACCTTGGGCTCCCTGATAAACTGCAACCTGGGAGATGAAGCTAAATAAACCCTTTCCTCCTCAAGTTGGTATTGGTCAGAGTATTTTGTCACAACAATGAAGAAACAAACTAGGACAGAAATTGGTACCAGAAATTGCTGTGACAGAGCTGATCTTGGTGTTTTAAGGAGGATTGTGGAAGCATTTGGAACTTTGGGCTGGAAAAGCCATTGAGTGCCTAGAGTTTGTCGCTGTGGAGCTTGAACAGTTATGCTGAAAGAGTTGTGAACTATGGAGGCCTGGCTTGTGAATCTTCATAGGGAAGCAGAGACTATCAGGGCAGTTTGTGTGATGTTTTGAATTGAGAATCTGTGAGTTCTGGTCAGCTGGGACTGAAGAATCAGCTGTGATTAAGAAGAGACCAGAGCTGGGCATGGTGGCACACGTCTTTAATCCCAGCACTCAGGAGGCAGAGGCAGGTGGATTTCTGTGAGTTCAAGGCCAGCCTGGTCTACATAGCGAGTTCCAGGACAGTTGGGGCTACAGGGAGACCCTGTCTCAAAAAA
>NW_008340429.1:129678-130656 GCF_000622305.1 Nannospalax galili
AGGGTGGTGATTAGGGAGTGGCGAGCTCAAGGCATCAGTCTCATGATCTGCCAATGGGAGCAAAATGTCACAAGGCATTCCTTGTGGCTCCAGCAGTCAGGCCATTGCCTCAGGCCTGCTGTATGGCTGTCAATAAGACTTTCACCCTAGGCTCAAGTCTGTCTCCCACACCCACCCACAGTTAAGAGATTATTAAAAGGGACTATGGACTTTTAAGTGTTTGGATTTTTTAAGGACTGTGGGGTTTTTAAGGTTGCACTGCCTTATGTTGTGATATTAATGTTAACATATCTTGAGGAGAAGAATTGGAAAGGTTATGGTTTAACAGTGATGTATTTGTGTGTCAAGTTGACAAGGGGTCAATTGTGCTGGATAGCTTTAGTGTCAACTTGACACACCTGGGTTGAGGGAGCCTCAATTGGGGAATTTCCTTCATTGGACTGGCCTGTGGTCATGTCCATGGGGCACCTTCTTGATTGTTGAATGATGTGGAAGGGCCCAGCCCACTGTGGGTGGTGACACCCCTGGGAAGGTGGGCCTGTGTTGCGTAAGAAAGCAGGCTGAGCAGGGGCTAGGGAAGCAAGCCAGTAAGCAGCATTCCTCCATGTCCTGTGCTCCAGCTCCTGCTTCTGGGTTCCTGCCCTGAGCTCCTACCTTGGCCTCTTTGATGAACTGTGACCTGGGAGATGTAAGCTAAATAAACCCTTTCCTCCCTGAGTTGGTATTGGTCAGAGTATTTTGTCATAACAATGAAGAAACAAACTAGGACAGAAGCTAACATCACTCTAATACCCAAACCGGGTAAAGACACAACCAAAAAAAAGAAAACTTATAGACCCATATCCTTAATGAACATAGATGCAAAAATTCTCAACAAAATACTTGCAGACTGTATACAGACACACATCAAAAAGATCACTTGCTATGATCAAGTAGGCTTTATCCCAGAGATGCAGGGATGGTTCAATATATGTAAGT
>NW_008340429.1:132047-178446 GCF_000622305.1 Nannospalax galili
AAAGCAACCCTGAGCACAAAGAGCAACACTGGGGGGATTACTATACCAGATCTCAAAGTATACTACAGAGCTATAGTCATAAGAACAGCATGGTACTGGCACAAAAATAGAAACATAGATCAATGGAACATCATTGAAGACCCAAACCCAAGTACACGAAATTTCAGCCACCTCATATTTGACAAAGGTGCAAAGAGCACACAATGGAGGAAAGACAGCATGTTCAGCAAATGGTGCTGGCAAAACTGGATCTCCACCTATAGAAGAATGAAACGAGATCCTTATCTTTCACTTTGCACAAAACTCCAAATGGATCAAAGACCTCAATGTGAAACTGGAAACCCTGAAACTATTAGAAGAAAATATTGGCAGTAACTTAAAAGATATAGGTGTAGGAAAGGATTTTCTAAATCGGACAGAAGTTGCTCAGGAATTGAGGTCAGCAATCAACAAGCAGGACCTCATTAAACTAAAAAGCTTCTGTACAGGGCCTGGAGAGATGGCTCAGCAGTTAAGAATACTGATTTTTCTTGCAGAAGACCCGTGTTCGAATACCAGCACCCACATGGCAGCTAACAGCTGTCCGTAACTCCAGTCCCAGGGGATCTGACAGCCTCTTCTGATCTCCGTGGGCATTGCAGGACTCAGTGCACTTACTTACATGCATGCGTACATGCATACAAATAAATAAATAAATAAATAAATAAATAAATAAATAAATAAACCAGTCATTCTTGAGCTGGGTGTGGTGGCTCATGCCTTTAATCCCAGCAGAGGCAGGCGGATCTCTGTGAGTTCAAGGCCAACGTGGTCTACAAAGCGAGTTCAGGCCAGCTGGAGCTACAGGGAGACCCTGTCTCAAAAAAAAAAAAAAAAAACTAAAAAAAAAAAAAAAAAAGAATCAAGAAACCAAATGACCCAATGAAAAAATGGGCTAAAGATCTAACCAGAGTGTTCTCAAAGGAAGAAATAGAGATGGTAAAGAAACATCTCAAAAAGTGTTCAACATCGTTAGCAATTAGGGAAATGCAAATTAAAACCACCCTAACGTATCACCTTACCCCAATCAGACTGGCTAGGATCAAGGGAACAAATGATACCAACCAAATGCTGGTGAGAATGTGGAGAAAGGGCACTCTCATTCACTGCTGGTGGGATTGCAAACTCGTGTAACCTCTATGGAAAACAGGGTGGAGAACTCTTAAAAAACTAATGGCCGGGCATGGTGGTGCACGCCTTTAATCCCAGCACTTGGGAGGCAGAGGCAGGTGGATCTCTGTGAGTTCAAGGCCAGCCTGGTCTACATAGTGAGTTCCAGGACAGCTGGGGCTGCAGGGAGACCCTGTCTCAAAAAGACAAAAAAAAAAACCTCAAAAACAAACAACTAAGAATGAACCTACCATATGACCCGGTTATACCACTCCTTGGCATATACCCAAAGGTCTTGTCCTACTGTAGAGACACTTGTACAGCCATGCCTGTTCCTGCTCTTTTCACAATAGTTAAGATATGGAAGCAACCTAAGTGCCCCTCAAACTGACGAGTGGTTAACAAAAATGAGGTATATTTACACAATGGAAACAGAAATAGAAATTCAGTAGTAAAGAAAGATGAAATAATGAAATTTGCAGGTAAATGGATGGATCTAGAAACTCTTATACTAAGTGAAATAACACAGACTCAGGAAAACAAACGACGTATGTTCTCCCTCATATGTGGATCCTAGCACCAAATCCTTTTAAATTCCAGGTCCTTTTAAAACGATGATGCTGTACAGCAGTCCCTTTGGCATGAAAGAACTACCATCATCAGTTCAGCTGAGCCTGATCACTAAACTTCTTCACAATTAGGCTTGTTGATGGTTGTGCTCATTCATTAAAGGAGGGCCAAGCAGGGTCATTGGACCCTCACTGGAGGATCCAGCCACTCTTCCCAGCCAACTGTATGTAATTTGACCCTAATCACACATGGCCTCCTGGATTTGGGAAGGGCTAAAATATACAACCTGGGGAAGGCTAGGAAGAGAAGGCATGACCCACGCTGGGTAAAGGCTTTCCTGTGTGCATACCCTCAGGTCACACAAACACCTCAGCAACCCCTCAGTTATCTCAGTAAGCTCAATAAATTTATTGGTTCCCCAGTAAAACTTTAATCAAACATTGGCTTGACACTAGAACCTTAAAAGAGAATAAGCATTGCTTAGCATCCCCAGGATAAGAATTCTCACAACAAATGGAAAATTTATTTGTTAATGCTATTATGTCTCATAATTTTTTTTTTTTGTCTTTTTGAGACAGGGTCTCCCTGTAGCCCCAGCTGTCCTGGAACTCACTATGTAGACCAGACTGGCCTTGAATTCACAGAGATCTGCCTGCCTCTGCCTCCCTAGTGCTGGGATTAAAGGCGTGTGTCACCAAGCCAAAAATATTTTATTTTTGTTTTATGTGTATGAATGTATTGCCTGCATGTATGTGAGTGCACCCGTGTCATGCAATGCCACGGACGTCAGAAGAGGGCTTCTGATTCCCCTGGAACTGGAGTTAAGCTTGGTTCATAGCTTCCATAAGCCTTTGTGAGGGAATTGACATTGATTCTAACCACTCCAACAGCTATCAAAATACCTGAAAGCAAATCTTGAAGCCATCACTCTAGAGTCCAGCCTTGGAAGACAAAAGAAAAATGAGGAGGAACCCAATAGAGGGATGCTTTTAGAAGCCCTTGTCAAGAAATTCCAATGGACTTTCATATGAACATTTGAAAACTGCCCTGTTCTGACTTTTTTCTAGTTCCCTGTCTAGAACTTGTAATGGTAATTACTCTTGCCTTTACTTCTCCTTCACAGCTCCTATTCATGATTCAAAGACTTTCTTTTCCCCTTAGAGATAAGAATTATGCAATTTGGAAATCTTTTAGACAGACCCACTTAAGGGGTACTCCAGTTGCCTCACCCTGTGTCCCTGTTCAGCATGGAAGAAGCCAGAGCAGTCTGGGATTGGCAATTTGGGTAACCTCTTCAGAGGATGGTGTGATAAGAATAGGAGGTAGGAATTGGCTAGGCAGTTAGGGTAAAAAGACCCCCAAAGAAAAGTAGCCACTCTCTTGGCTAAAAGTTAAAATGTCCTTGGGCCTCTTAGCAACATACTCTGTTCCAAAGGCCAAAAATGTTCAAAGTATTTGGGACTTGTATCTAATCTTTAAAAGATTTTAGGGTTACCGCTTCAGAGGGGGGAATGTTAGAGTAGCCAAAAGGCCCATAAAAATAAATAAATAAAAGAAGAAAGAATACATGAAGTTATCAGAAAAAAGTGATGGGGAGATATGGGAGGAGTTGGAGGGGAGGGAGTGGGCATGGATTTGATCAAAACACCTTATATTGTATGAAATTCTCAATAAATTATTTCAAAAAATTTTTGTGAATTATCTAGTACAATAAATTGGGGGGGGGAATAAGGGAAGTTCATGGGACTAGGGGAGAGGATCTAAATACCATCAAATTATATTGTATGAAAATCACAAAATATCAATAAGAAAGAGTTTATAAATAAGGGAACTCTTTCATGCAGGGCAGTGAGCTAATTACATTCTTCTCGCCTGTAAAACTGGGTTAATTGCCATTGTGGTGGGCATTCAATGGAGGGGTTAGGCAGTGCTCAACAGTGGAAGCCGAGTTCTTGATAAAATGAGCTGTTAGACGTGGACGGCACCGATAAGTTGTTTATTGAGTGGATGGTGACCTGCTGGCCTGGAAAGGCCAAGGTTGGGGTTACTTAGAAAGCAGAGGGGTGTCGCCCACCTTTGGAATTCCGGTCTGACCACGCCCCCGTATTCGCTCCGCCCCTCACGCGATCACCCCCGCCCTCGCTCCCCACGGAGCCTCTTGGTACCGTGCTGCGGCTGCGCGTTTCCGTGGTTTCCTGCCCTTGGGGCGCTTACAGGGTGCTGCGCTCTGGGACTTCCCGATCTGCACTATGTGGAGTGGGAGGCAGGCCCGCTTCCGGCCTCTGGCCTGCGGGGTGGAGGAGCTGCGGCGCCGCAGGCGGGAGCGGGAGGCAGGTGCGGCGAGGGTGCAGGGGGTATGAAAGTGTGCAGTGGGGCACCGGACGGGACCGGAGACGCCGGCTGCAGGCCGCTCTGCGTTCTGGTCTCCCCTACTGAGCGGCCCCCTCTCCCCAGCCCTGCGGAAGGCGCGGAGGGAGCAGCATCTGGTCAGCAAGAGGCTGCTGAGAGAAGATGCCGAAGGCCCGTGTGCAGCCGAGCTCCTGCGGGAAGTCGAGGTGAGAGTGCTGGACCGCGTGTGCACTGCAACCTGCCCAAGTCCCTAGTTCTGCCCCAGTCCTCTTTCGAGCCAGTCTACACCCCAGCCATCCGTTGGGTCAAGCCAGAAACAGAGTCAGCTTGTACAGCCCATCCCCACAGCAGTCCGTCAATTATCAAGCCCTCGCCTTTTTGTTCACTTAAAGAGCTCTAGAGTTTTCTCGTGCCTCTCCATCTCCGCTGCCTCCACCGTCTGGATGCTCCAGTAGCCTCTTAAAAGATTCTTCCCTTGCCACCCCAATTCTTTTTTAAAAAACACAGAAACCACCGAGCGTGGTAGCTTACACTTTTAATCCCAGCACTTGGGAGGCAGAGGCAGGCGGATCTCTGAGTTCAAGGCCAGCCCGGTCTACATAGCAAATTCCACTTATTTGCTTATCCTTATATATATAATAGGAATATGTTCATGGAAATAAATGTTCATTTGTAAAGACATCATGTGACATACAAATTCAAACATCATGTAAAATAAATAGAAAATCTTTAATTTTTTATTATTTCTATTTTGTAGGCCAGTGCTACAGGGAGACCCTGCCTCAAAAAGACCAAAAAAAAAAAAAAACCCCACAAAAACCAAAAAAATCCTTCCGGTGTCCTGCTATCCCAGCATGGTCTAACCTCTGACCACCTTATCAGTTTACCACAACCCCTGTAATATTTTCAGTTTGTGGAACAATATACCAGCTTCTTTCCTGTACATCTACATCTAAAGTGGGTCACTTTTAGTATTTGGCTTCAGCTACTAATATTATGTAGTTGGGTTTTTATTATCATTTTCCCAACAAGCTTTTTTCAAAAAATATTTATTTTTATGTGTATGTGTATATTTCCTGCATGTAGGTAAGTGCACCTGTGTTGTGCAATGCCAGCAGAGGACAGAAGAGGCTGTCGGATCCCCTGGAGCTGGAGTTATGGACAGTTGTTAGCTGCCATGTGGGTGCTGGAATTCAAACCCAGGTCTTCTGCAAGAACAGTGTTCTTAACTGCTGAGCCATCTCTCCAGCCCCATTTCTCATCCTTTTTTGAAAAGGAATTTTTATTTATGAGTGTTTGCATTTAAGTACACCTGGGTCGTGAAATGCCTGTGGAGGCCAGGAGAGGACGTTGAATCCCCAGGCACTGGGGTGACAGGCAGTTGTTAGCCACCACAGTGTGGGTTCTGGGACGTGAACTAGGGTCCTCTGCAAGAGCAGCCAGTATTCTTAATCACTGAGCCATTGCTCCAGCCCCTCACCCTTTTTTTCTTAGCTATAGACTCACTTTGTAGACCAAGCTGGCCACAAACTAGCAACCCTCCTGCCTCAGCTTGTCAGGTACTGGAATTATTGGTATGCACCATTGCTTTCAGCCCTTCAAACTAAACTAGACTGCCTTGTCATCCTTGAAAACCCAGGAGCAGGCTGAGGATCTAGCCTTATGGTAGAGTGCTTGCCTAGCATGCTCTAGGCCCTAGATTCAATCCTTAGTTTAGGGGGCAAGAGGAGGTAGCTGCAGTATGTTTCATCTGTAATCCCAGCACTTAGAAGTTTGAGGTAGGAGGATCCTGAGTTTGAGGTCAGACTGGGCTACATAGAAAGACACTGTAAGAAAAGAAAAAGAAAACCAGACACCTGTACAGTATCTGGAACTTAGATGTTCAGTACTTTTGTGTTGTTTTGTTTGAAACAGGGTCTCATATATCCTAATTTGGCCTCAAACTGTGTATGTAGTTGAGGATGACCTTGAACTTGTGATCTTGCCAACATCTCCAGAGTGTTGGGCTTATAGTTGTGGACCACCCCACCTGGTTTATGGGGACTGGGACTCAAGTCCAGGAGTTTGTGCATACTATGCAGGCACTTTACCAACTGAGTTATATCCCCAGCCCAGATTCAGTACTTATTGACTGAGTATATGAAAATGCTTTTACATTCAGCAAGCATTGTTTATGCCTTGCTTTAGTTGTGCCTGTGTTTATATATCTGCATTTATTCCGAGGCTATGGTGCTTATTCATTATATGCTTCCTCTATGCCAGACAGTGTGCTGGGCATTGAGGCACACAAATAGTAACAAGTGCTTTTCAAAGACCAGTGAAGGAGACAGATGTCCTACCATTTTTATAATGTAAGGAAAAAGAGAAACTCCTATCTGTCAGAGGAAGCCAGAAAGAGCTAACTTCCCTGAGGCCTTGATGAGCAAAAGTCTGAATGGGGTAGGAGTGTGGAGAGCGTGTCACAGGCAGAGGCAATAGATGTGCAGAACCTCAGTAGCATTAAAACACATACTTGTAGGTGTTGCTGGAGTGTATGTTGCAAGGGGAGAATAGCTGGAGGGGTAGGTTTTGCCAGACTGAGAGGTTTAATGTTATCCTTGAAATACTATAAGAAGGCAGAGTACATATCATTCTTATTTTTTCAGATGAGGAAACAGATTCATATTCTTTGGAAGTAAGTGGTGGGCTGGTTTTAGGACCCAGTTCTGATCCTCTGCCTGTCTCCCCCCTTGAAAATATTGATGCTTACTAGCCATATTAGTATTTTTTTATTTTTGTCTTTTTGAGACAGGGTCTCCCTGTAGCCCTAGCTGGTTTTGAACTCACTATGGCCTTGATCTCAAAGAGATTCACCTGCCTCTGCCTCCCAAGTGCTGGGATCACAGGCGTGTGCCACCGTACCTGGCTGCCATATTAGTATTAATAACAAGTTCTGAGTATGTTGTAATATTGACAATGTCCCTGTTCTGCGCTTCAGGTCCAGCAGTTCCTGCGGCTAGCCCAATCGGGAACAGATGAAAAGGAGAGAGAAAAGGCTCTGGTCAGCCTTCGTCGAGGCTTACAGCACCCTGAAACACAGCAAACCTTCATCAGGTCAGTGTGGGTGGTGTGAGTGGTTGGCTGGGACTCTTGGGGACAGGAGAGAGTGGAGGCAATAGACAGCAGGCTTAGCAGGGTTCCGGTGTCATTCATATAGGCTGGAGGGCAGTGTGCGGACCCTTGTCGGGCTCCTGACCAGCAATCGGGCCCTGTTGCAGCTTGAGGCGGCTCGGTGCCTACATGAGCTCTCACATTCTGAGCAGTCTGCAGTGGCTGAGGCCTGCCTGCCAGCTACTTCCTACCTCCTCACCTACCTCTCTGGTCACAGCTCAGACTTCATAGTAAGCCCTGTCTCTTTGTACCTTGCTCTGGACTTTGACTTTAAATATGTTTTGGGATCCAGCTTGAGCTAGCAGGAAGACAAAAGTAGCAGTGCACATACCCATCATTTCCTGTCTCTTGTGAACTTGAAGGACAGGGATACTCCTTTCCCTGGCCTGGTTTGTAATAAGTCCAGCCCCAGTGCTTTTGTTGCCTGCTCTCAGGAACTGTGTCTCTATACACTGGGGAACCTCATTGTGGAGAGTGAAGCTGTGAGGAAGCAGCTCCTGCCACAGGGCATTGTTCCAGCCTTGGCTGCCTGCATTCAGGTGAGTGCCTCGTTCCTCCCCGCTAGCAAGCTTCCCCTTGCTTCTCTTCACATGCTCCACTGGCTTTGCAAGGTAGCTCCAAACTCTGCCCTGTGTCAAAGGGTTGAAAGTCTCCTGAGACCTTATGGCCCATTTACCAGAATCAGATCCCTATCCTGTTTAATTCCAGTCCCCTTATGTGGCTGTGCTGGAAGCCCTTGGATATGTTTTGTCCCAGCTTCTGCAGGCTAAGGAAGCTCCAGAGAAGATCATTCCGTAAGTAAAACTGTCTTCAGATGTATAGCTATGGTTGACCCTCTTGGTAGTATACGCTCATGGATCCCTGATCAGATCTGATTTCCACATTTTAAAAGATTTTATGTGTACAAGTGTTTTGCCTGCGTGTATGTAAGTGCATCACCTTTGTGCAATGCCCACAGAAGCTAGAAGAGGTTAGATCCTCTGCAACTGGAGTTACAGATGGTTATAAGCCACCATGTGGGTGCTAGGAACCAAACTGTGGTCCTCTAGAAGAGCAGCCAGAGCTCTTTACTACTGAGCCATTTCTCAGGCCTGATTTCTACATTTTAAACTCCTTATGTCTGGTTAGGAAAAATGTGGAGTTTGGACACTTTCCCTCTTGCTGTGTTGTTTGGGAGGGAGCCACTGGTGTCTCCTTGGTTCCTGCTCACAGCCTGCTTCTTCTGGCAGCTCTATTCTGGACTCCACTCTTCCTCAACACATGCTACGACTGATGCAACCTGGCCCAAAGCTGAACCTTGGGGTTGCTGTGGAGTTTGCCTGGTGCCTTCACTATATCACCTGCAGGTTAACAGGCCAATTGGGAAAATGCCAGAGATCCTTCCTGGGGCTCCCTACGTATGATTTAGGTCTTTGGACCAAATTTAGTTTCTATAATTGCGTTAGTGACTTTTCATCCCCCTGTGGTCCTTTCTTTTGCTCAGGAATCCCACAGATCTAGGTTTTTCTGTAGATTAAAGGTAGGATTGACTTAAAAGTGACTGCTTGCTTCCTGTTACTCAGCCAGGTCAACAATGCTGTACTCATTACCCACGGGGCACTGGCTACACTGGTGCTGCTGCTGTTGGACTTGGCTGGGACTGTCCAGAGAGTGGATGATGCTGGACTAGAGCTGGTAGGTGAAAAGGGTAGGTCAGGATTTGGGAGACATTTCTTTGGACTCTGCCTTTCTAGTATCTGCCTGCCCCTTCTCTTCACACATGACCTTCAACTTGTATTTGCAGCTTGCATGCCCTGTGCTTCGGTGTCTAAGCAACCTGTTAGCAGAAGTGCCAGTAGAGTCTGAGGGGGAGGAAATGCAGCTCAGAGATGAGCGTGTCATGGCAGCCTTATTTATTCTTCTCCAGTTCTTCCTTCAGAAGCAGCCCAGCTTACTGCCCGAGGGCCTCTGGCTTCTCAACAACCTCACGGGTATGTATTACAGTATATTCAGGTCTAGCCTTTAATCATCATTAAAACATTTATTAAAACGAAAGTAGACTTGTTAGGAGACAATGTACAGATGGGGAAGGGCAGAGAATAGGGAGGATAGGGTACTTCAAACACTACAGAAGGGGCCCACACCTTTTCCCTCCCTACTAGTGAAGGTCTCCCATCCCATAGCCACCTTCAGGGGGCACCTGGGGACCCTGAAAGGACCCCTTTGTAAAAGAACCACTCAACCTTCCATCTATCCATGGCTGTCAGGCAATCTCTTTCTCTCCCACTTCCCCAATAAATAAGTTGCTTGGGTCTCAGTTCCTTCAGGGTGGGGTGAAAGAAAGCTTGGGAATCCCGGCTCCTTGCTCAAGGGTACATGAGGTGGACTCTCAGCCCCACACTTTTTCTACTCTTTGCTTGCCAGGGTTGCCCAGAGAGGCTCGGCAAATAAAACTACATAAAGGCTTTGATCAGAAAAACTTTCCAGATGGAAGTGTTCCTCTCATGTCCTGTAGACCACCTGGGGAAGGGGACCTAGTCATCTTGGAATTCTGGGCCAGGTGGCCACCCTAGGCCCCCTGGAGCACCTAGATCAAGGAGACTGAATATGCAGTTAGAGCTCCCTCATGTGCAGTTTCATGAACACACCCAGGAACAAGCCAGAGTTCATCTGCAGTACATACACAGATGTGTCCCCCCTTAATTTCCTAGTATATGCACACATGCTCACAGATATTGGGTGCTAGGCACATGTACATTCATGCTATAAACATGAAATCTTGCCTTTTGTGGCCACGTTTAGCCTCTTGGTACTCAGATCTCAGAGCTTGAAGCTATTGGAAACAGGAAGTAGAAGTATAAACTTCTAGTCAGGATGGGAGGAGAGCCAAGGCTCTAAGGGCTGCAGAGACAGGATGGGTATCTTGAGAAATACTGCCCCCATCAAGATCCTTCAGAAATCCAGTAGTGTTGGGTCCCCAAAGTTGTAGTTAAGGTCTCTGATACTCTCCTGGAGGCCAAATTGGTAGTCAAGGGCCTGTTGATGGTGGGGGAGACTCAGGGAGGATGCTAAAGTCCTCTTTACATGCTCCAGGGGCAAGTTGGTAGCCATCAATATGGACAAGAATTCCTTGTCCATGGGACCCCTAGGCCACTCATTTGGACAGCAGTTCTTACTCTAGACTGAGCAGCATCTGGAACTTAAGATACAGAGAATACTTCCTCATGGCCTAGGGTGTAAGCAGATAGGATTGTGAGAGTAGCAGTTCATACCCTAAAGGTACTTCATACTGACATTTTTCCCTTGCAGCAAACAGCCCTACTTTCTGTACCTCCTTGCTCTCTCTGGATCTGCTTGAGCCCCTTTTGCAGCTGTTGCCACTGTCTAATGTGGTATGCATACTGGTATGTATTGGTTTCATGTACATAAGGAGAGTAAATAGGAGAACAGACCCGGGGTCTCTTAAGTACCTTTAACTGAGAGCTGGTGGGTGGTGTGGTTTGTTTTCAGAGCTAGTCCAGTCTAGGTTTAGGTCCTTGAGCTATACTACTTACTTTCCTTGGGCAAATCAACAAACCACCAGAAGCTTCAGTCTCTTCACTTATAAATGGGATAATAATACCTCAGAGGTGGTTGTGCATTATACATGCGTAGTGCAGAACTTGAAAGAATGCTTGGGGACATAGTCAACATTGTCTATACTGTCCTAATCCTTGGTTTTCATTCTTTTGGGGACTGTGTCCTTGTGTCTTCAGGTACTTACAGTTCTGTGCAATGTTGCAGAGAAGGGTCCAGCTTACTGCCAGCGGCTGTGGCCAGGGCCTCTGCTCTCCTGTGTGCTCAACACGTTGACCCTCTCTGACACTGAAGTAGTAGGTCAGAGTTTGGAACTGCTGCAGCTACTATTCCTGTATCAGCCAGAGGTGGGTTTATGGACCTGGTTCTCAGTCCCCAGCTCAGAACCTCTGGTCTCACCATGGCACCCCTCTCTTCTAGTCCTAATTATATTTGTTTCTCTGGGCCAGGCTAACCAATGTGGGATGCAGGTCAGAACCTTCATCTCCTTGGGAATACACTCTATTTTAAGTGTGCTGACTCATCATGCAGCTAAAGGTATCCTGTCATAGGGCCCAAGAAAGAGTCCTTTTCTTCTCTGTCCTCAGGCTATCCAGGACTTCTTGCAGCAGTCAGGGCTGCAGGCCCTAGAACAACATCAGGAGGAGGCCCAGCTTCGGGACAGGATACGTGCTCTCCAGCAGACAGCAATTCATGCATGATCTGGCTTATTAATATCACTCCCCCCCCCCCACTGCCATGGCCTATTTATTCTGGGGTCCTGGATCTCACTCCAACCCCTCTTCCCTATTTTACTTTCAAAGCTGGTGGCTTTTTGTGTGCCTGAGGCTGGTCTTTAATTTGAGATTATTTCATCCACTTCAGCAAGTCAGTTACTGGCATGTGACAACACAGCTGGCAGCTGGTGGGTTTTGATGAGAAATAAAATTTTATTTTCATATTAAACTGGTTTGCCTGGGGTAGTTGTGCAAGAGGGAGAAGGTAATAAGGACAAGAACATTCTGAGGCATCATCATACAGCATCAGCTTTATAAGGAACAGAGGAACATACTTTTCCACACTCTATTCAGTCCAGGTGAGCCCAAGTTCTGGGAGTATTGTTTATAATCCTCAGTGGAGAGACTTCAGGCTTTGCCATTTAGCACATTTTCCAAAGCTCTGGTTACCTGATCAGCACTCAAGTTGTTCAAAGAGACATTTTTCTCTTGGCCAAAGGCTGAGGAGAGATATGACTTAAATGAGAACCCTGCACAGTAGAACTACAGAATTATAAAAGGTCTTTTCTCTTAAAGTCTTGTTAGGATGAGAAGTATAGGTGAAATTTGCTGTGCATAAGATTAATCAGTGAATCTATGTGGGAATCCCAGATCCTACTAGAATTTTGGCTGGGAAGGAAGGTTAAACACCTTCAAGTGAAGCTTTAAGGTCAGTAGGCATTAACTATGGATCAGATGTTACATGGGTCTTGGCCGACTGTCCATTTTATGGTCACCCATAGACCACTTAGCATAAAATGTGGCATTATACACTAACAGTAATGTCTCCCCCTTTGGGCTTTGGGAAGAATCTTTTTTTTTTCTCCTTCAAACAATTTTTAGTGTATAGAAGTCTGCTTAAGATGTGACTCTCCCCAACCCCAGACAATTCTAGGGCAGTATAAATATTGCCTACCTACAATGTGTTAGGTAACATGTTAAAAAAAATTCAGAAGCTGGGCATGGTGGCGCATGCCTTTAATCCCAGCACTCGAGAGACAGAGGCAGGCGGATCTCTATGAGTTCAAGGCCAGCCTGGTCTACATGGTGAGTTCCAGGCCAGCTGGGACTCCAGGGAGACCATGTCTCAAAAAGACCGAAAAAAAAATTCAGACTGGGCTGGAGAGATGGCCCATCGGTTAAGAGCAGTGACTGCTCTTGCAGAGGACCCGGGTTCGATTCCCAGCACCCACATGGTGCTATGAACCATCCTTAACTCCAGTTCCAGGGGAATCTGCCCTCTTCTGACCTCTATGGCATTGCACGACAAGGGTGCACTTACATACATGCAGGTGATACACTCATAAAAAAAATAATAAAAATATTTTAAAAAATTCAGATTGTGATAAGTAGGAATAGAGTAATATAAGGGGCAGTATTACAACTGGTTAGGGAATATCCTTTTGGACATCAAACATGTGAGGCAAGAACTCCATCATTGCCAGCTTTCTTTATACTTTATGGGAGAGGTACAATATAGTAAAGGGGCACAAATGTCTAAGTTCAACCCTGTTGTGTTCCATTTGCTTAGTTTTAGGGTATGTCCCATAAAGTTTAGATTCAGTTTTCTAACATCTATAAAAAGAAAATATATCATCCATTCATACGATTACCGAAGACTAAATGAGATTGAGGAAGGAAATAACAGCACAGGTCCTAGGCACAAAGTCCTCAACATTACTGAAATTCTCAGTCCCTGAACTCGCACTAGCCACACGTAATTTGGAAGATCTACACTGACTGGAATCTTTTTATCCGAAATCCACTATGATCTGTCTCTAGGCCAACAGTCAGGCTCTCTCTACGTTCCCAGAAATGAAAAGCATCATACAATTAAGTAAACATGAATTTCTTCAGCAATAGCAAGGTTAACTAAGTCCGAGTTTAGGTTGCACACCCCTCCCCCGTTTTTCCGTGACCTTGGAAGGCCCTTTTCTCTCTCCGGCTGCGACCCGGTTCCCTGACCTCCAGCAGCCAGTACTTACCGTAGCGGGCCCAGAGCTTGGGGGGCACCTCCGAACATTCGCGTATTAGAATGGGCAGGCCGGGGTGCGCCTTCTTCAGGTCCACGTAGCGTTTCTCGATGAAATCCCTGTGGAGCGGGGGAGACCGCCGCTAGTGCTATGGGTGCTCCCCCCCCCTCCCCAGGAGGTCAAGGTGATAACGCCAGCGTCCGAAGTCCGCCCGCCTCCACACGCCACGCCTCACCTCACACCCTGGCTGCCCGGCGAGCGCTGGCATAAGTGAATGCGAATCTCACGCAGTCCCAGCTTTGCCCCGACCGCCCGGCCTGCAACGGCGGCCGCCATCTTTCCTAGCAAAGAAACACCCAATCCCAGACCTCTTAGGCCCCAGAGTCGGACCAATAGCGGACCCGCTAATCCCCTCCCCGATTGGATGACGGCGGGGGTGGGGTAAATATCTGCCAATGATGTTGTGGTGCAGTAGAGCCGGAGCAGAAGTCGGAAGGTTCCTAACGCAAGGCTCCGTGGGAGATTTTTTGGAGCATTGTGGGAAGAAGCTTGTCGCCGCTGTTTTGTTGTGGAGAGCCGGTTCGGGCTATCGTTGAGAGGTCGTTGCCGAAATGCCGGAGCGAGATAGTAAGGCTCAGGACTTTCTCTCTTTTCTCCCGGGACTAGAGACGCTTGGCCTGCTGTTCTAAATTTAAGCTGGGTGTGGTGTGCGCTTGAACGCTGGGCCACAGGAGAAGACAAGCCGCTCTGCCCCCCCCCCCCCAAGTTTTTTTTTTTTAATGTTAGGCTGCCCCGCCTGCCTCCTCTCACCTTAATCGTGCGTTGTGCCCATTCTTGCCTGGGAGGGAAGGAAAGGGCTTGCTGTTTTCCAGGCAAGCCTCAAACTTTCTATCCCCATGCCTTAACCTCCGGAATAATTGGGTTAGAGGAGTGCAAGGCTCTCTAGTGTAATACTAGAGATGTGATCTTTAGCAAATTCTTTGTTCGTCCTCCACAGTGAGACCGGGTCTCGTGCCTAGGCTGGCTTTGACCTTGCTTTGTCGTCGAATCTGGCCTTGAATTGTTCCTTTCCCCTCCACAAGAGCTGGGATGACAGGCTCAGGCCATCACTAACGGACCCTTTTTTTTTCCTCTCTCTTTTTGTGAAGTTCTGGCTACTCAGAGTACTCTACGCTGGCCTCGAACTCTGCTTCAGCCTCCCTAATGCTGGGATTTCAGGTCACCATCCCCAGCTTCTCATACATAACTCCTTGTCGTTTCCCATGCCAGCACTTATTGCATTGTCACGTCACTGGCCCTCTTGCCTTCTCTGCTGTTCATTACTGTAATCAATAGTTTTTACACATGACCTGATTAATGTCAATTCTTTTATTAGGTGAGCCGTTCTCTAACCCCTTGGCCCCAGATGGCCATGATGTGGATGACCCTCATTCCTTCCACCAGTGAGTATTTTGTCCTACCACCATGGAAATGACCTGAACAGTGCAAAGGAGTAGCTAGTGATGGTGAAAAATTGAGTATCTTGTTGCCAAGAATGGTTAAAAAGTTTACAGAAGGTTGTTCATTTAAACAAAAACACTAATCTATACAACTGTTTGTTTTTTCCTCACAGAAAGCTTTAAGTTCAGTTACTCCACCAAGATAAAGTAATTATGCTTAATTTTGTAAGGTATATAAAATATTTTGGTGTCAGTTTTTCAGTAGACTTGTGATTATAGGGATCCCCCCCTAAAAAAAAGTACCATTGGGCTCTTTATTTCTGTGAATCTTCAGTGACCCAGGTACTCTACATAAGACTATTGGAGGAGAAATTATGGTGGGGAAGGGTGTAGTGTTTTAATGTGTTGCTTTATTACATATATAGTAATTTTTTTCTGGAAAAAAATTAAACACTGGAAATAAAAGTAAAGCTGTCTTTGGTAACTTCCCAATTCCAGTCCCCTTTATTAACTCTGTGTGTGTGTGTGTGTGTGTGTGTGTGTGTGTGTGTGTGTGAGAGAGAGAGAGAGAGAGAGAGAGAGCAAGCGAGCATGTAAGTGGCACATGGTGCACATGAAAGTCAGAGGACAACCTCTAGTTTAGGTCCTTCTACCTTGTTTTGAGACAGGGTTTCTTGTTCATTTCTGGTAACACCTGGCTAGCTGGCTTGTAAGAGTCCAATGGTTGTATATCTGTTTCCCATCTCCTGGTAGGGTATGCTAGGATTGCAAACACTTGGTTACTGTGCCCAGCTTTTATGCAGGTCCTTGCACATGAAAGTCAGAGGACAACCTCTAGTTTAGGTCCTTCTACCTTGTTTTGAGACAGGGTTTCTTGTTCATTTCTGGTAACACCTGGCTAGCTGGCTTGTAAGAGTCCAATGGTTGTATATCTGTTTCCCATCTCCTGGTAGGGTATGCTAGGATTGCAAACACTTGGTTACTGTGCCCAGCTTTTATGCAGGTCCTGGGGGTCTGAAGCCAGGTTGCCAGGCTTGTGTGCTTTACTCACCAAGCTATCTCCCAGCCATTTATTTATTTATTTATTTATTTATTTATTTATTTATTTAGTGGTGTTTTTATTTTTGTTGCTTTTTTTTTTTTTGAGATAGGGCCACCTTTTAACCCTAGCTGACCTGGAACTTGCTACATAGACCAGGCTGTCCTTGTACTCACAGAGATCCTCCTGCCTCTCCCTCCTGAGTGCTAGGATTAAAGGCCTATGCCACCATGCCTGGCTGTTCTTGTTTTTGAGACAGGGTCTCCCTGTAGCCCTAGCTGGTTTGGAACTCACTATGTAGACAAGGCTGACCTCCATCTCACAGAGATGTGCCTGCTTCTGCCTCCCAAGTGCTGAGACTAAAGGTGTATATGACCATACCTGGCTCCTATTTTTGAGACAGGGTCTCCCCTCACAGACTGGCATGGAACTCACGACACTCCTGCCTCGGTGTCCTGAGTGCTGGGATTACAGGCATGAATCACCATGTCCTACTCTTTAAAATTTTGTTGTTTTTGAGACAGTGTCTATGTGGCCCAGGCTGGCCTCAAATGTGATCATCCGCCTACCTCAGCCTCTTGAGTGCTGAGATTATAGGCATGTACTACCACACTTCAATCCAAGAATCCTATTTTGGGGTGGTACTGAGGATTAAGCATGCTAGACAAGTGCTCTACTATTGAGTTAAGCCCTTGCCCTGTAAAGATGTAATCCTGGCCGATTTCAAGTGAGTGATTGTCCTGTCTCCAGCCTTGTCTTTTTATTTTTTCAGCCTTATCCTTTTCAGCTTTTGCTTACTGGTGTGTGCCCCTTTGACTAGCAAATCCTGTTTTGACTAAGCCTTGTTCTTTGTTGCTGTGCTCAACATTCTTTTGGTAAAGAATTAAGCCCCCACCCCATTACTAAACCAAGTTTCTCTTCATTTTCTTTAAATCCCAGCTTGTTTCTATTGTATTGGAGTTAAGAATCTTCTATTGGCAATTATCTTGACTCCTATTACAACATTAAATTTTTTTCTTTATATTTTATGTGCATGAGTGTTTTATCTGCATGTATGTATGTGCACCATGTGCATGCAGTGCTGATGACTGAGTACAGAAGAGGGCCTTGAATCTCCTGGAACTAGAGTTACTGATGGTTGTCTGGCAACTGAACCAGAGTCCTCTGTAAGAACAGTCAGTGCTCTTAACCACTGAGCCATCTCTCTAGCCCCACAATATGCTTAGTAAGATTTTTTAAAAAATTATTTTATGTGTATAGTGTATTGCTGCATATAAGGGCATCTATGTCATGCCGTGCCCTTGGAGGTCAGAGGAGGGCGTCAGATTCCCCTAGAACTGGAGTTATTGATGGTTGTTAGCCACTCTGTTAGTGCTGGGAATCAAACCCAGATCTTTTGCAGGAGCAGCCAGTGCTTTTAACCACTGAGTCATCTCCCCAGCTCTCTAGCCCCACAATATTCTTAATAAATTCTTCCTTGGAGGACTGGAGAGGTGACTCAACAGATAAAAATGCTTACTGCCAAGTCTGATTACCCGAGTTCCATACAGGAGAGAAACTGACCCTTGAAAGTTGTCCTTTGATCTCCACATGCCTGTATGTACCTCTTACCCCATATGTAAATGTTTAAAAAAATTTTCTAGGAGGGAAGAACTTGTTTAGATATTAAGATGATATAAGAGAGTTTGAGTCAATAATGAGTGGAGGAAATTCTTGTTAAATTGGTATTCTTTTTAAGACATGTCAACAAGTCAAAGAAAAGTCCTACTCAGGAAAGGGCAAAAGAATCTGACTCTAGTTTGGAAAAGGAAGGATTCATTTTCAGTGTACTAATTAAAATAATCTCTTAGTACTATCAGGTTTATTTCTTGTACATTTGGGAAATTAAGCACTGTCACAGTTTATAGTTCTTCACTAGTTAATGGACATTTAAGTTGCTTCCAACTTTTTATCATTTTTCAGACGATAGCTGATCTTCCTTTATAGGCCTTTTTTAATATATATTTATTGTTTTTATTTTATGTGTATGAGTGTATTGCCTGCATGTAGGTAGGTGCACCTGTGTCACGCAATGCCCATGGAGGACAGAAGAGGCTGTCGGATCCCCTGGAACGAGTTACGGACAGTTGTTAGCTGCCATATGGGTGCTGGGATTCGAACCAGGGTTTTCTGCAAGAACAGTCAGTGTTCATAACTGCTGAGCCATATCTCCAGCCCCAGGCCTTCTTACATATATGACAGTGATTGGCCAGTAATTGGAATTGCTGATTCATATGATACATACACTTCAGTTTTAATAAATGCTGCCAAATTGCCTTCACATTGTTATACTGATTTACATTTCCTTCAGCCCTATGAGAGTAAAAATTTTCACTCATTTAATTTAATGAAAATTTTAGTAAACACTAAAATGTTAAAAGTGACATGTCTTTGCTTTCATTTGTGTTTCCCCTGATTCTAGTAAAGTTAACCATGTTTTTCAAATGCTTTTCTATTTCCTCTTGGCTATCAATATTTAAAATCTTTGTCATTTCTTACAGATCAAAACTTACCAATGAAGACTTCAGGAAACTTCTTATGACTCCAAGGGCTGCACCTACTTCTGCACCACCTTCTAAGTCACGTCACCATGAGTAAGTCTTCAGGTGACCCTGTCTGTTTCCCATCTCTCCTTCTGTCCATTTCTGGTTCTGTCTGTCTATTTCTGTGGAACCAGAATCTGTTAGGAGCTAACAAGCCAGTCCTTTTTTAAAGCCTTTGATTACGGTTTTTTTCTCTGTGAAGGTTTGAGCTTTTCTCTGTGAAGACAACTGGGATGCTCTGGGTTCTTATGTTTTCTCAGCGTATATTCCATGGACACTTAGAGTCACTGCTAATACAGATGAATGGAGTTCTGGGTCTGATGGACCCCTATAGTTTCAGATGCTCTGCAACATATATTTTGGATGATATCTAATGTTAATAGTCCCTTAGATGTTCCTGATGATTTTTAAAGTTTGAGAGGTACAAATAATAATATTCTCTGCCTGATTGAAATTGTGGTTTTTTTTTTTCGTTTGTTTGGAGACAGGATCTCCCTGTAACCCCAGCTGGCCTGAAACTCACTGTATAGACAAGACTGGCCTTGATCTCAGAGAGATCCATCTGTCTCTGGCTCCCCCTTCCTCCCCTCAGGTGCTGGGATTGAAGGCACTCATCATCACACTCGGCCTTTTTTAAAAAAAATTAGTTATTTTTATTTTATGTGTGTGTTTTGCCTGCATGTAAGTGCTCTCCTTCATACAATGCCCACAGAAGAAGAAGGGTACTGTGTCTTCTGAAACTTGAGTTATGGACAGTTGTTAGCTACCATGGTGGTGCTGGGAACTGAACCTAGGTCTCCTGAAAGAACAATCAGTGCTGTTAACCATTGAGTCATCTCTCCAGCTGGTTTTCTCCTCTTTTCTCTTTTTTTTTTTTTTTTTCAGACAGGCTCTCACTTTTTAGCCCTACTGGTCTGGAACTTGCTGTGTAGACCAGGCTGACACTGAACTCACAGCTCTGCCTGCCTCTGCTTCCTAAGTGCTGTGTTCAAGGATGTGTACTACCACATCAGCTTTTCTTTTTTTTCTTGAGACATTGTTTTGCTTTGTAGCCCAGGCTTGACTGGAACTCACCATGTAGTCCAGGCTGTCCTCAAACTTGTGATCCTTTTGCCTCAGCCTCCCAAGTGCTGGGATTATGGCATGTGTTATCCTTTTTTCAGTCCTCAAGGCTTCCTGGAGTTTCAGGACTGGGGCAATATGTTTTACTATCAGTGAGTTTCTATGTCTTCTAGGATGCCAAGAGAGTACAATGAGGATGAAGACCCAGCTGCACGAAGGCGGAAAAAGAAAAGGTAAAGGGATGGTGGAGGATTATTGATTTGTAAAGGTGGATACTATTTGAGGGGAAAGGAGTAGATATTAGGATTTTCCCTTGTCTCGGGGTTCTCTGTTTTCTTAATAGAGAAGAGTGGTAACTTAGAGTGGCCTTGTAAGACTTTGGAGTCATCCTGCCTATATATTCATCTTATCCTCACCAGTTTCTAGCTGTGTAAGCTTGGGTATTTTCGTATAACCTCTTTAATCCATAGATAGGATGCAGAAATGGTAATAACTTGAATCAGGCTAATATAATCAACTGTGATAGTGCATGTAAGCATTTATCCCCACTACTTTGGTATATAGCAGACTACCCATTAAATATTGGCTGCCATTATCATTATTTTCTTTTTTAAAAAAAATTTTAATATTTTTTTATTTTTATGTGTATGAGTGTATTGCCTGCATGTATGTGAATGCACCTGTGTTGTGCAATGCAGTGGAGGTCAGAGGAGGGCTTCGGATTCCCCTGAAACTGGAGTTAAGGACAGTTTGTGGCCGCCATGTAGGTGCTGGGAATCAAACCTGGGTCCTCTGTAAGAGCAGTCAGTGCTCTTAACCGCTGAGCCAGCTCTCCAGCCCCCATTATTTTCTTTTTCTTTCTTTTTTTTGTTCTTTTTGAGACAGGGTCTCCCTGTAGCCCCAGCTGTCCTGGAACTCACTATGTAGACCAGGCTGGCCTTGAACTCACAGGGATCCACCTGCCTCTGCCTCCTGAGTGCTGGGATTAAAGGTATGTGCCACCATGCCTGGCTATTTTCTTTTTAAAAAAAAATATTTATATTTTTATTTTGTGTGTATGAGTGTATTGCCTGCGTGTATGTGAGTGCACCATATCATGCAGTGCCATGGAGGTCAGAGAGGGCATTGAATTCCCTGGAACTGGAGTTAAGGACGGTTCATAGCTGCCATGTGGGTGCTGGGAATTGAAATCGGGTCCTCTATGAGAGCAGTCAGTGGTCCCAACTGCTGAGCCCTCTCTCCAGCCCCCATTATCATCATTTTAAACATCATTATTATTTGTATAATACTAAACTTTCTGGACCTGGTGTTTTGCCTTTCCTCTCTTCTGGAGTTGGACCACAATGGACTGAGTTGCTTTTAGTTGAAATGTAAAAGGTAAAACAGGTTCAGGAATTTTTAAAATTACTGAGTGAAGAAGTTCTACCTGTAGGTAATCAGAATTAGGTAGCTTTTCAGTAGCATCGAAAGTACATCTATGAAAGGGCAGTTGGTGGAGGTCGTGGGGGGTGGGGGCTAAGACCCCAGTGGATGAACTTGCACTGAGGGACACGTCTGGGTATACTAACTTGATAGGCCTTAGCATATATGACAGAATGCATGAAATCTGGTGGCGGGGGTGGCTATAAGGGGTGCAGATGGGAGAGGGGGTAAAAGATGATTAAGTTTTGTATGAAATGCACAGAAATTCAATTAAAAATACATTTAAAAAGATCTAGCCTTTTAAAATGTAATTTTTACGATTTTGTTCTCATTTTCTATTTTATTTGTAAGACATCGTAATTCAAACAGTCAAGCTCATTTCATTTTTTGTCTGTTCCCTTATTTACTCTTTTATTCTCCTATATTTTATTTCTATTCAAACTTTTTGACATTATAAAATTTAAAATGAGTTATTGTAAAAATATGCATTGTGTTACAATAAAAAAGTCTGTGAGCTAGAAAAAAACTCTTTTCCTTTTTGAGACAAGGTCTCACTGTTTAGATCTAACTGGCCTGAATTTTGCTGTGTAGACCTCAAACTCACAGAGATCTTCCTGCCTCTGCCTCCCCAGTGCTGGGATTCAAAGTGTGTGCCACCATATCCAGCTCAGGAAACTATATTTCCAGTGTCGAGTCCAGCAAGAAGTGACCAGCAATTCTATTAGAACATGTATAGCTTTCACCATAGAGAGCTAGCTACTTGAAGATACAGGGAAATAGGGACAGTTGTGTTTACTCTGAGATAACAGCGGGTGAGCCTTACATAATCCCTTTCTCTGGTCACAGTTACTATGCCAAGCTACGCCAACAAGAAATTGAAAGAGAGAGAGAGCTAGCAGAGAAGTATCGGGATCGTGCCAAGGAACGGAGAGATGGTGTGAACAAAGATTATGAAGAAACCGAGCTGATTAGTACCACAGCTAACTATAGGGCTGTGGGCCCAACTGCTGAGGCGTGAGTACTAGGGCGGGTTGTAGGTCCCGTTTCCCTTATATCAGAGACATCCACAGCGTGAACAAGGCCTTCTTACTACTCAACCTGCTCTGGAACCCATTCTAAGCCATGTCATAAGGCATTTGTCACCTACAAGGGACTGTTCTAATATATCATTTTTCATTATACAGGGACAAGTCAGCTGCAGAGAAGAGAAGACAGTTGATTCAGGAGTCCAAATTCTTGGGTGGTGACATGGAACATACCCATTTGGTGAAAGGTCTGGATTTTGCTTTGCTTCAAAAGGTGAGTCCTGTTGAGTGTTCATGCTCACCTTGTGAGGTGAGGGAGACACATGGTAGTTCAGACCATTTAATCTGGAAGGGTTAAAGGCGGCTTGTCTGTAGGACTAATTGCTACTCATCCTGCAATTAGCCAAAATTCATCGGGGAAGGTATTCCCTGATGATCCAGGTATGATGAAGGCCCTAAACCCTCACTCCCTTCTCATACAGTCTTCTACTTGACTTCATTAGGTACGAGCTGAGATTGCCAGCAAAGAGAAAGAGGAAGAAGAACTGATGGAAAAGCCCCAGAAGGAAACCAAGTAGGTATTAGGGAAGACTTGAAAATTTAGAAAGTTTCTAAAGTAGGAACACATTTTAGCATAAATTAAATAAATAAATAAAATTTTTGTTCTTTATCTCTTTTCAGGAAAGATGAGGATCCTGAAAACAAAATTGAATTTAAAACACGCCTCGGTGAGTACAGTTTCTATAGTAGTGATTGCATTTTTGGGGAATTGTAGGGAATTTATCTGTGTCAGCAGGATAATCTTTCTGCTTTTTTGCTCTTTAACCAGCAAAAAAAACAGCTCTCCTATAAAATATTCTAATAGAATTCAGACATTGATTTAGTTATTTCCTATGTTATTCATGTCTCTTTAGTTAGACCAAAAGTTCTTTCAGGTCTTTAATCCTTATGTATCAAAGAATAGGATGGGTTGGAGGTGGTGGCACATGTTTGGAATCCTAGCTCTTACAAGGTTGATGCAGGGAGATTGTCATTCAAAGTTAGCATGGGGCTACATAGCAAGACCTTGCTCCAAAAAGCTGGGAGTGGTAGGTGTGGTGGTGCATGCCTTTAATTTTAGCACTCAAGATGCAGAGGCCAAAGGTGGCCAGAGGACAGAGACAGGTGGATTTCTGTGAGCTTGAGGCCAGTCTGGTCTACACAATGAGTACCAAGCCAGCTGGAGCTATAGGGAGACTGTGTCAAAAGAAAAACAAAAAAGCTGAGGGCTTAGGGTGTGGTGATGTACATCTGTAATCCCAGTACTTGGGAGGCTAAAGCAGGGTGATTGAGTTTGGAGCCATCCTGGGCTACATAAAGAGACTGCTTCTCAAAATAAATAGTAAATGGGTAGGTGAATAACATAAAGTAAAAATATGATAGCACGTGGGGCTAGGGAGATAATGCATATAATAAAGTGCTTACTGTGTAAGCATGAGGACCTGAATTAGATCCCCAGAACCCATGTGAAAAAGCCAGGTGTTGGGGCTAGAGGATGGCTCAGTGGTTAAGAGCACTGGTTGCTCTTCCAGAGGACCCAGGTTCAGTTTCCAGCACCCACCTGGCAGCTTAACTGTCTGTAACTCCAATTTTAGGAGATCCTACACCTACACCCTTTTCTGGCTTTGCAGGCATTGCACGATATATGGGTGCACTTATATACATGTATACACTCACACACATAAATTAAAAAAAAAAAAAGAAAAGAAAAAAGCCAGGTGTGATGGTATACTGTTGTGATCCCAGGTGGATTGCTAGGGCTTGCTGGCCAGCCAGTGTGGCTTTCTTTGGTGAGCTCCAGGCCAATGAGAAAAACAAACAAACAAAAAAACCCAAAAGCAAAACGGGGTAGATGGTATCTGAGGAATGACACCTAAGGCGGCCCTTGGCATCTATGTGTGCACATGCGGGTACACACACACACACAGAAGGTAGCATGATTCTTGATTAAAACCTAATATAAATCTGGGCTTGGTGGCACACACCTTTAATCCAGTGCTTAGGGCAGAGGCTGGTGGATCTCTGAGTTTGAGGCCAGCCAGAGCTATATAGAGAGATCTTGTCTCAAAAACAAAACAAAAAAAGCTCAATATGGAAGACTAGATTTGAATCCTGCTGATGAAATCATGCTAGATGTGTTACTTTGCTCTCTTTTTCATATGTAAAGATTGGCTTAATGTGTACCTCAAGATTATTTAGGAATGAAGAGAAATAAAATATGTAACATGTCTATAATACTGACCCTGTAGTATAGCTTTTTTTTTCGTTGTTGTTAATAAACCTTAAACCTTGAGGGCAATCAGATAACTGAGCAGGTAAAAGCCTGCTGTGTAAACCTGGCAACCTGAGTTTGCTCCCGGGAACTCACGTAAACGTGGAAGGGGAAAACTGACTCTACAAAGTTGTCCTCTGACCTCCCATGGGCATCGTGGCACTCTTGCATCTGTACCTCATGCTTCAGACCTATACACATAATAGTAATTTTTAAAAATCAGACAAATAGTCGGGTGTAATGGCAAGGCAGAGGTAGGTGGATCTCTGAGTTCAAGCCAGCCTGGTCTACATAGTGAGTTCCCGGTCAGCTAGAGCTACAGGGAGACCCTGTCTCAAAAAGACCAAAAAGAAAAAAAAAAAAAATCAAACAGAAAACCCCCTTAACTTTCAGCCTTCTACCTCACAGGACTCAATATAATGTGAGCACATAGTACTCTTTTGAAAGCAGTGTGGATTAGAGAGTAGGAGCTCAGGTTTTGGAGTTAAACTGCCAGGGTCCCATATTTTGCTTTGTTATATGATTTCAGGTAAATCACTTCTCAGCCATAGTTGTTTTTTTTTGTTGTTTGTTTTTTTGAGACAGGATCTCCCTGTAGCCCCAGCTGGTGTGGTACTCACTGTGTAGAGACCAGGCTGGCCTCGATATCTAGAGATCCACCTGCCTCTGCCTCTTGACTGCTTGGATTTAAAGGCGTGCACTATCATAAGATGCCTGAGGAGGCCAGAAAAAGGTGTCAGATTCCCCCAGGACTGGAGTTATGGATGACTGTTAGCCGTTGGGAATGTGGTGCTCGGAATCAAACCCGGGTCCTCTGCAAGATTAGTCAGTGCTCTTAACTTCTGAGCCAGCTCTCGGGCTGGCTAGAGCCTGAAGCCTTAGTATTCTTTTTTTTTTTTTTAATATTTTATTTTATTTATTTATTTTTATGTGTATGTGTGTATTGCCTGCATGTAGGTAAGTGCACCTATGTTGTGCAATACCCGAGGAGGACAGAAGAGGCTGTCGGATCCCCTGGAACTGGAGTTACAGACAGTTGTTAGCTGCCATGTGGGTGTTGGGATTCAAACCTGGGTCTTCTGCAGGAAAATTCAGTGTTCTTAACCACTGAGCCATCTCTCCAGCCCGGAAGCCTTAGTATTCTTAACCAGTAAAAAGTGCCTATCTTACAGGATTGTTTGAAGGTGTGAGTAGCAGCATTTGTCTTGGTGCCTTGTATAAAGATTTAATAAATGGCCTGGAGTGGTGGTGCATGCCTTTAATCCCAGCACTTGGGAGGCAGAGGCAGGAAGATCTCTGTGAGTTCAAGGTCAGCCTGGTCTACATACTGAGTCCCAGGCCAGCTGGGGCTACAGGGAGACCTTGTCTCAAAAATGACCCCCCTCCCCACAAAAAAGAAAGATTTAATAAATGACTACTGTTCGATAAAAGTTTATCATTCTCTATTTGCTATTCTTCCCCTTTGTGTAGGCCGAAATGTTTATCGTATGCTTTTCAAGAGCAAAGCATATGAGCGAAATGAGCTGTTCTTACCGGGTCGAATGGCCTATGTGGTAGACCTGGATGATGAGTATGCAGACACGGATATCCCCACCACTCTCATCCGCAGCAAGGCTGATTGTCCCACGATGGAGGTGAGTAACCAAGTTCTGAGAGCCGTCATAGGATCCTCAAACCTGACATTCTGCCTTGCCTTTGTCCTGTATATCATCTCATCACCAAGTTCTGTCCACATTTTATCTCCTCAGTCTCAGTTGAATCTATTCAATTTCATACCCACCAGCAATATTCTTGTGTAAACCACATTGCTTGGTGCAACTATTAAAAGACTGCCTGGGCTGTTTTTCCCATTCCCACCCATTTCTGTTCCAGTGTATTATTTTTTTTTTCAGCTTTAATACACATGCTATATAATCTACCCTTTTACTATATACTTCAATAACCACTATCAAAATCCAAAATTTTAGAGTATTTTCCTTACCCCCCAAAAGAAACCCTGTACTCTTTAGCCATCCATCACTCCTCCTGAGTTTCTTCATCCTAGTTAATGTTTTTTTTTGGTTTTTTTTTTTTTTTTTTTTGGTTTTTTTTTGGAGAAAGAGTCTCCCTGTAGTCCCAGTTGACCTGGAACTCACTATGTGGACTATGTAGAGTTTGGGAGTTCTCCCTCTGTTTCTACCTTTTTGAATGATTTAAGTAAGGTTGGAGGTCTGTTTTAAATGTCTGATAGAATTTTGCTGTAAATCCATGTGGGCCTGAGCTTTTTTTAGTCGGGAGGTTTTGTATGACTGTTTCAATTTCCTTATATGTTATGGGTCTGTTTAAACTGTTGATCTCTTCTTAGTTTAGCTTTGGTGGTTCCCTTGATTTCAGGTATTCATCAATTTCTTTTAGGTTTTCAAATTTAATAAAGTATACCCTTAAAATGTTCTGGGTCTTTGGGTGTCTGTTGTGATGTTTCCCCTTTCATCTCTAATTTTGTTGATTTGGATTTGATCTTTCTTTCTATGGTCATCTGGGCTAAGGGTCTGTTTTTCTGTTTAGCTTTTCAAAGAACCAGCTCTTAGATTCATCGTTTTTCTGCATTGTTTTCTTTGTTTCTATTTCATTCATTTCTGCTCTTGATTTTTGTTATTTTTTACTCATCTGCTGTGTTTGGGTTTAATTTCTTCCTACCTTTCCAGAGTCTTGAGCGCAATGTTACATCATTTGTGCTCTTTCTGTTTTTTTTTTTTTTTCCTGGTTGTTTTGAGACAAGGTATCCCTGTAGCACCAGTCGGCCTGGAACTCGCTATGTGGACCAGGTTGGCCTTGAACTCACAGACATCCGCCTGCCTCTGCCTCTGCCTCTGCCTCCGGAGTGCTGGGATTAATGACTTTAATGGCTTGTGCCACCATGCCCAGCCTTTCATCAATGGCTTTTACACATGACCAGGGTGATTTTTTTTTCTTTTTTTGTAAAAGCAAATTTTCGTTTCATGAGCACATAGACGCTTTCTGTGGTTTCTCATTCATAAGGTTCAGAGTGCTGGGTGTGGTGGTGCATACCTGTAGTCCCAGCACTTGGGAGGCAGAGGCAGGTGGATCTCTGTGAGTTCAAGGCCAGTCTGGTCTACATAGTGAGTTCCAGGCCAGCTGAGACTACAGGGAGACCCTGTCTCAAAAAGACCAAAAGACAAAAATAAAAAAAACCCCGTAAGGTTCAGAGTAAAATCTCCACAACAGGTGTGTGAGTCCCTGCAACATCTGGACTGTCTAGCCTCTTTTCATTTTGGCTCTTTGTTTGTTTTCTGGGTTTCCTGGATTTTCTAATTTTTTTTAAAAATTTTTTTAAAATGTTCTATATTTTTAGTTCAGGGTCTTGCATGCCATTTCATCTATCTGGAATGTTCTTCATTACATCTTTCCTGTCTTCTCCCTAACTAACTTAATTTAAGTGATTGAATGAATAATAGATGATGAGATTCCAGCTAAGAAGGATAATATTCTTCCTTTTTGGGTTTTCCAGGCCCAGACTACACTGACTACAAATGACATTGTTATTAGCAAGCTCACTCAGATTCTTTCATACCTGAGGCAGGGTACCCGAAACAAGAAGCTCAAGAAGAAGGATAAAGGTACCTGGAAGGGTATCTTGGAGGGGCACATGGTGGTGGAACCAAGGTCTCCTGGAGCCTGCTGTCTATAAGGCATTGGGTGGCTTCTAGGGAGCAGAGAAAAATGGGAGAAATGGAGCATTGGCAAGATGAGTGTACTCAAATTGTGTCTGCTTGAGCCACTTAGAATTCAGTGGTCAGGTTTTAAGTGTGGAGACTGAGTAGCTTTTGTCCATTCTAAACAGAAGGTCATTGAAAAGATGCTGAGAATGTTCCTCACTCCTCTCTTTACACTTCAGGAAAATTGGAAGAAAAGAAACCCCCTGAAGCAGACATGAAGTAAGTATCCTTGCCCCAAGGCACCTGATGTGAGCAAGGGGATCTGTGTTTCTTGTCTTTGGCCCTTTTGGAGAAATAGCCAGCATAGATAATGTATGATTTTAGCAACTACTGATACCTGTTTTTCACAGCATTTTTGAAGACATTGGGGATTATGTTCCCTCCACAACTAAGACACCACGGGACAAAGAGCGAGAGAGATACCGGGAACGTGAACGTGATCGAGAGAGGGACAGAGACCGGGAGCGAGAGCGAGATCGGGAGCGAGAGCGAGACCGGGAGCGAGAGCGAGAGGAGGAAAAGAAAAGGCACAGCTACTTTGAGAAGCCAAAGGTGGATGATGAGGTGAGATGTGGGCCCTTGGTACCAGGTTGTGAAACTACTTTCACTATGTCTTTATAGCTAGGTGAAGGACTCTTTGATTCTTCAGGAGCCTTGTGGCTTCACAATTGCAACTGGGTCAGTTGACCCAGGGCAGATACCATTCTGGAAATAGTCCAAAGGTGGACTACTGAATCGTTCAGACTTGGGGGTGGGATGAGTGGGGATTCCTCATAACGACACTCATCTCAGTTTTTGTTTTGTTTTGTTTTCAGCCTGTGGATGTTGACAAAGGTGAGTTGTAGCCACAGCATCTTACATTGGCCCTAACAGTCCTGCTTTCCCTGCTAATCAAAGCTGGTGAGGGTGGGATGGGGAAACTTCCTAGTTTTAGTCTCTCATAAGAACCATGTCTTACATTATGGAATAAGCAGGATAATTTGGAGTTCCTGGGCTTTTTTGGGCGGTACCAGAGAATATTTGCTTTTAGGTAGAATTCTTCCAGTCCTAAGATTTTGAGGTGATCTTAAGGTTGAGTAATACAATATTCTGGATCTATTACTCTCAACTAGAATAGCTCATTATTTATTGGAATTTACTTAAAATTGTGTTGTTATAAAGGTTTGTGTTGCTTTAAAAGCTTATTTAGGGGCTGGAGAGATGGCTCAGTGCTTAAGAGCACTAGCTGTTCTTATAGAGGACCCAGATTTGGTTCCTCCCGTGTGGTGGCCAGATTTGGTTCCACCCACATGGTGGCCAACACTGGTCCTTAACTCTTCTGGCCTCCATAGGCACCAGACACATGTGTGGTGCATTTAACATACATGGAGACAAAACGACTCATACACATAAAATAAAAATAAGTAAAATCTTTTGTTTTTTGAGACAGGGTCTCCCTGTAGCTCCAGCTGGCCTCAATCTCACAGAGATCTACCTGTCCCTTTCTGAGTGCTGGGATTAAAGGTGTGTGACAAGCCAGCCTCATCTTAAAAATGATAACAAAACTTGTTTAAATTAGCAAGACATGGTTGTGTTTGCCTGTAATCAGCATTCTAGAGGCTAATGTAGGAGGATCAGGAGTTCAGGGCCAGCCTGAACTCTATATATAGAGTTCCAGGTCAGCCAGGGCTACATGGTACAACCATGTCTCAAATATCAACAAACAAAACAAACAAACAAAACCCAAAACTTATTTATTGGTTTAGTGAGTGTATTTGGCTTGGATGTGCTGGAGCAGACCGGTGGAAGTCGGAATACGACTTTTGAGAATCCTCTACTTCTGTCATGTAGGTTCTGGGGATTAAACTCAGGTTATCAGGCTTGGTGACAAGGCCCTTACCTACTGAACCATCTTGCAGCCCCAAAGAAACATTTTTATATTTGGAAGTGTGTTTTAGGGAGGCGGTTATGAGAACATCAGTTCAGAGTCTCACAGAGTTGTCTCTTCTCCCAGGACCTGGGTCTGCCAAAGAGTTGATCAAGTCCATCAATGAAAAATTTGCTGGGTCTGCTGGTTGGGAAGGCACCGAATCATATCCTTTATTTAAATTTGCTCCCAGGTTTTATAGTTTTATTTATCTTGAGACAGCATCTCTCTCTAGCCCAGGCTGGCCTGCAATTTGAGATCCTCCTGTTTTTGCCTCCCGAGTTCTGAGATTATGGCATGCTCTACCATGCCTGGTTGTCCCTGGGTTGTAGAGGGCCATTTTCTTTTCATTCCAGTTCTGTTTCTCTGTTCCCTTTTACCTGTCCTTGTTCTCTTGCCTTTTATGCCATATTTTGGCTAGGATGAAATCATGCTTTGCCTCTTTGCCCAAGGACCACCAATTGAAGCTCACAGATAGCTTCTGAGAATTTTCATGTTGAGGGCTCTAGCCGTGGCCCCTCTTATCTGAATCTTTTCTGCAAGTGATGTAATTCTCTTTAACATAGCATATGCTGAAGAAGCCAGAAGACAAGAAGCAGCTGGGTGATTTCTTTGGGATGTCTAACAGTTATGCAGAGTGCTATCCAGCCACGTACGTGAAACTCTGTTGGGGAGGTTGAGATGTCTAAGCAATGAGATTGAGATGTCTGAGCAATGAGATTGAAATTTGACCTGTTTAGAGGTGGTTACTTCTTTCTTGGGTGAATTCTTCTATTTAGCTCTGAGAAGTTTAGTGGGATGATCACACATAAATGGCCTGTTAGTTGATTGGGGTTTATGAATAAAATACAATAGTCTGGATCTAAAGCATCTTTTAACTGTCCTTTGTCTTTAGGATGGATGATATGGCTGTGGATAGTGATGAGGAGGTGGATTATAGCAAAATGGACCAGGTATGAAGCTAGAAGGATGTGAAAGAGTGGAACCTTTGAGTGGAACTCTTCTACTTTATTTTTATTTTTTTGTGTAACCCTGACTAAACTAGAACTCCCAATGTAGACCAGGCTGGCCTTGAACTCACAGAGATCCACCTGCTTCTGCCTCCTGAGTGCTGGGATTAAAAGCATGTGCCACCACACCCAGCTGCAGTCTTTTTTTTTTTTTGAACTGAATTTCATTACATTTGTTTGACAATGGGGTGCAGCAGTATGTGCCACAGTGTGCATGTGGAAGTTAACTTTTGGGAGTCAGTTATGTTGTACTGTGTGGGTTCCATAGATTAACCTTAAGTCATCAGGCTTGGTGACAAGTAACATTATTCAAGTCTTCTTGCCGGCCCAAGAATTGCAATCTTTAGAAAATAATCAAATTTTTTTTCCAAGCAGGGTTGAAGTTTTTCTGCCTTAAACAAAAGGTAATAGTAGAAACAAACCCATCACAAACACCATGAGTTCTAAAGAACTCTCATATACTTTTCCCTTGTTCTTAGGGTACTGTAGTGTTGATTAAGAGATTTTTTTTTTTTTTTTTCCTTTTGAGACAGACTTGTAGCCTAAGCTGGTTACATAGCTGTGGATGACCTTGAACTCCTGTTCTTTCTGTCTCTATCTCTCCAGTGCTGGGATTTCAGATGATAGGTATATACTAACATGCCCAGCTGAAATTACTTTTTTTTTTTTCTTTCTTTCTTTTTTTGAGACAGGGTCTCCCTAAACTCTCTGCAGACCAGGCTGGCCGCTATCTCATAGAGATCTATCTGTGTCTGTTTCCAGAGCTCTGGGATCAGAGATGTGCACCACTGTGCTGGGCTAAAATTATTTATTTTTTTCGGTATGGGGATTGACCCCAGGACCTTGTGCTAGCTAGGCACGTGCCATATCACCAAGTACAGCCACATCCCCAGCAAACCCCTTTGTTTTTTTCTGCTGTCCTAGGGATCAAACCCATTGTTTTGCATGTGGTAGGCAGGTGTTTTACCATTGAGCTACATACCAAAAGCATGCTTTACTCTTCTTGGATCCTTGTTTAATTTTGCGACCTTGCCAAATTCCTTTCCTTTTTAGAATTGCCTTAGTTTCTATTATCAGGAAAATAGAAATATAATTCTCATTTTAGACATACTTTTTTTTTTTTTTTTTTTTCTTTTTGAGACAGGGTCTCCCTGTAGTCCCAGCTGGCCTGAACTCACTATGTAGACCAGGCTGGCCTTGAACTCACAGAGCTCTGTCTGCCTCTGCCTCTTGAGTGCTGGGACTACATATATTTTTTTTAAAAGACAGATTCATTCTGTAGCACCAGCTGGCCTGGAACCTATATAGACCAGGCTACAGGCTAGTAGGCTGGTTCCCATCTCACAGAAATTCATCTGCCTCTGTCTGTCTCCCAAGTGCTGGGATTAAAGGTGTATACCACCACGCCTTCACTTTAGACTTTTTTTTTTGCCTTTTTGAGACAGGGTCTCCCTGTATTCTCAGCTGACCTGGAACTCACTATGTAGACCAGGCTGGCCTTGAACTCACAGTGATCCGCCTGCCTGTGCCTCCCCAGTGCTGGGACTAAAGGCGTATGCCACCACATCCTAGACTTTTTGTAAGAATGTATGTGTTTAGTGTTCAGAGTAATACCTATAATGTAAGTATGTATAAAATATTAGGTAAGATTTATTACTGGTGGAATCTTGGATTGTGGGAATGTGGCTTTATTCAGAGAGAAAATTCCTTTTCCATTGATGCCCCTTCTATCTCCTGCTCTGCCACAGGGTAACAAGAAGGGTCCCTTAGGTCGCTGGGACTTTGATACTCAGGAGGAATACAGCGAATATATGAACAACAAGGAGGCATTGCCTAAGTGAGTTGGTACTAAATATGGACTGAGAATGAGGAGGGTGTGTTGGTTGGGTGGACTAGCCCACATCAGGTTAGAGGCTGTAGTCTAGCTGATGTGTTTCCAGATAGGTAGTCTGCCCACAGAGCCCTTTGAGAAAATCTTTCTCATGGAGACTTCTAATGCCTTCTTCCCCAATGGTCTTTTCAGAGCTGCATTCCAGTATGGTATCAAGATGTCTGAAGGACGGAAAACCAGACGCTTCAAGGAAACCAATGATAAAGCAGAGCTTGATCGTCAGTGGAAGAAAATTAGTGCAGTAAGTGGACTCTTTCTTAGCTGGGAGGGTTTCAGTTGAGAAGAGACACTTGTTGAGAACAGGTTGGATGGGAGAGCCATGGGAATAGAGAGGTCACCTTTGGGTTTAAGTGAACTTACATTGTTAGCATGCTTATAAACTATTACTTTTCTTTCACAGATCATTGAGAAAAGGAAGAAGATGGAAGCTGATGGGTAAGCAGCATTCTTTCTCTGTGAGACTGGTGGGGATTGTTCAGTGTTTTAATCTCATGCTAATCTTTCTCCTTTTATTTCAGAGTTGAAGTGAAAAGACCAAAATACTAATCTCCATTTGTAACTATCACCATATAGATGCTCTCAATTGTTTGTTTCTATAATTCCTAGAGAGGTTGAAGGTGTTTTTGTGAATGTTTATAAACTTTTATTATGTAATCATTTGTTGCATTAAAATCAGTTAACTTACTGTCTTGTCTTTTATGTTGAGCATTCCTCTCAAGGGCCCCTTGAAGAATGCTCGTTCCCCCGATTGTGTAAAACAGAAGGTGCTGGGGCTGGAGAGATGGCTCAGCAGTTAAAATCACTGGTTGCTTTTGCAGAGGACCTGGGTTCGATTCCCAGCACCCACATGGCAGCTAACAACCATCTATAATTCCAGTTCCTGGGAATCTGACACCCTTTTCTGACCTCTGTGGACATTGCATGATACAGGTGCATTTACATCTGCAGGCAATACACTCATACAAATAAAATAATAATAAATAAAATACTTGAAAGACCCAGAAGATCTCTTTTTTCTGAGCTAATTCTAGATTTCTAGATAGTAAGGATGTTTACTAGTGTTTCCAGCGGAGAAGGGAAAAATAACTCGGAGATGGGCACAAGAAGATAGGTGTAAAGCTGAACGGTCAGATTCATTCTGTCCTATCTGGGGCCTACTCCTGAAGCTGAGAGTACATGGACATTAAGATCATCCTGATGTTAAGGCTGCACCTAACTGGACTTTTGGTGAAGGTGTATGATGAAAATTACTTCAGGAAAGAAAAGCTTCCGTGCCCTCATGGGAGCTTCAGTAATGCAGTTTGTTGGAATCATTGCCTCCTTGGCTGAAGGAGTAACCTTGGGGGAGTGCCTTGAATAAAACTGGTACACCCTCCTATCCAAAAGATTTTGATACCCTTCACCCTTGAAAGTTTGCCAAGGCCCAGGGTATGCCTACTAAGTCTTCCTATCCTTCCATCCCTTCCCCTCCTTTCTGCTTATTGCCAGTACTTTGGTCTGTGGGTTTTTAGGGGTCTCCAGTTTGTGTCTGCATGCTACATTTCTTTCATTGCCTACTGTGAGGTCAAGGAAAGCTAAGCTTTCCATAATTTTTGATCATTTTCATACTGATTGGCAAGGACTTTTTGTTTTAGTGACACTGGGCATCAAATAGCTTTGTGTAAGCACTCTACCACTAAGTTAAACCCCCAGATTTAGGAAACAGATTTTTGAGGAAGTCAGCTTTGTCAATAGTACTGTTTTGTTTTTTTGGTCTTTTTGAGACAAAGTCTCGCTGTAGCCCCAGCTGTCCTGGAGCTCACTATGTAGACCAGGCTGGCCTTGAACTCACAGAGATCTGCCTGCCTCTGCCTTCCAAGTGCTGGGATCAAAGGCTTGCACCACCATGCCTGGCTGTCAGTAATGCTTTAAGAGATAGAAATTGGACCCTGTCTCAAAAACACCTGGAATGGCTTAAAAGAGAAGTGATACCTTGGTTCCATGGTTATAGGCTGTCCCAATTAGAAAAAAAGGCACAGAGATATGGTTCATATAGATACCTAGAGGCAATAAAAGTAAGATTTATGGGTTGACTGCCAGTTTAAAATTCAGTTTCTGCAAGTAACTCCAACCCTCCAGTCAGCAAAAAGAATATTAAATAACTCTTTGAAATCCTTAACCTCATTTCACCTTTTATTTTTATTTTTGGTCTTTCTGAGGTAGGGTCTCCCTGTAGTTATAGCTGGCCTGGATTCACTATGGAGACTAGGCTGGCCTTGAACTCAGAGATCCACCTGCTTCTGCCTCCCAAGCGGTAGGATTAAAGGCATGTGCTACCATGCCGATTGCACTTCTTTTTTTCTTTTTAGTATCTTATTTTTATTTTATGTGTATGAGTGTATTGCCTGCATGTAGGTAAGTGCACCCATGCTGTGCAATGCCCACAGAGGACAGAAGAGGCTGTCGGATCCCCTGGAACTGGAGTTACTGACAGTTGTTAGCTTCCATGTGGGTGCTGGGATTCGAACCCGGGTCTTCTGCAAGATCAGCCAGTGTTCTTAACCGCTGAGCCATCTCTCCAGCCCCGTCACCACTTCTTTTTTTTTTTAATTAGGTTTTATTTTTGTGTATGAGTGTTTTGCCTGTACCATGTGCACACAGTGCTGGCCAAAGCCAGAAGAGAGGGGTTGGAACCTCTTGGGACTGAAATTACAGTTGTGAGCCACAACTGAGAACTGAACCTGTGTCCTCTGCAAAAGCAAGCAGTGCTCTTAACCATTGAGCCATTTCTCCAAGCCCCCTCACCTCTTTTAAAGTGTGTTAGGCTTCGGCAGATGCCTTAAAACGCTTCGTTGCACAGAAATCTGAGCTGGTCTACACCTTGGCTGTCCCACAATGTAGAGGGCTTTCATCATTGGAGTCTTTGGTAACAGGGAGCCCAGAACGTCATGTTTATTTTCCTCTTTAGGATTTCCTGACTAGCTAGAGCAAACCGGTATGGCCGATGAAGGAGCTTGAATTGTAGGAACCCTAATAGGCTGGGCACTCCTTGTTCGTTCGGAGGCCACGAAAACGTAGGTGTGGGCAGAAGTTTGAGGCTGTATGCCAATTGCCTCTGGTGAATATACCCTGAATCAATTTAGGGCTGTGGACTTTTGTTGCTTCCTACACCCTGCCTACCGGTTGCAAGGGTTTTGGATTTCACTAAGTCAGGAATGACTGGTACTGAAAGAACTTTAAGCGTTTCCCAACTTTAAGTGACTAGGGTGGGAGGGAAGACATTAAAGGTCTAGCTTGCCCAAGCACAGGCCATAGCAAGGCAGAATTGTGGGGGTTTGGGGGCCCGGGGGTGGGGGGGGTAACTGCGAGATGGCCTAGCAGGTGAAGAGCTGGCCAAGCAAAAACAGGATCCGAGTTTAATACCCGGAACTCAAGGTGGGAGGAGAACACGCAAAAGATGGGCCTTGGAAACCAGGTCTGTCCCAAGGCCCTAATACACCACTGGCAGCCGGCTCCGCCTCACCCACATCCGCACTGGTGCACTTCCGGCCCCGCCTCTGCGCGGAAGCTGTGTCGATAGGCCACGCCTCCTGGAATACAGTTGAGTAGGTGCTGCCTGCTGGTTCCCCATGGATCTCGTGGGTCGCGCGTGTTTGAAAAGTCCGGCCGAGGATGGGAGCGATGAAGAGGAAGACCCTGATGCCACAGAAGCAGCACCCCGAATCCGGGACACCCCAGAAGACATCGTGCTGGAAGCTCCAGCCAGTGGGCTGGCTTTCCATCCGACCCAAGACCTGCTGGCCGCAGGGGACGTGGACGGGGACGTGTTTGTGTAAGGTGCAGGGCAGGGGCGTGGTCGGCGCGTAGCCTGGTCCTGACGCTCCTCCGAGCGACGGAAGTGGGAGGAGGCAATGCTGTAGGGAGAACAATTTACGAAACTAAGCGGCCGATTCCTTCAGTAACATTCAGCTTTAAGCAAATTACTGTACCAATCTGCGTTAAATAGGATAAAATAGTTGGAATGTGTTGACCCAGAGACCACCGTAGCAGGACAAAAAAGCACCTGAAGCACTATTTCCCACCGAACGTACTGAGTCTGAAGTTTATTTGGCTTATTGTATTTGACCCTTTAAATGATCACTTTGAGACATGATCCTCTTTTATTTTATTATTTTTATTTTATGTGTATGAGTGTATTGCCTGCATGTATGTGAGTGCACCCGTGTTGTGCAATGCCGCGGAGGTCAGAAGAGGGCTTCGGATTCCCACAGAACTGGAGTTAAGGACGGTTCGTAGCCGCCATGTGGGTGCTGGGAATCGAACCCAGGTCCTCTACAAGAGCATTCAGAGCTATCTCTCCAACCCCATGATCCTCTTTTTAAAAAAAATTTATTTTGGGGCCTGACGTGGTGGTGCACTTCTTTAATCCCAGCACGCCTTTAATCCCAGGCCGAGGCAGGTGGATTTCTGTGAGTTCAAGGCCAGCCTGGTCCACATAGTAAGTTCCAGGTCAGCTGGGAATACAGGGAGACCCTGTCTTGAAAAGACCAAAAAGAAAAAAAGTTCTGTGTATGAGTGTATTGCCTGCACCCGTGTTGTGCAATGGCCGCCCGCGGAGGTCAAAAAAAGGCATCTGAAGGTTGTCAGCAGCCATGTGGGTGCTGGGAATCGAACCCGGGCCGGGTCCTCTGTAAGAGCAGTCAATGATCTTAACCCTGAGCCATCTCTTCAGTCCCAACGTAGTTCTCTTTTGTCCCATCTGGCCTGGAACTCAAAAAGATCCCTGATTCAGCCTCCTGAATGCTGGGATTAAAGGTGTGGTGTGCACCAACTCACCTGGCTAAAACTTTTTAATAAAATTTTTATGTGTGAGTGTTTTGCCTGGGTGTAAATGTACCAGTGCTGTGCAGTACCCATGGAAGCTTCCAAACAGCATTGGATCTCCTGGAACTGGAGTTACAGACAGTTGTTAGCTATCTCTCCAGCCCCTAAAACAGACTTTAATCCAGCTTTCAAGGCCCTTTGCCCCTGGCCTTTACCTAATCTTTTGTTTCCTGTGTCCATTCATCTTTACCTTTCTTAGCCTGGTGAAACCTCAGCTATGAAGCACATGCTATTCTTTATTGGGAAACTTTGCCATCACTTTTACCTACTGTTCTCAGTGTCTGTTCAGCATCCTCCATGGTTTTTTTTAAATTAGGTACTTGTTAAATGGTGCCATAGTATAGACATCATGGTACTTTTTTGAGGCAGAGCCTCTTTTTTGAACTTGGACCTGGCTGATCACAGCTAGCCAGCTTGCCCCAGGGATCCCATCTCTGTCTCCCAAGTGCTGGCTGCCATATCTTCCCAGTCTTTACATGGATTCTGAGGAATCTGAACTCCAGTGGCAAGCAGTTTATCCACTGAGCCATCCCTCAGTTCTCTACCTTTATTTTGATCTAACTTGTCAGTACTGCGACATTGGTCACAATATATTATAAATAACTGTCTCTAGTTTCTGTGGACCCTGATTTTTACCCTTCCCATTTCTGTGACTGGTTTTCTGTCACTGGTTCTTTTGCTTTGATTTTCTTAAAAAAAAAAAATTTATTTATGTATGAGTGTATTGCCCACATGTAAGTGCACCCATGTTGTGCAGTGCCTGTGGAGGTCAGAAGAGGGCGTTGGATCCACTGGAACTGGAGTTATGGACATTTTTTAGCCACTATGTGGGTGCTGGGAACTGAACCTGTGTCCTCTGCAAGAGCAGCCAGTGTTCTTAATCACTGAGCCCTCTCTCTAGCCTTTCGCTTTTTCTTTTGAGACCAGAACTCATTACGTTGCCTAGCCCCCAGAGTTCTTAGGAGTACAGGCACTTACCACAACACCCAGTCATTAATGCTTCAGACCCGGTCTTTCCCCAGGCTGGAGCCTTTTTTTGAGACAGCATCTCCCTGTGTCCCAGCTGGCCTAGAACTCACTATGGAGACCAGCCTGGCCTTGATCTTACAGAGATCATTCACCTGCCTCTCTGCCCCCAGGAGTGCTGGGATTAAAGGAGGTTGCACAGTTTAGAGGCTTAAAAATTTTTTTGTTGTTCTTTTGAGATGAGTTCTCCCTGTATCCCCAGCTGGCCTGGAACTCAGAGATCCACCTGCCTCTGCCTCCCAAATGCTGGGACTAGAGGCGTGCACCACCATGCCCTCAAAAATTTTTTAAAAAAATTTGATGTGTATGAGCATTTTGCCTGTATGTATGAAAATATACCCATGTCATACATTGCCTGTGGAGGCCAGAAGAGGGAGTTAGATCCCCTGGAACTGGAGTTATAAGTTGTTAGCTGCCATGTGGGTGCTTGCAACCAAACCTGGGTCTTCTGCAGCTAGTGCTCTTAACCACTGAGCCATCTCTCCAGCTGCAAGGCTGGAGCTTTAGAGGATGGTGAAGAGGGTAGGGTGTGGTGGTACATGCCTATAATCCCAGGACTCAGGAGACTGAGACAAGACAATCACAAGTTCCAGGCTAGCCTTGCTACATAGTGAGACCTTGTTCCTACCCTCTCTACTCTCCTAAAATATAGTTTTATGCAAATAAACTTAACATTTGAAGTTAATTGAAAATGAATAAAAGGGGTCTGGAGGGATGGCTCAGTTGGAGAGCACTTGCCTACCATGTGTGAGGTCTTTAGTGCAGTTTCCAGCACTACAAAAAAAGAGAAAATGGATAAACAGAATGGTAAGCACTTTGGAAGTGTCCTAGACAGGAAGGTTGGTCTCCATAATGCTGCATGCATTCCAGGTGTGGTATGGAGTCATGCACTCTCTTTTCTCTGTCCTCAGCTTTTCCTACTCTTGTCAGGAGGGAGAAACGAAGGAGCTCTGGTCCTCAGGGCACCATCTCAAGTCCTGCCGGGCTGTGGTCTTCTCTGAAGATGGGCAGAGTAAGTACGGGGAAGGCAGAGAGCCATATGGAGGTGGGGAGGGGGACAGCGAGCAGTACCATAATCTGGGCACTTTTCCCCTTAGAACTTGTTACTGTCTCCAAGGACAAAGCAATCCATATTCTAGATGTGGAACAGGGCCAGCTGGAAAGACGAATTTCCAAGGCTCATGGGTAAGGAGAATCAATTGGGTGTACGTGCGTGGAGGTGAGGGGTAAGGACCAAGAGGTTTCTCCTAAAACAAAGAGGCTCCAAGTTCTGTATCTGTGTCTCCAGTGCCCCCATCAACAGTCTGCTGCTTGTGGATGAAAATGTTCTGGTTACTGGGGATGACACAGGTTGTATCCGGCTCTGGGACCATCGGAGAGAGGGTCCGTTAATGGATATGCGGCAGCATGAGGAGTACATTGCTGACATGGCTCTGGACCCAGCCAAAAAGCTGCTGCTGACAGCCAGGTATGACCTCAGTAGGGAAACAACCAACTCCCTATTTCTCCTCCTGGAATGCTTGGTGTTACAAGTAATCCTGTATTAGTGTCTTCCAAAAAGAGAGCTTCCTGTTAAACCTCTTCATTTGTTCTCTACAGTGGAGATGGCTGCCTTGGTGTCTTCAACATCAAGCGACGCCGGTTCGAGTTACTCTCAGAGTCTCAGTCCGGGGATCTGACCTCTGTCATCCTCATGAAAGTACAGCTGGGTATGATGGGATGGGGTACGTTTGCTAGGGGCTTGTTCTGAGGTGACTCCACAGACGTGGTATACCCTATTTCCCTACAGTATGGGAAGAAGGTGGCCTGTGGCTCTAGTGAAGGAACCATCTACCTTTTCAACTGGAACGGTTTTGGGGCTACAAGTGACCGATTTGCCCTGAGAGCTGAATCTATTGATTGCATGGTTCCAGTTACTGAGAATCTACTGTGCACTGGCTCTACTGATGGAATCATCAGGTGAGGGAAGCTGGCCCTTGGGCTACAGATGTGTAAGTCAAGCTAGCCAGTTCCTAATACTTTTCTCTGTTCAGGGCTGTAAACATCCTGCCAAACCGAGTGGTGGGCACTGTGGGCCAGCATGCTGGGGAGCCTGTGGAGGAGCTAGCCCTTTCTCATTGTGGCCGCTTTTTGGCCAGTAGTGGTCATGATCAGCGCCTCAAGTTTTGGGACATGACTCAACTTCGAGGTGTGGTTGTGGATGACTACCGGAGACGTAAGAAAAAGGGAGGGCCACTGCCACTGCGTGCCCTGAGCAGCAAGGCCTGGAGCACTGATGACTTCTTTGCAGGGCTGAGAGAAGAGGGAGAGGATTCTAAGGCTCCAGAGAAGCTGATGAAAGAAAGTGATGATGACAGTGACTGAGGATGAGTAGACTCTTAGGGACATGTCTTCACTGAACAAGAGACCCTTGTTCCTAGGATGGATTCCCTACAGAAATGTACTTTTTTGATGCTACAGATTGAACCCTTGACTGAGCTCTACCACTAAGCTATATCCCAAGTCCTAAGACAGGAATTTGCAATACCTATTAATGCCATGTAAGAAGTTACATAAACTCAGGGCACTGAAGTGGGCAAGTATTTGCTCACCTTGTCATTGTAAAACAAATGTTCCGCTGTGGTAAGACAGCACAGACACTATATGTATATACCAACCAGGGGTTTAATATAAATACAACCAGTATAGAAAAACTCAAAACCATATAAAACCAAAACCAGAATGATAAATTGTAGGGTGAAGGGCCCTTTGGCCTAGCCAGTTCTCTAAATAAAAACAAAGATTCATACTAAGCATTTGTATGGGGACGTGTGTATCACACTGGGAATGGCCAAGGATACAGGATCAAGGATCAAGTCAGACCCTGGGCTCAGTGGGGGAGAGCAAGGTTCCACACAACTAAGGCAGCAAATAGGTGTGATGAGGCTCTGTCCTAGCAGGGAAGCTGTCACAGGGTCCACCGATAGTGGCTGCCCAGGCCTGCTGGGCTAGGAATTTGACACATGCTGTGCCTACCCATTTGGGCTGCCTGTAGAGAGAGAGGAAGGGGTCACTGCTTAACCACAGTACCTGCTACAGCACCTGGAGACCACAAGAAGCCACCCCCAGACTCACTGAGTGCCTCTAGCAGCTGCATAGACACAGCATCCTTGGCCACCTCATGCCCATCGTGCTGATCAGAGGGCAGCACAACCCAAATGAGGCCACTGAAAGGCACTGGATGTCCAGGGATTACCACCTGGTACCAGAAGCGGTGCCAGCCAGCAGGTCCTGTGGCCAAACACTTGGTAAGGAACACTGGGCTGCCCAGCTTCATTCGGTGACAAAGCAGCTGCAGAGCAGCCCGAGCCCCTTGGAACCCTAGGTTGTCCCTGGTCAGGGCCAGTTGGCTGCCACCTGGCCACAGGCACCGCAGTGAAGGACGTGTAACATGTTGGCGGAGATGCTGCTTCAGGTCAGGCTTGAGCCACTCCACCACCACCTGCTCTCCACAGAGGCGTGAGTGCCCTGCAAGAAAAAGGCAAGAGACAAGGGCAGATCTAAACACGGGCACAAGCCAAGCCCTGCGGAGTTGACTAGAGTCCTTTGGTAGTGACTTGCTACAGGCCTTGTTTAATGCCTCTCCTTCCTCCTGGTGGAGACCCACTACTCTAGGCTTCATTGTATTCATTTGTAAAGGAGGTGTATTAAGGGCTACCTTCTAAGTGTCTTCTGCTCGATTTGGGCTTTACCTAATAACCATCACAAAGGCCAAGATTATGAATCAAGGAAAGCCGACTCCAGAAACCATAGGCCCACTCCTACCTAACTCTTACAACAGTCTGAGGGAAAGATAGGCTCAGTTGGGCTCTTTCTGGGTAACTAATAGCGTCAGGTCTCCAACTCTCGTGCCCTGCCTTTTAAAGGATAAACAGCAGCCCTCCTGCAGCGCCCAGCCTTACCTTCCACTAGAGCCTTTTTGGCCATGGCGGCAGCCCGGTGTGAGCTGAACTTGAGCAGCGCGATCTGCGTGGGCGCAGACCCGGGGCTGGGTAGTAGCAGAGCCTCCTGCAGGCCAGGACCCAGCGGCTGTAGGGCGAACAGCAGCGCGCGGTGGCTCACGCCTGGTGGCAGCCCATCCACAGTCAGCTCGCACTTTTCGGTGCTTCGGCACACTAGGAGCTGGCAAGAGGGACGCAGCTGGTGGTTGTGCAGCGTAGCGATGGCGGCCTGGGCACCGCGCCGCGAGCTGTAGCGCGCATAAGCAAAGCCGCGGTTCAGGCCGCTGAAGGTCATCATCAGGCGGAACTCATAGAGGCGCCCCACGCGCTGGAACAGTGGGATCAGCTGGTGCTCATAAACGTCTTGAGGCAATCGTCCAATAAACACCTCTGACCCGGATGGTGGCGGGCTGCCCACCCAACCTGGAGGAAGGGGGGGGGCACTATCAACCGGGGTAGTCTCGATTTCTGGCCCCAAGGACCCAGGAAGAAGGGACAAGGGGGAACGTCTAAAACACCCGTCTGGCTCCAGGGTCGATGCATAATTAAGCTGCCAGAGTTGGTGCACCTGAAAACCAGCTCCCTTCTTCGACGGGGAGGGTAGATGGGGAGCACACAAATGCCCTCATCTGCTCAAGGATGTTAAGTGGGGTACTCTGGGTTTTGCTTGAAGAGCCTCGGGATAGATCCCTCCCCCAAAGGGTGCTGGGCGTCGAGTCTGGCGTAGTGCACAGGCCTGTGGGAACTGGGGCTACAGTACCTGGGGGTGGCCCGCCGTACTTCCTCTGCCCGTTCACCTGCACCAGGCGAATGCCAGTCTCCCTGACCCACGCCTCCAGGGCCGCCTTGTTCTCTGGATTCACCCTCTCACACCATTGCTGAGAAGGAAAAGGCAGGATGAACAGCAAATCGTACAGCCCGCCCCACCTCGCCTAAGGTTGGGGGTTACTGAAGCCGTCCCCATGTGCAGGCAGGGCTCAGAGAAGCCTCTGGTCGCCAGTTACGTACCTCGCACTCCCGTTTGGACTGCATAGCTCTCTCCTAGGTCCGCCAGTACCCTCTAGAACTTCCTCAGGCTTCGGCCTCTGGAAGCTTCCCTGCCCTCAGCTCCCCCCCTCAAGCTCTAATTGGCTGTGAGCGTGACCCCGCCCCTCGAGGGTGGAAGCATCCACTGCACGTGAGCTCTGAAGCGCAGGTGGAAATCGCGAAAGCTTGAAGGCCCGTGGGTGGGAGGGGCACCACCTCCAGGGGCGTGGCTTGCCCAGGGTAGGGTGGACGTTGGCGCAAGACCCAGAGCAGCGCCCTTCACCCTGGAGCAGAAGTAGTGGGTTTACGGAGGCTTCCTCTCTTTAACGCCACTAAAGCGGTTTGAAGGGGTCGCTCAGGATATGAGGGGGAAGGCAGCGCTAGGCATCATGGATACAGACAGGCTTCAGCTGTAGAGACATTTATTGGACTTTTGGCTGTAGGTTGTGGGGAGACATCTGCTGGATCTGCTGTGAAGCTCTGCATATGAGGCCATCTCAGGTCCATCCCAAGTTTATGAGGCAGCGACAGCATTATCTACCTATACCTCCCCTACCTCCCTTAGAAAGTGTTGTAGTACTTGGCCATTTTTTGCCAGTGATTAATAGTAAGATAATAAAACCTCAAAAAGCCTCTATTCTGACCATCCTTCAGTTTCTGCTGGAACAGAGATGTACAAAACTGTTTAAGTACATATGCAGTTTTGTTTTAGCCCAAATAACGCCAGCCCCGCTTCCTCTGCTAGCTGCCTCAGTTCAGCAGATGCGGAGAGGCTGACTTGTTCGCCTTCTGATCTCCTCCACAAGGTCTTCTCTTTGGACATCCACCTGGCCAGGATGGAGGAAGAAGGTGGTGTGAGCATCTTTCACTCCATTCCTCACGGAGTATCTACTTCTAGTTATCAGGTTTGGCTCATCTGGAAGCAGGAACCTTGTTAGATACCCCAGAGTATCTAACAAAGCCTCTAGAAAGACATGCATATGGTGATCAGAGATCTTTTTTTTTTTTTTTTGGTGTTTTTGAGACAGGGTCTCCCTGTAGCTCCAGCTGGCCTGGAACTCAGCGACAGCATTATCTACCTATACCTCCCCTACCTCCCTTAGAAAGTGTTGTAGTACTTGGCCATTTTTTGCCAGTGATTAATAGTAAGATAATAAAACCTCAAAAAGCCTCTATTCTGACCATCCTTCAGTTTCTGCTGGAACAGAGATGTACAAAACTGTTTAAGTACATATGCAGTTTTGTTTTAGCCCAAATAACGCCAGCCCCGCTTCCTCTGCTAGCTGCCTCAGTTCAGCAGATGCGGAGAGGCTGACTTGTTCGCCTTCTGATCTCCTCCACAAGGTCTTCTCTTTGGACATCCACCTGGCCAGGATGGAGGAAGAAGGTGGTGTGAGCATCTTTCACTCCATTCCTCACGGAGTATCTACTTCTAGTTATCAGGTTTGGCTCATCTGGAAGCAGGAACCTTGTTAGATACCCCAGAGTATCTAACAAAGCCTCTAGAAAGACATGCATATGGTGATCAGAGATCTTTTTTTTTTTTTTTTGGTGTTTTTGAGACAGGGTCTCCCTGTAGCTCCAGCTGGCCTGGAACTGCTACATAGACCAGGCTCACAGAGATTCAGCAATCTGCCTGCCTCTGCCTCCCGAGTGCTGGGATTAAAGGCCACCATGCCCGGCTGATCAGAGATCTTAAATGCCACCATAGTGGTAACAGGCTAAACCCTTAGGTTCCTTATGAGTTGGTACAACATGAACATTAAGCTTTTGCTCAGGTCTCAAATGGGCCTGGACCTACCAACATGGCATACATTCCTTATCTTTTAGCCTTCCTGTCTGCCCTCTTACCTCTTCCCTGCTAGTCACTGAACGGAGCTTGATGACACCGTTCTTGAGCTCCTGTTCGCCAATGATGGCCACCAGTGGGATGCCTGCTTCCTCACAGTACTGCAATTGGTTCAGTAATTTTGGATTCTTTTTGTAGAGCAGCTCAGCCTACAAGGGACCAAGGCAGAAGATGAAGGCTGATTTCCGTTCTCAGGGAAAAACTGAGGGGCCCAAGCTGGCATCTTGCTCTTAGCTTTACTCCAAGAAGTAATAGAAGGCATTATGGATGAACTTCTATTTAGTTTGTGCCCAGTATTCCCAACCTTGCTACCACCCTGGGGCTTGCCTCCTGTACCTTGATCCCAGCATCCCACAGTTCTGAGACAAGCTTCAGTCTTTCCTCTAGCAGCTTCTTCTGTGCAGATGCCACAAGGACCTGTGTCTCTGTGGTCCGGACCTTTTCCTCCAAAGCCTAGGGGAGGGGCAGATAAAAGTCAGAGCTGGACTAAATCATCAAGGAGCAAACAGGGCAGGCTATGGTTAGGACCCTGAGAGACGAGGTCCAACTCAACACTAGGGAAGGGCATTAGTCTTTTGATCTCCCAAATGGGCATAAGAATAGCTCTTAGAGATATAAGAAAGGAACTGAGTTGTACATATGACTTGTCAGAGTAAAAAGCTGCACTTAGGTAGAAGGAGGATCAGGAATTCAAGCCTAGCATGTCTCTCTCAAAAAAAAAAAAAAAAAAAAAAAAAAAAAAAAAAAAAAA
>NW_008340429.1:178470-193275 GCF_000622305.1 Nannospalax galili
AAAAGAACAACCAATCCAGGGTCGCTTATTCACAGTAACTTTAAGCTCATTTCTATCTAGCAGGTTAGGGGTCCATAAACACAATCACAGAGAATTATTATTGTAAGACTACCTCAAAATCACTACTGATATTTTAGACCCCACCTTCTACCTTCCCCTTCATGAGAATAGGTATGTAGGTTGGGAAAAGGGAGGATGCTGGTGTACCTTGACTTTTTCTGGAAAACTATTTTCAGAGTTCTTACAATATAAGATGCCTACCAGAATAACCCCAACTGAGAAACATGGGTGGTCTCTACCCTAGAGAAAAAAGTATCAGGAAGGTTGCCAGAGCATTCCTGAGGACCAAATGCAATGAGCCATTTAAGCAGCAACAACAAAGGAGGGGATCATGAGGGGCTTCGTTGGTGTCACTATAGGTCCTATAGAGTCAAAGCAGCCATCTGAGGAATCCCAAAGCCTCAGACATGCTTTCCACTGAGAGATAATAGAGTGGCTAATAATAACACTTCGGAGTTTTGACTATCTGGATTCACATTCTAACTCTACAACTTAAAAGTTTCATCCCCTTCCTTGAGCAAATTATCTGATCTTTAGCGTCCTTGTCTGAAAAATGCAAATAATAAAAATAGCTGTTCTTAGTGGACTAGTGTCAGAACTATATTAGTTGGTACATGAAAAGCACCAAGCACAGTGCCTAGCACATGGCAGTACAATGTTAAGTATTCTGTGGTGAGGATGATGTAAGTCTTGGATACAGCAACCTAGATTCCTGACTGCCCTGAGGGAAGTAAAGGCCCAGCATAGAAAATCTACTGGAGAAAGACCAAAGATCCAATGGAGAAAGATTAAAGATCTATAAAACCATCCTATAAGCCAGGCCTAGTGGCTCAAACCTATAATCCCAGATGATTGGGAGGCTGAGCCAGGAAGTTTGCAAGTTCAAGGCCTGCCTGAGAGAGATGCATACTAAACTCAAGGCCAGCCTGGGCAACTTAGTGAGATTCTGTCTCAAAAATAAGTAAAAAAAAAAATAGCTTAGCGATAAGAGTGTTTTCCTAGCATGTACAAAGACCTAGGTTTAATCTCCAATATCACAAAATACACACACAACCTATAAAGGAATAAAACTCTGAAGGCTAGTGATCATCTTTTCTGCATTTCCCTGAGAGATGCTCCTTATCAAAAGCAGCACCACTTGTTCACTAGATCAAAGTTAGCTTGGGTACCATTGCCTGCTGAACAGTGTTCTATCCAAGCTCAGGACCTACCTCTAGTCTTTGTTCCACAATGGAGAAGATCCGTTCCACTCCAATGCTGAGCCCAACACATGGTACTTTGCGCCCTTTGGGGTCAAACATGCCTACAAGTCCATCGTAGCGCCCTCCAGCAGCTATACTGCCCACACCCAGGGGTTCTTCCCCTGTCTGGGTTTGGGTCTGGAGCAGCACTGCCTCATAGATGACCCCAGTATAGTAATCCAGCCCTCGAGCAAGGCTCAGGTCAAAGGAGATCTGTGGAGGAAAGGATATGGTCAGTACCAGATTAGGATAAGGGACCTCAAGCCCCAGAGGTCAGCCACGGTTCCTATCCCCAACTTGACTTACCTTGTCATCAATGCCAAAGAGGGTCAGGTATTCAAATAGCAGCTTTAGGTCTCCCAAGCCCTCCAATGCCTGCTTGTTTTGGGACAGTTTAGGATCCTGGAGTAGCTGCTCCACTAAGGACACTCCACCTGAAGAAACCAATTTGTAGGCCAGATTGCCAAGAAAAAAACAGCAGGTCTACTTTTCTGCCTGGATTGCAGTTACATGTGCACATCCCCCTTTCCCAACATGCATACACACACACACACACACACACACATACACACACACACACGTTTCAACTTTAGGACTGAGGAGGTGGCTGCTGGGTTCTGATCCTTACCATGCTGCTGGACATAGTCCCCAATGCGGTCAGCCACTTCTGGTGTAAGGCCCTTCTCTCCCACCATCTCATTCTTTACTTCCTCCCAGGATACCTGAGCAGACATCAACAGTTATAGGTTACTAGATAGCTTCCCTACCAGAGAGCAAGTGCCGACCCTTCTCAGGGAGCAATCTTAAAGCAGAAGCTGCCCCTCCAATCTACATGCTGGGGCGCACCCTCCTCCAGTGAGCAAAAAGAAAGGCACTTCTTTTTCTCAGTCTTTTTCATTGCTCCAGATAGGGCAGAATCTGGGGAAAAAAGAATGATATGTTTGGGTCATTACCTTGTCTAACTTGTCCACTGAGGAGCAGATGGTTCGGAACTTGCTATCAGGAACACCACAGATGGCAAACATTCCGTCTAGGATACGCCGGTCATTTACCTGTGGGGACCAAGGTATAATGAAGAGGAATCTATTACATGACCCCCAATAGCTTTGGTCACTTAGACTATTGACACTTCTGCACAAGGACTTCCTCCTGTGAGAGGCAGCCCTGCTTTGCCCTCCCATTCCCATCCAGCTCTGACCTTGACCAGGAAGTTGCCTATCTTAAGTGAACTCAGGATCTCGCACATGATCTTCAAGCACTCTGCATCAGGGATCATGGGGTCAAACTGACCAGCAATGTCAAAATCCTGCAGGGAGAGGTAGCCAAAGGTTCTTAAGGATTAAAGCATCTGAAGGGGGACTCCCAGGAGCTCTGCTCTGTCTGCATCCAAGCAAAGGCCTTCCCTTTCATTCTCTATGCCTGACCATCAGCTCAGAGGAAAACCCTAGTATTCGTGGGCCTTACCAGTTGTTATCTTTACCATCTACACAACTATTTCCCTTCATTATCTACTTCCTCCTTAATATCTCTGATTGTTATAGGATGATTTTCCAGCCTTGGTCTTTCTGAGGGTGTGTGGTAGTATTGGAGATTGAACCCAAAGCCTTATACATGTGAGACAAGCACTACCACTGAGCTACAACTGAAGCCCTTCCAGTCTTATTCTTTTGCTACTTTTTCTATCTGCCAGAAGTCCTGCCATCAGTCTAGATGTTTTGATAACCCATACTGAATTTCCTCATCCTCTGCTGTGATTCCATTTGTAATTCTGCAGTTTAATATAAAGAACACTGGTACTAGGGATGTAGCTCAGTGGTAGAGCACTTGCCTAGTGTCCTAGTATATAAAAGGCCCTGGCTTCAATCCCCAGGACTGTAAAACAAAATGAAGTATAAGATTTTTTTTTTCTCTGAACAAAACAGTAACAGTTAAAAAAATAATTAGGCTGGAAAGATGGCTTAGTGGTTAAGAGCACTTGATGTTCTTACAGAGGACGTGAGTTTGGTTCCCAGGACCCACATGGTGTCTTACAACCTCCATGGTGTCTTACAAGCTCCAATTCCAGGGGATCTAATGCCCTCTACTAGCCTCTGTGGGTACTGAGCATGCATATGTATAGATAAAAGAACACTCATACACATAAAATTAAAAAAAAAAAAATCTTAAAAAAAGAAATCACCCTAAACCAAACCAAACCAAATCAAACCAAACCAAACCAAACCAAACCCCCACACTTGTCTTTTTGTCTTATCATTCATCTGCTGAGTATTGGCTTTACTCATGTAAAATAAAATACCTCCACTCTCCAAAAAGTCATTATGAAATTTATATGAAAACATCATAGAAATCTAAAGCATTATCTTGGCTGTCCAGTTTGCTCAGAACACCATAGTACTTAATACAGTTTATTTCAGGGAGGGTGTGAGTTATCCCTCCTGCACCAGTTTGCCAACACTCACACACTGGTAGAATTCACGATAACGACCTCGGGTCATAGCTGGGTTATCCCGGCGATAAACCTTTGCTATGTGGTAGCGCTTAATGTTCGTCAGTTTATTCATTGCCAAATACCGAGCAAAAGGGACCTGATAAACCAAGAGTTAAAGAAAAAACTACTCCTGTCTCTGTTGGAAATTATCATCACACACAGAAGCTGAATTCTAACCCCTCCTTATATAAAACAAACCACCACTCATAATATTAATAGCATTTTTGACTGTCAGAAAGATTGAACTGTCTTATCTATCATAAAATGCAGTTGAAGTCTGAGTAAAGATTGAGGCTCCTTTCTCTTTCATACAGTCTCGTCTGGACTATGCTGACAAGGGGACAGCAGGGGCTGAGCAGATTAGACACAGCAGCAAAAGGGCCCCATGTGGATCTCTGTGCAAATCATTATTTATGTAGCCTTATGATAAAGCAAGTGTGCTATTGGTCAATTAAAGAGAATTTTGTCCACTAGGATGGCAGGGGAGAGGTGTTATGGAGCCAAGGGATTATGTAGACCTGGGAATTGGGCCCTGACCAAAAACTGAAGTCTCATTCAGGAGTCAGGCTATGCTCTGTTTAGCCAAAGCCCTCTATTTATGAAAAATAATTGCTTTAATTGTAAAGGCTTTATATTTAATTTGATCTGTGTCTGCTTGTTTCTAAACATGAGCTCCACCCCAGTGAGGGCCTATCTATCCAAAGTTATAAGAACCCAAGTTTAGAAAGATACAGTGAGGTCATAACGAAGGGCCAGCAGCTCCCCACCCTGATCCTTCAGGTCATAGATAAGCTTTGAATCTTCTCCGTACTTTCCAGTCAGTGTTTCCTGGAGAAACCAAAAAGAAATGTGGTCACAATAATAAACAAGTAACATTTTAAAAAGAACTAAAGAACTTTCTTGGTGGTGTTAGAGATTGAAGCTAGGTCATGTACTAGCACTGAGCTATACTCCCAGCCCCTAAGAGACAGCTATGAATACTAAACCCATTATTCTGTTTTGGGTTTTTTTTTTTTTTGTCTTTTTGAGACAGGGTCTCCCTGTAACCCCACCTGGCCTGGAACTCACTATGTAGACCACGTTGGACTGGAATTCACAGACATCTGCTTGTTTCTGCCTCCTGGGTGCTGGGACTAAAGGTGTATGTCACCACACCTGGCCCAAAAAACCTACTATTCTAACATGACTAATTTCAGCTTGTCTATATTCCCTCTACTTTTTATCCTAATGCTTGTCTGATATAGTTAAAATCAAAAGGAAATAACAAGTTTGTGTTGCTGTTCTGTTTACTTTTTCTATTTTGTGATAGAGCTAAAGCATTGTTTATTATTTTTAAATCCATCTATCTATCTATCTAACTGTCTGTCTGTCTGTCTGTCTGTCTGTCTTTGTGTGCCCATGTGTGTGTCATGGCAATGCATGTGGATGTCAGAGGACAACTTGTGAGAGTTGGTTTTCTTTTTCTATGATGTGAGTTTTGGAGATTGAACCTCAGGCTTGGCAGCAAGTGTCGTTACCCTCTGAGCCATCTTACCAGTCTTTCTTTTTATTTTTTTATTTTTGAGACTGGGTTTCAGTATGTAGCCTTGGCCAGCCTGAAACTCTTTATGTAGACCAGGCTAGCCTCAAACTTGTAGAGATTTGCCTGCTTCTGCCTCCCAAGTGCTGGGACTAAAGGCATGCAACTGCACACCCAGCTTTAAAGTACTATTTAAAAAAGATGTTTAATATTCCAGTGAAAGTCCGGGTGTGGTGAAATGCACCTATAATTCTAGCATTAGGAAGGTAGTGGCAGGAGGATTGTAGGTTCTAGGCCAGGGTGGGTTATATAATGAGAAGCGATCTCAGAACAAACAGAAACAAAAGTTTTCCATAAGAAGCTCTGTAGTTATTTGTTCCCTAATGCTATCCTGTTAGATGTTTATGTTATTTCAATTAAATTTCCAAACATGTTAACATGCATATCTGAAGATAATCTCTACAAGAGTGCATTAAGAGATCAGTAAACATATGCGCTTTTATAACATCTGAGAGCTGAACCATGTCAGACGCCAAAATAGAATGTCTTACAGGCAATATAGCAGGTCTATGCCCTGTGACATCTACAACTAGTGATAACACATCTCTTACCAAATCAGGAAAAAGTTTTTTTTAAAAAAAATATTTTATTTATTATTTTTATTTTATGTATATGAGTGTATTGCCTGCATGTATATGAGTGCACCCGTGTCATGTAATGAGCCAGAGGTCAGAAGAGAGCTTTGGATTCCCCTGGAACTGGAGTTAAGGACGGTTTGTAGCCGCCATGTGGGTGCTGGGAATCGAACCTGGGTCCTCTGCAGGAGCAGTCAGTGCTCTTAACCCCTGAGCCATCTCTCCAGCCCCAGCAAAGGTTTTAAAGGCCTGAAAATTTCCAGCATGTAAAATCTGAAACATTTGTACACTGGTAGTGTCATGGGCTGAACCATGTGTCCGCCCTATGCATATGTTAAAATCCTAATCTTTAGACACCCCAGACCCTCTTATCCTTTTGGCGTTCACATACCTACTCTTACACCATGCCGTTTCTCCTTATCCATTTCTCACCTTTAGTTCAAACACAGGTGTATCAATCACTTCTGCACCATGGCGTTTGAAGCAGCTGATGATGACATCAAATACCTTCTCCCGAACTGCCATCTGCCGGGGACTGTAATCTCTGGTGCCCTTGGAGTCAAAATCAGCCAAAGAATCAAGGATGACATAAAGTATAAAGAACAGTAAATTCTAGAAATATTCAAGGTTGAGCCCATCGATGAGGAAAGCAAGTCATGCTCCATACTTAGGTTTTCCTACAGTCTTCCCAGTGGTAAAACAAGTATGAACAAGCTCTAGTAATTCCTACTAGTCATTTGCTGTCAGCCTTCTAAGTTCTGTTTCCCTTTAAGTTTGGTTTCATTTTATAGAATTCTTACTAAAAAATATTTTATTTTTATTATTTTTACTCTTATGTGTATGAGTGTATTGCCTGCATGTATGTAAGTATACCTGTGTCCTGAAAGGCCCTCTGAAGTCAGAAGAGGATGTTGGATCCCCTGGAACTAGAATTACAGACAGTTGTTAGCTGTCATGTGGGTGCTGGGATTTGAACCCGGGTCTTCTGCAAGAACAACCAGTGTTCTTAACTGCTGAGCCATCTCTCCAGCCCCCACCTGTGGATTATTTCTATCCATATTTGTCACATTAGAAATTAAAACTGCCGGGGTATGGAGAGATAGCTCCTTGGTTAAAAGCACTGGCTGCTCTTGCAGGTACCTGGGTTTGGTTCGTAGCACCCACATGGTGGTTAACAAACCGTCCTTAACTCCAGTTCCAGGGGATCTGATGCCTTCTTCAATCCTCCAGGGGCACTGCATGCATGTGGTACATTTACATATATGCAGGCAAAACACTCATACATGCAAAATAAAAATATATTTAAAAATTATAAATAAAAATAAGGGACTACGGAGGCTGGAGAGATGGCTCAGTGGTTAAGAACACTGGTTGTTCTTGCAGAAGACCTGGGGTTTGAATCCCAGCACCCACATGGCAGCTAACAATTGTCTGTAACTCCAGTTCCAGGGTATCCAACAGGCTCTTCTGTCCTCAGCGGGCATTGCATGACACGGGTTCACTTACCTACATGCAGGCAATACACACATACACATAAAATAAAAATAATAAATAAAAGTTTTAAAAAAAGAAAGTACAGTACAAGTCCTGCTAAACATGTAGAAAAGAAGGAATTACACGGGGGTGGTGGGGAAGATGAGCTGTTGGCGTGGCAAAAACAAAAATAAGGGGCTATGGGGGCTGGAGAGATGGCTCAGCAGTTAAGAAAACTGGTTGTTCTTGCAGAAGACCAGAATTTGAATCCAAGCACCCACATGGCAGCTAACAACTATCCATAACTCCAGTCCCAGGGAATCCGACAGCCTCTTCTGACCTCCTCAGGCACTGCACAATATGGGTGCACTTACCTACATGCAGGCAATACATGCATACACATAAAATTGAAAAAAAAAAAAAAGATTTTTAAAAAAAGGGGCTGGAGAAATGGCTCAGTGGTTAAGAGTACTGGCTGCTCTTGCAGAGGACCCAGGCTCCATTTCCAGCACCCACATGGTGCCTAAGAATTATCCATAAGTCCAGTTCCAGGGAATCTGATGCTCTCTTCTAACCTCCTTGGGCACTGCACACCATGGGTGCACTTCCATACATGCAAGCAATACATTCAAACACATAAAATAAGAATAATAAATAAATAATTATATATAAAGAATCGTTTTGGCTGGGTGGACTAGTGGCATAAGCCTAGACAGAGGCAGGCAGATCTCTGTGAGATTGAGTTTGTCTACCCTGTTGTTTTTCTCTTAAACTCTAAGAAAATGGTTTCTAGCTTTAAAAATAGCAATATGCTTTTCCAATTTAAGATACATGCTGGGTCTAGAGAGATGGCTCAGCAGTTAAGAGGACTGGCTCATGTTGTGGAGGACTCAGGTTCGGTTCCCAGCGCCCACATGGTGGCTAACAACTCTTTATAACTCCAGTTCTAGGGGATCTGATACATCCTTCTGTCCTCCAAGGGCACAGGTGCACTTACATACATTGCAAGCAAAACGCTCATGCACATTAAGAAAAAAAAATCTCAGTAAACTAAAGTGGATGTTAACTCTTCAGTATAATCGTATTTTCTTTAACTGTTTTGGAAAATTTCAAAGACATAGTATAAAGAACAGTAGCACAGATCATTATGTATTTAATGCCTAGCTTCAGCAACTAGTAATACTTATTTCATTTAAATACTGACCTTTTGGGGGAAGTATTTTATTATTTTTCTTTCTCTCTCTCTTTCTTTCTCTTTTCCCTTCTTCCTTCCTTCTCTTTCTTTCTTTCTTTCTTTCTTTCTTCCTTTCTTTCTTTCTTTCTTTTTTCTTTCTTTCGTCTCCCTGCAGCCCAACTGGCCTAGAACTTACTATGTAGACCAAGCTGACCTGGATCTCACGGAGATCTGCTTGTCCCTGCCTCCCAAGAGCTGGGGTTAAAGACATGCCACCACACCCAGCTTATAACTGGCTTAGTTTAATAATATTCTAAGCAAAGTTTATGTATTGTAGTTAGTTGATATGTCTATTTAATCCATAATAGCTTTCTCTTTCTTCTTCTTCTTCTTCTTTTTTTTTTTGGTGGTTCTAGATATGGAAGCCAGGTCTTTAAGCATGAGAGACTCTTAACACTGAGCTATACTCCCATTTCCCCATTTTTTTTCCATGTTATTGATTTGTTGAAGAAACTGGGTAATTTTATGCTAAAAGCCTTTCACATTCTGGATTTGGTCAACAATATCATTGATGTGCCATTAACATGTTTCTCCACCTTTACTACCTGAAGGCCTAATTAGAGCCAAATTCAAGTTCACCTGACAAGAATTCATAGGTAGTGCTTTGACTTTTTATTGCATCTGATCAGCAGGAATCTAATGTCTGGTCATTCTGTTTTTAATGATATTAAGAATGATCACTAGGGCTGGGCATGGTGCCACATGCCTTTAGACCCCCTCCCCCCGCCACCCCGCACTCAGGAGGCAGAACTCTGTGAGTTCAAGGCCAGCCTGGTCTACATACTGAGTTTGGGGCTAGAGGGAGACCCTGCCTCAAAATTAAAAAAAAAAAAAAAAAAAGAATGCTCCTGTTTAGGTGAGGAAAGACTACTGATATACCATAAGTTATTATTTCTATGAGAAAATTAGAGTTTTCCCAATTATTCAATAGTCCGAACAATTATCGGTCATTATTTCTTTGAGATTTTGCACTGTCTTTTTAACCTTTGTGAGCTGGGTGTGGTGACCCATGACTGTAATTCCAGCACCTGGGAAGTACAGGCAGAAGAATCAGGAGTTCAAAGACAGCTTCTGCTACATGGTAAGTTTGAGGCTGGCCAGGGACAGGGATATCATTTGTTTTAAAAAAAAAATCTATATCCATATAAATACACCATATATACATATATACTTATTATATAAATAATAATGTGTATTATATATACACATAATAATAAATAATAATAATAAATGTGTATTATATATATACACATACAGCCAGACGCACACCTTTAATTCCCGGCACAGTTGGGAGGCAGAGTTGGGTCTCTGTGAGATAGAGGCCAGCCTGGTCTACATAGTGAGCTCCAGGCCAGCTGGGGCTACAGGGAGACTCTGTCTCAATAATAAAAAATAAAAAATCTTATCAATATCTATGAACAGCTTAATTAATTTAAGGAGTTCAAAAACTTAACCTCAATACGGGAAGACAGATCATTTCCTTTTTTCTTTGAAATTCAACTTATAATACATTCATTAAAAATCTGTTTATGGGGCTGGAGAGATGGTTCAGTGGTTAAGAGCACTGGCTATTTTTGCAGAGGACCAGGGTTCGATTCCCAGCACCCACAAGGCGGCTAACAACCATCCATAACTCCAGTTCCAGGGGCTCTGAAATCTCTTCTGACCTTAGGGGCCACTCCATCACACAAGTGAACTTACACACATGCAGGCAATACACTCATACACTCATACACCACTGCATCACACAGGTAAACTTAAACACATGCAGGCAATACACTCATACACATAAAGTAAAAATAATAATAAAAATAAATAAATGTTTATTTCCATTACCCTGAGTCTCAGCCTCAGGTAAATAAACCACCAAATCGATACAATAAGAAAGATACTGTATGAAGTACCAAGGGAACCAGATGAAGGGATAAAGAGTTTTATTTGTAGAACTTATAGAGAATAGTATCTGAACTGAAATCCTTGAGGGTGAGCTAGGAATCTGCGCCCACATTCCACTGTAATCTGACTTCCTATTTGGTTCTAGTTGTATAGGTTTTCCTTTGGTTTCTAGAAAGTATCAAAGTTCTTTTCTGCTCCAGAGTTTCCACACTCTCCCCTTGGCTCCCCCAACCTGACTTGATAGGTTTATTAATATATCACTTCCTTAGTGTCTTCTCAGCTCTCCCTTATTTTTCCCAGAGCATCTTTAAGTTTCTTCATATTACTAATCACAATTTGTAATTACATATCCTCGTGTGGGAATATTTGTCCTAAATTTGTTTCAGGGAATGTAGGCACCATGAGAGGAGGCTCTATTGTCCACTATGGTACATTCAATACTTTGTACAATGCTACAGATGCAGTAAGCACTCAATGAATGTTTAAAGGACAGGAGTAGCAGTAGCTGGCTGACTCCCGGCATCCAGCTGGCCTTGTTTCTGTCAAAACACTGCCATCACCGAATGACTCAGGCTGAGTTCAGTCCAGCCCAGAGCTCACACCAACTATTGTTTCTTTGGGAGTATTTCAGATCCTCAGTGGCTTGATTCCGGGAAGCCTACCTACACGCCCTTGGGAGTGGGTTAGGGACTCCCTCAAAGACACTCACAGGAATAATTTACCTTGGGGGTTTTGAGCACAAACTTCTGTTTGCCTTCATCAGGGCCCAGCTGTGCCTTTAGTTTCAGGAGTTTTGCCACCTCCTCTTCGATCTGTGGAGGAAAAAATGCGGCTGTGCTATGCATTTGTCACTCTCTTCCCCCGCAGCCATTCATTTTCTATTGCTCTCACTGGAAACTAGGTAGGGCAGGCGCCTCTGCCTAGGTCTAGCCTTGCTTTCCTAGGACCCACCAGGGCTGCCTGTTCACATAGCCCATCTTCACCCTACCAGCCCAGTCCCTTCATCCACATCCCTGTCCTTTAACAGACCCTTTCACGCTCCCCTGGTTTTGTGGGGCTCCTCTCCAGCCTCTGAGTCGCACCTGCTCGGCGCTGGCCTTCTGCTGCTTGAGACTCCGCACATGCTCTCCCTGAATTCGCACCAGCTCCTCCAGAGCAGCACGATCCGCCATCCTGACTGCCGAACCGAACAGACGGCTTTCTGGACCCGCCAGGCTCGGAGGACTTCCGGCGATCGAGTCACCCGGCTCTCCTAGAGAGCCTCTGGCGCGAGCGAAAGTCACTTCCGGGTTAGGGAGTGGGGGGGTCTTACTCCGAGTTCGGGTGTTTCTTAGGGCAGGGCTTTGTTTCTCCTCTCTGTCTTACCCTTTCTGAGGCCCGGCTGCAGGGCTCCCACGCCTCTAGTGTCTGTGCTTGGTGTCCTGCAGGATGCCCCACCCCGGGCATCTTCCCAGGAGGGTCTGGGCTGCGCTGCTCAGTCAGCTCCTGCGACCGCCCAGCGCTGTGTGCATCCGGGCGGTCGGCTGTTACAGCCAGGTGAGCCACACCGACGTAACTCCGCAGTGTCATTCGTGGCCTGCACTGATTATTACATTTGATTTAAACATTAAAAAAATATTTTTTATTATGTGTATGAGTGTTATGACTGCATGTGTTGTAAGTGCAACAATGCTCGTGGAGGTCAAGAGGGTGTTGGATCCTCTGGAACTGGAATTAAGGAGGGTTGTTAGCCGCCATGTGGGTGCTGAGATTTGAGCCCCGGTCCTCTGCAAGAAGGGTCAGTGCTCTTAAGTGCTGATCCATCTCTCCAGCCCGTTTTAAACATTTAAAAATTTCAGTATGTGTGTTGAGTGTTCTGTCTGCATGCATGGAGGTGCACCACGTGTGTACAATACCCATGGAGGCCAGAAGAGGGCGCAGGATCCCCTGGAACTAGAGTTACTGCCCTGTGGGTGCTGGGAACCAAACTGGATCTTCTACAAGAGCAGTAAGTGTTCCTAAACAGTGAGCATCTCTCCAGGCGTTACAGTTAGTTTTTATTGATCGTCCAGTTTGTACCTGTGCAAAACTAAGCAGTTTGAATGCTTTTGTCATTTAATACTTGGAGCAATCTGGAGGGCTTGGGGGTTCTTAATCTCCCTTTCACTGTTGAGTAAATGGGAAGATACACACTGTTACCTGAAATTCTTGGACAAGTTAGAATTTGAGCCAAGTCTATATAGTCCCACTAAATAAAATGGATAAAAAACATAAGTGAACTGAGTTTATGTGCAAGTGAATTCACTGTAGAATTTACCCTAAAATGAATTGTTGGATTTTGGAATTAGAGAGGAAGGACTGTGGATGTGAACTCACACTTCTCATTGTGGAGGCACTCGCTAAAGTGTGAAATTACCACCATTTCTATTTCTGGAAGGGCATACAGCTTGTGGGTATTTAAGTTAATGATTCTTTTTTATAAAATTATATTTTTAAAAATACTTTATTTATTTTGATTTTATGTGTATGAGTGTATTGCCTGCATGTAGGTTAAGTGCACCCATGTCGTGCAATGCTGGAGGAGGACAGAAGAAGCCATCAGATCCCTTGGAACTGGAGTTATGGACAGTTGTTGGCTGCCATGTGGGTGCTGGGATTTGAACCCAGGTCTTCTGCATGAACAGTCAGAGTTCTTAACTGCTGGTCCATCTCTCCAGCCCCTATGTTTATTTTTTTAAAAATATTTTTAGGAGGCTGGAAAGCTGATTTAGCTGATTCAGTTAAAAGCACCAACTGCCCTTGCAAAGGACCCGAGTTCAATTCCTCGCACCCACATGGTAGCTAACAACCATCTGTAACTCCAGTTCCAGTCATCCAATGCCCTCTTCTGACCTCTGCGGACATTGCACAACACAGATGCACTTACACACATGCAGGCAATACACTCATACATGTAAAATAAAAATAATATACAAAATATTTTTTAAAATTTGATTTATTAGGCTGGGTGTGGTGGCACACATCTTTAATCCCAGCACTCTGGAGGCAGAGGCAGGCAGATCTCTGTGAGTTCAAGGCCAGCCTGGTCTACATAGTGAGTTCCAGGACAGCTGGGGCTACAGGGAGACTCTGTCTCAAAAAAACCAAAAAAAAAATTTTATTATTTTTATTTTATGTGCATGATTCTTTTGCCTGCATATATGTAAGTGTACCACATGCATACAATGTCTGTGGGAGGTCTGAAGACGGAGTTGGATTTCCTGGAACTGGAGTTACCTATGTTGTTGACTGCCATATGGGTTCTGGGAACTGAACTCAGGTTTTCTGCTAGAGCAGCCAAGTTCTCTTAACTGTGGAGCCATCTTTCCAGCCCCTTATTTATTTATGTATTTTTGTGCATATGTGTGAGGGTACCTAAAAGCAATAGAATGTGTATGGAGATCAGAGAACAATTTGCAGAAGTCCATTCTCTCCTGCCATGTGGGTTCTAGGGATGAACCTCACACGATTGGGGGAGCACCTTACCCACTGATCCATCTCACTGGCCCTAAGTCCGTGATTCTTACCTTATTTCAGAAAGCAGATGCTTTGTGCTCAGCAGGGCTTTCAGATCTTTCCTACAAGTTTGAGACCAACCTGAGGTGCTTAGTGAGTTCCAGGCCAGCCAGTGTACATAGTAAGACCATATATATATATATATATATTATTGCCTGCATGTATGTAAGTGCTCCCGTGTCATGCAATGCCCGTGGAGGTCAAAAGAGGGCATTGGATTTCCTGAAACTAGAGTTGCAGAGGGTTGTTAGCCATCATGTGGGTACTGGGAATCCAGCCCCTGTGACCCTGCCTTTAAAAAAAGGGGGGTGGTGGAAGGGGCTGGAGAGATGAGTTAGCCATTAAGAGCACTGACTGATTTTGTAGAAGATTACAGGTTTGCTTCCCAGCACCTACATGGCAACTAACAACCCTCCGTAACTCCAGTTCCAGGGGATCTGATGCCTTCTTCTGACCTCCTCAGGAACTGTACAAAATGGGTGTACTTGCATACATGTCAGCAAAAAATTCATACGCATAAAATAAAATATTTTAAAGAATTGTTGCTTGAATAGGAGCTGAGAACTGGACTAATCCCTGTTCCTAGAAGGTTAGTGGTAGCCATGATCTCATTATTCTCAAATGCTTAAACTTTTTTTTTTTTTTTTTTTTTTTTTTTTTTTTAAAAAAAAAAAAAAAAAAAAAAAAGAGGACGATAAATCTTTCACTGTGATATATCAAAATAA
>NW_008340429.1:193391-211955 GCF_000622305.1 Nannospalax galili
ATATATAGTATATAGAGTACATAATACAACATGAATTTTTGAGGGTGAAAGGAGCCAGGATAGATAAAATGGTGTTCAGGAGTCCTCTTGGATCAAGGCTCTTTTCAGGCTGATGGTCCACAGGGTCAAAGATGTCACAGATCTGGGCAGTGGCAGAAAAGCCACATCTCATATTCCTTTTTCTGCCAGGTTGCAGAGGCAGTGTTAACATCTCAATTGAAACCACATCAGAAGAAACCGAATTTTATCATCAAGGTTCCAAAGGTAATGCCTTTTACTTTCCTTTTCTATTGGAGTGCCTGGGAGGACTGACCTCTGTTTTTCTTGTCTCTCTGAGCCCTTTTAATACTCATGTAAACAAAATCTGTTTATTTGTTTGTTTTACAAATTCATAAAATTCTAGGTAAGCTCAGAATTCTCATTTTAATCTCAACTTTATATATGCAGCTTAAACTTTTAGCCTTAAATGGTCTTAATTTTTACTTTTATATTGTGGCTGCCTTTGTTTTCCAGGGCACCAGAGATCTTAGTCCTCAACAGATGGTTGTGAGAGAGAAAATTCTTGCTAAGATTGTCAGCTGCTTTAAACGTCATGGAGCAAAGGGGTTGGATACCCCAGCAATTGAGCTAAAGGCAAGGAGAGAACGGTGCCTAGAACCACATGTCTTACCTGCTTTCAATGTCCCAAGGAGCTTTTCTGTAATCAGTCTTTTGAATTGTGGCTCTTTTTGTCTGACTCTTGCAGGAAATGCTTACTGAAAAGTATGAGGACAACATTGGGCTCATGTATGATTTGAAGGATCAAGGTGGAGAGCTGCTATCCCTCCGCTATGACCTTACTGTATCCTTCTGAGTGCTGGATCCTGACCTTTTTCTTCCCACATCTAGAGCAGTTTCTCTGACAGGGAGGAAAGGAACTTTGGCAGTATTTTCACAGGTTTCTCCCAGAAGGCAATTCCGCCATCAGGGCCTGCCACTTAACTTCAGTGTGTATGAGACTCTCTTGGGAAATTTGCAGAAACATAGATTCCTGACCCTAGCTCCAGAGATCCTTACTTGCATTTAGAAGAAAATTATTTATCTTTAATATGTATGTGTATCTGTACATGGTGTGTGTGTGCATGTGTGTGGAGGTCAGAGGACAACCTTTTGGAGTCAGTTCTCTTCTAACACCTTTATAGGTGTTCTGGGGATAGATTCAGGTTGCCAGACTTGTGCAGCAAGCACCTTTACCTATGGAGCCGTCTTGCTCGCCCTAAAAATAGAATCCTAGATAATGTGTATGGTCCTTGGTGTATGCTTTTAGAAACAAAGGTTTGAAATTAGAGGCAAATTTGATTCTGAAACTTGACTGTTTTTTATTTAGTTGGTTGATCTGAATGGGAGGAAATGGCCCAGGTCTGAATTTCTTAGGTCATTTTTATCTCTGCCTCTTCTATTTTCTGGTCAGCTCGCAGTTTCAGTAAGATGCCTTCATTTGACAGTATTCAATATATATTGAATGCCAAGCACTGCTAGTGAGGAACAAGCCAGAGAAGGTCCTTGTTTTCATCCTGGAGGGTATGGGTTTAAGCTTTGAATGTTGTATTTTCCTTAACCTATTTATGTGAGGTCCCTTTTGCTCGCTATCTGGCCATGAATAAATTGAAAAAGATGAAACGATACCAAGTTGGAAAAGTATGGCGGCGAGAGAGCCCAACCATAGTCCAAGGCCGCTACAGGGAGTTTTGCCAGTGTGTAAGTGACTTGACTAGAACAGCAGCAAAGTTTAATAATAGTTAACTTATGGATTGACTGATCAGTGGATCCATCCCTCCTCCCCCCTCCTCCTCTTCTTCTCCCTCTCCCATTCTTCTTCCCTCTCCCCCCTCCCTCTCTAGGACTTTGACATTGCTGGTCAGTTTGATCCTATGATCCCTGATGCAGAATGTTTGAAGATCATGTGTGAAATCCTAAGTGGATTGCAGCTGGGGGACTTTCTCATTAAGGTGAGGCCAGGGGGAAGACTGGGGGAGAAGTCTAATGGGCCTGAGAAATTTTCTTTGATTACTTTTTATGAATCAGGAGATTAGAGACATGCGTTGTTTGGAGGGAATGGGCATTGATTGACAGGACACATGGGTTACTTACATTGAATTCACAGATCAATGATCGGCGAATTGTAGATGGGATGTTTGCTGTCTGTGGTGTTCCTGAAAGCAAGTTCCGTACCACCTGTGCCTCAATGGACAAACTAGACAAGGTAATAAAGAAAACACCCTTTAGTATACCCTGTCTGGGTTTCTACCCTGCCTTCTAATCCATGCCATTAGAGAAAAATGAGACCATGGCTGGAAGTGCTTGATTTATGAGGAAAAAAATAAGGAGACTTTCTGAATCAAAGTCTAAATTGTGCTATACTGTGGCTGCATTTTTCTTTCTTTTTTAGATAGGGTCTCATTTTGTAGGCCTGGTGGCTTGGAACTCTATGTAGACCAGGCTGGCCTTGAACCTAACCCATAGAGATCCACTTGCCTCTACCTCCCAAGTGCTGGGATTAAAGGCTGGCTGTGGCTGGATTTCTTTTTTCTTTTTTTAAAAATTTTTACAAAAACTTTATTGAGAATTGCATATAAGGTGTTTTGATCAAATCCATGCCCACTCTCTCCCCTCCAACATTCCCCCCTCTGAAGAGGTAACCCTAAAAATCTTTTAAGGATTAGATACAAGCTCCCAAATACTGTTGACATTTTCAGCCTTGGAACAGAGTATGTTGCTAATAGGCCCAAGGACATTTTGACTTCTAGCCAAGAAACTGGCTACATTTCTTTGGGGTCGTGGCTGGATTTGTAATGTTGCCTGAGTACACTATTAGCTACTTAAGGCATATATACCAAATGAAAGTGAGATGTCCAGTTCCAGTTAGAGAAAGAAGGATTTGGGGCTGAGCTAATGTGTGGGTATCTACGCAGATGTCTTGGGAAGATGTGAGACATGAGATGGTGACAAAGAAAGGCCTGGCCCCTGAGGTGGCTGATCAAATTGGGGACTATGTCCAGTGTCACGGTAAGAACCAGGGTTTTCAGAGCTGTGATAGAACCAGGCTGAGGGTGACACAGGTTCAGCTTCTACCTCTAAATCAGCTCTAGAGTCTGGTTTAAATTAAGTTTCTCTTTTGTTTGTTGTAACTATTTTGTGTCTATAGCTGGTAAAAGAAGAAGCAGAAGAGGAGGGTCTGGCCATATGAGACCAGGTTCATGGTCTTTTTAAAGAAAATGAGGAAGACTAGCTAGAGCATGTTAAGAGATAAATTGGGATGAAAACATCTTGGTAAATAGCACAGATTTTTACCCGACTTTTCTCCCCAGGAGGGATATCCCTGGTAGAGCAGATGTTCCAGGATCCCAGACTGTCCCAGAACAAGCTGGCCATGGAGGGCCTGGAGGACTTGAAGCTGCTCTTTGAATACCTTTCTTTATTTGGAATTGCTGAAAAGGTAAGTGGAGTTGGGAGTGGACAACCTGTGAGCTGTAGGGTTCTCAGAGTCTGGTCTGAGAGTGACTGTGGCCTGTTCCCTACAGATCTCCTTTGACCTAAGTCTGGCTCGGGGCCTAGACTATTATACAGGGGTTATCTATGAAGCGGTGCTGCTACAGGACCCAGCTCAGGCTGGGGAGGAGCCTCTGAATGTGGGCAGTGTGGCTGCTGGTGGGCGCTATGATGGACTGGTAGCCCAGTTTGATCCCAAGGGCCACAAGGTGCCTTGTGTGGGGTTGAGCATTGGAGTAGAGCGAATCTTCTACATTGTGGAGCAGAAGATGAAGGTAGGTTCTAGGCAAAGATGAAGTGGGTCTGTAAGCTAATAACCAATTTCTTGAGGTGTGGTTGGGCTTTTTTTTTTTTTTTTTTTTTTTTTTTTTTTTTTTTTTTTTTACGCACTTATGATCATGTTATTTTTGGAATTGCTAGGGTAAAGAAAAATTTTGAGGTTTTTTTTTGTTTCGTTTTGTTTTCGTTACTGTTCTTTGTTTGTTTAAGCTTTCTGAGATAAGATTTCTTTCTGGTCCAGGCAGTCCTCAAATTTACTCTTCCTGCTTCAGCATCCTGAGTACTGGGATTACAGGCATGAGTGCCACCATGCCTATTTTTACTTCTTTCTCTGTTGTTTTATCAGACTTTAGGTGAGAAGCTAAGAACCACAGAGACTGAAGTGTTTGTGGCCACACCCCAGAAGGATTTTCTTCGAGAACGGTTGAAGATAATTGCAGAGCTTTGGGATGCTGGTATCAAGGTATGGTGGTGCTGATATCTGAGCCACCTAGGTATATACAAAAATGATGAACATAGCTCATTTCTACCTTCTGCCTAGGCTGGAACTCAAGACCTTTTTAGCTTACCACTGGAAGGCTAGCTGCTTATTTCTGACTTCCTTACATGTTCTTGGAGATTGTGTGCTGTGGTCACTTTAAGTCTTCTTCTCTATTTTTATCCTTTTCAGGCAGAGATGCTATATAAGAACAACCCTAAATTATTAGCCCAGCTACACTTTTGTGAGAACACAGGCATTCCTTTGATGGTCATTATTGGTGAGCAAGAACAGAATGAAGGTGTCATCAAGCTCCGTTCAGTGGCCAGCAGAGAAGAAGTAAGTGAGAGCTGGCAGAACTAAGGGACCAAATGTCCCCCGACTTTAAAAATTTATTTATTTATTTTTATTTTATGTGTATGAATGTATTATTTGCATTTGTGTAAGTACACTCATGTTGTGCAATGCCCATGGAGGTCAGAAGAAGGCACTGAATTCCCCTGGAACTGGAGTTATGGGCAGTTATCAGCCACCATGTGAGTGCTGGGACTTGAACCCAGGTCCTCTGTATGAGCTGCCCGTGTTGGAGCCATCTCTCCAGCCCCAGCTCTTCAATTCTTATAAGAGATGTGTTCTCTCTTAGGGGCTGGAAAGATGGCTCAGTGGTTAAGAGCACTGGCTGCTCTTACAGAGGACCCAGGTTTGGATCTCAGCACCCACATGATGGTTAACAACTGTCCTACCTAACTCCAGTTCCAGGGATTCTGACACACTTTTCTGACCTCCTCAGGCATTGCACGACACGGGTACATTACATACATGCAGGCAATGCACTTATACACATAAAATAAAACAAAATATTTTTAAAAGATGTGTTCTCGCTGGGTGTGGTGGTGCACACCTTCAATCCCAGCACTCAGGAGGCAAAGGCAGGTGGATCTCTGTGAGTTCAAGGCCAGCCTGATCTACATAATGAGTTCCAGGACAGCTGGGGCTACAGGGAGACTCTATCTCAAAAAGACCAAAAAAAAAAAAAAAATTACATTTAGTTTTTGTGTCTCTGTGTGTGTGTGTATGTGGGCACACATATGCCATAGCATGAGTGTGTATGTCGTAGGACAACTTGCAGGAGTCAGTATTCTCCTTCTGCTATGTAGGTATCAGAAGTTGAACTCAGGTCATCAGGCTTGGCACCAAATACCTTTATCTGCTGAACCATCTCCATGGTCCAGGAAATACCTTCAGGATAATAATAAAAATGAATGATGACTCACCTTCATCAGCCATTGTATTGGCTGTGTGGACAGGAGGACAAATAAGATTTGACTTGTTTTGGGAATAATCAACAAATAGGGATCATGTATTTGGAGCTCCTTAGTCTTACGAGTATATAGTCTCCAGGTCAGCTTAACGCCTCCACTACCTTCTACTTGTAGAAATCAAACAGATGCAGAGTAGAGTGAATCTGGAAAAACAGGCTACCGCACTAGCAGCACTTTCTAGTTTGTCACATAAGGGTTCTCTTATGTTTTAGGTGATCATCAAGCGAGAAAATCTTGTGGCTGAAGTTCAGAAGCGACTGTCTGAGTCTTGATCATTGCCTGATTGCCATCTCCTTTCCTTTCAAGAAAGGTTTTCGTCTAGAACAGGGTTCTGGTGGACTTTATTCAGCTGGCCAGCATGGATGACAAGTGCCTTCTGCTTCCTCTGTCCTTCCTGGATTCAGAACTATAGAAGACCCTGGATTCAGAACGATAGAAGGCCCTGAGGACTCGTGGGCTAATATTAACAGCTACTCTGCCTGAGTGTAGATGGCTGGCATGTGAAAGGCATGTGCAAGCTGCAAAGGCAGATCTGAAGTGCCTCTGAATTCTGTCAAGAGATGTACAGATGGTTACTGGGAGCTAAGGCTAAGGATTTGGAATCATTGAAATTAGAAGCTAGACAGTCACTTAACTTTCTACTATAACTTTGGGAACAGATTCTAGAGAATTTGTCTACATCAGACTATGGCCTATCCATGGAGCATTCAGAAGATACCAAGAAAAAGAGCATAGAAAAAAAAAAGTCAAAAGATACTAAGAATGGACAGTGGGTAGAGATGCTGTCCCAAGAGCCTGGCAGTGCCCCTGTTGATTTTCCCAGTTAACAGTCGAAAGGTAGGGCTATTCAGTAATTGTGAATATTGAACTTAATAGATGACATGTTGGAAATCTGATCTTTTGATATTTTGGAGACCACCCACCTTGCCCATAGTCACTTCTCTGATTATTCCATCCCCTGCCATGGAGGATGTTCTAGAAATGGTTATTTAATATGTTTAATAAAAGAAGTGGGCTGGAGAGATGACTCAGTGATTAAAAGTGCATATTGCTTTTGCAGAGGACCTGAGTTCAGTTCCCAACACCTATGTTGGGTAGGTCACAGCTACTTTGTAACTCCAGCTCCAGGGGTTCCAAAACTGTCTTTTAGCCTCCTGAGGCACCTGCACTAAGTACATATACCCATACATATGCTTAAAAAATAAAACAATTATTTTTTTAGCACACACCTTTAATCCAGGCACTCAGGAGGCAGAGGAAGGTGGATCTCTGTGAGTTCAAGGCCAGCCTGGTCTACATAGTTCCAGGACAGCTGGGGCTACAGAGAGACCCTGTCTCAAAAAGACCAAAAAAAAAAAAAAAAGTGTAATAGTGGGGCTGGAGATGGTTCAGTGGTTAAGAACACTGGTTGTTCTTGCAGAAGACCTGGGTTCGAATCCCAGCACCCACATGGCAGCTAACAATTGTCCATAACTCCAGTTCCAGGGGATCTGACAGCCTCTTCTGTCCTCCATGGGCATTGCAGGACACGGGTGCACTTGCCTACATGCAGGCAATACACTCATACACATAAAATAAAAATATTTTTAAAAAGTAATAGTTTGAGTGATTTGTTACCAAGGGATTAGTTTGCATAAACCATAGAAAATATGTGAATGTACACTGGGGAAGACTATGAGCTATGAGTAACCTTCCTGTAGTGATACTTTTGTATTCAGTGAAGGGAACAGCTAGAATTCCTCCTTTCCCTACTCCCTACCAACTTGGAGATAGTCATGTTGCTAAAAAATCAACATAGGGTCAGTGAAATGGCTCAGCTGGTGGGGGCACTTGCCACCAAACCTGGTGACCTAGGTTTTATCTCTGGGGCTCACATTGCAGCAGAAAACTGACTCCCTTGGGTTGTTCTCTGGCTTCCACATGCTTGCTGTGGTGCTTGCACATGTGTGCGCACACAAAATAAATGTACACAAACAGGGATAGGGACCTGGTGTGATTGCTTAGATTTTGGGAGATGGAAGCAGGAGGATCAGAAATTCATATTCAACTTTGGGTTTATGTGAGACCCTCTTAAAAACCAAACCAAACCCACTTGAAATCCTAGCACTTGGAAGTTGGAAGCAGGAGGGTCAAGATTTCATTTATCCTCTGTTGCGTTGCAACCTGGGCTACATGAGACTCTGTCTCAACACTGCCACACCCAACCCAACATAAAGTAGACCATTTGCCAGAATGCTTCATTCTAGGGTGTTGGTTGATGGTGGCGTCAGGATTAAGTTGTTCCCTACAGATTGAATGTCTATACATGTTCTCCAGAAGAGGGCAAAATGAGTTTAACCAGAGTAGTATCACTGTTTCAGGGAAAAAGAGCCCAAATGTTATAAGTGCTTTTGGAAGGGTATAGATTAATTTACATTTGTAGTGCATGCTGATGAACGGGGCATCCAGAACCCCTGATAGCATTTTAGCTTTTTTGAAAAAGGCTTTGGAACTCGATATGTAGACCAGGTTGGCTTCGATCTCAGAGAGACCCGCCTGCCTCTGCCTCCTGAATGCTGAGATTAAAGGTGTTAATCACTACCCTCGGCTCTGTTTTACCTTTTAAAATAAGACTTAACTAGGCAGGGGATGTAGCTCAATTGGCGGAGTACTTCCCTAGTATGCCTGCACAGTATAAAAGGGCGTGGGGGGAGATGCCGATTATCTTAGCACTTGGGAGATGGATCCAGGAGAAATCAGAAGTTCAAGGCTAGCCTCCGCTATATAGCTAGTTAAGGGTCCAACCTGGGATACATGAGACCCTGTCTCAAAGAAGTTTAGGAATCCTGGCAATGTAAGTAAAGTTGATTAGATCACTGTGCACTGCTGCCTAACCTCAGGGCCTTTGTCTTAAAGACTAGTTGAACTAACTCTCCCGGGTTTGTTTTGGTAGCCCGTGAGAAAAACGTTTGCAGGCGCCCTTACTTCCGTGTTGCTTCATACTCCTGTTGCGCCTGCGTCATCTCGTTGGCGCGGAGGAGGGGCCAACAAGCCTGCCTTAGAATCTCTCCAGTCCTTAGCGCGGTTAGAATACGAGACTCCAGCCTGATTGGAGGGTGGTCTTGCCATACGGCTCCAGGACGCTGTTTACGGCATTTTCCAGCGTCCCATTCGCTTCGCTGTGAAGATGGCGTCCGGCAGCGGGGTAGGTGTTGGTGTGAGGAGGTTTGAGGGGTGGCGGGTGCTTTCTTCGCGCCGAATAGGGACAGGCTCCGGTACCCGACTGACTTCCTGACACCCCTTCGCGACCCCTGGGTCTGGGTTTGAGAACTGCTCCGTGGGGCTGTGGCGCAGGGACTGGAATCTCGGAAGTCTCTCGGGTTGGAGTCCGGAGCCCGCCTAGCCTCCGGGGAGGTCCAGGAAGGCTTCGTTCCGGAGAGGTCCCGGGGTGCCCGGGCGGCAGTTAGGCGATTCCTTAGTCTCTCCTGGGACTGGACACAGCGACGGACCTTGAGCACTTTTTCCCCCTACAGACAAAAAACTTGGACTTTCGCCGAAAGTGGGACAAAGATGAATACGAGAAGCTCGCCGAGAAGAGGCTCACGGAAGAGAGAGAGAAGAAGGATGGTGGGTGCTCGCTTCATCAGGGATGAGGGATCGTGGAGGCCGGTGCGGTGGCTCAAGAGTGGGTGGGAGGGTGAAGGACGCTGTCCTGCCTGCTGTCATCTCGGGTGCGCCTCCCTGTGGAAAATGAGAGGAGAGGTGGTGAGTCGAGGTGGTTTTGAGGTGCTCTTCAACTGTTACCCTCTGCTTCTTCGCTCCCCTTTTGCTTCTTCCAGTACTTTCCTGAAGTACACAGAGAGGAGGCTGGAATACATCATAGTGATTCCAACACAATTCCAATCCACAGAAGCTAAGTGGACTATATTGCCGCTGAGCATTGCCGCTAAAGACCATGCCTTCTATCCACTGAAATTTGATGGCGAGAAAAATTCTTGGCCAGGTTAAAACCCTCTCAAAGTGTTGGAAAAGCAGTGATAAGTACAAGGATTTTTTCATCTAGTGATCAGCAGTGTAGGCTTTTGAGACAGGGTGTCCCTGTAGCCCCCAGCTGGCCTGGAATTCCCTATGTAGACTAAGCTGGCCTCGACCTTGCAGAGATCCGCCTGCCTCTGGAGGGCTGGGATTAAAGGCGACTGCCACCGCCCTGGCAGCAGTGTAGTTTTTTTGTCCCTTATGGTGTCAGGGACTTGGAGATGGTCCTTTCCTAGAGTCCAAGTTACAAAAAGATGTAGTTTTGTACCTGTTTTCCAACTTATATTCTTTTTTCTTTTGATTTATTATTTTTATTTTATGTGTACATGTGTTTTGCATGTAAGTGCACCCATCTGTAAATGCCCAAGAAGAGATTGTTTGGATCCCTTGGAACTGGAGTTACAGACAGTTTTTAGCCACTCTGTGGATGTTGGGAACCTAACCAGGGTCTACTGCAAGAGCAGGCAGTGCTTTTAACCACTGAGCCATCTCTCTAGCCTCCTTAAATTCTTACTGTACTCTAAACCCTCATAAACCTTGTATACACTAACCCTTTTAGTTTTCTGTTTTGTTTTACTTTGACAGAGTCTCATGTATCCTAGGTTAGCCTCAGACTTACTAAGTGATCGAGGATGGCTTTGAACTTCTGATCCTCTTGCCTGTACCTCTGGACTGCTGGAATTACAGACATGAACTACGAACACCCAGTGCTAGGGATCAAACTTAGGTCTTTGTATAATCTAAGCAAGCACTCTACCAAGTGAGCCATATCCCTAGTCCTAGTTATTTACTGCAAGCAGCCATTTACTAAATATTGGTTGCTTTGGTTAGTTTTTATTGTCAATTTGACATACCCTAGAGTTACCTAGGAAAAGGGAACCGCAATTGAAGAGTTTCCTCCATCAAATTGACCTATGGGCATATCTGTGGGGCATTGTGTTGATTGGTGATTGATGTAGGAGGATCCAGCTCACTGTGGGCAGTACCATCCCTAGGTAGGCAATCCGGGCTATATGAGAAAGCTAGCAGAGAGCAAGCCAGTAGGCAGCATTCCTCATGGTTCCTACTTGAGTTTCTGCCCCAGTTCCTTCCCTGACTCGCCACCTGGAAGTGTGAGACAAACCCTTTCCTCCCCTGTTGCTTTTGGTCAGTTATCTGTCACAGTAACAAAAAGCAAATAGAACATTGGTCTTCTTTAAAAATTTGACCCAGTGTCTATAAAGTTCTTTTTTGTGTTATGTTCAGGGTGTCTGCATTGAAAGCGTTACTGCACATTATGTGATTGAGTATCTGTACTTCTCTTTTGATAGAGTTGCTTCTAGCAAAAATTCAGAACTTCTCAGTCAATGAATAGGAAACATTGTGTTTAGATTTGCTGGTTTTAAAGTGAAGGAAAGCTGTGAAGAGTTGGGGAATGCTGCTGGCTGCTGTTTGAAGTACCTATTTTGTTTCTTTGAGGAATCCAAAAATGAATGAGAGTAATCATCTGAATTTGGGCTTCATGCATTTCTTTTCCTTTCCAGCTGAGGAACTGTAATATTAAGGGGTTTCTTTCCTATTATGTTTCAGGAAAACCAGTGCAGCCAGTCAAGCGGGAGCTTCTCCGGCACAGAGATTACAAAGTGGACTTGGAATCCAAGCTTGGGAAGACAATTGTCATTACCAAGACCACCCCACAGTCGGAAATGGGAGGGTGAGTAGTGTTGTGTCTTTCTCTAAAGCTCAGAGTGGCCTAATAAATTATTGGTTTTAGGAAGTGTTGAGGAGAATCCCAGGCCCAAGGATGACAACCTTATTTATTGCCTATAATTCCATTCTTGTATTTGTTTTTCTTTGTCCCCCACTGTCTGAAGTCACTACAGTAGTATTTCTAAGAGGGGTTGTTCTGTGGGCTCTTCTTAGTAGTCTAACTACTTCCTTATTATCATAAAACAGATCATATGTTTTGTCAGAGGAAATGAAGGTACTTGGTTTATTTCTAGGGGAGAAATTAGGTGATGCTGGAATGGAGCAGAGGAGCTGTCAGTGGAGAAATCGAGGTTCTGGGCTAGCCTCAAAGACTGCAGTAGTTATGATTGTGTACCTTCTGACAAGACCAAGGCTGTAACTATAGGAAGAAGGGTTCCACCAGAGCATGTCACCCTTTGCTTCCACTCCTTCAAGTCTGTCAGGTTACAATTTCTAGCTGGAGAGCCACACAAATAGCAATTAGTGACATTTCTGTGAGCTGTTAAGTAAACTCACTGTTGTGATTCCTCTCTGTGTTAGTTTTCCTTTTCTGTATAAATTAGCAAATTAAAAGTTTAGCAGCATAAAATAACAAGTAGCTCATAGTTTCTGTGGGTATGGAATTGGGGAGTTTGCCTTGGTGGTTCTGGGTCAGAATCTCCTGAAGCTGCAGTTATGGAGTTTACTGGGTTTGTATTTACTTAGGCTTAAAGAAAGTTGGAAGATCTGCTTCTAAGCTCTTTCACATGCCTGTGGTTTGGAGGCTTAAAAATCCTGTTCCAGTGGGCTGCTCTGTGTGGGGTTGTTCACAATAAAATAACTAGCTTCCTCAGAGTAAGTAGTCCACACAAAGATAGAAGCCACTTTTTAGGAATGGTCTAATCTTAGAAGTAAGTGATATAGCATTTATTTTGACATGTTCTGTTGGTCACATGGAACACTGGTACAGGTTTGGAGGAGGCTACGTAGGGTGGGACTACTACAATGGCAGGGCTGCCTTGGAGGGTGACTAACACTTTCTCTCAAGAGGTAAGACTTTACGAAAATGAAGCCTTAAGACCTAAAAAGATGGGAGCCAGGTGGGGTAGCTCATGCTGGTAATACCAGCACTTGGGAGGCTGAAGCAGAAGGATAGCTGTAAGTTTGAGGCCTGCCTGGGTTACAGAGTGAGATCATGTTTTTTTGGTTTTTTTTTTTAAAGAAGAAAGATAAGATTTTTTTTTTTTTAAAGTGCTGGTCATGTGGCATACCTGCAATCCTCCCAGCACTCAGGCTGGGATAGTGAGACCCTATCTTAATAAACAGAACAGATTTCTTCATTGAAAACAGTAAAACCAGATTGACCCATGTGCTGTTTCTTCCCATTTGTCAGATATTACTGTAATGTCTGCGACTGTGTGGTGAAGGATTCCATCAATTTCCTGGATCACATTAATGGAAAGAAACGTAAGGCTTGGAGGTAGTTTATGACGGGAGCTGGGACTGGGTTTTAGAGATCTGGTTGAGGGAACGGTGGTAGAATGGTTTTCTTGGGTCCTTTCTCTGTGTGTGTGTGCATGCGCGTGTGGTGTATCCCTGTCCGTAGGGTGGCTGTGTCTGTATGTGCCTGTGCACGAGCACAGAGGCCAGAGGAGGATGTTGGCTGTCCTGAGTGGTGTTCTGTTTGGTAAATGCAGTTTAAAGTCACCTACTTCTTGTTATCTAGGACTGTTGCTTTTGAGAACAGGTGAGGCCAAGGGCTGCTTTTAGCCAGTTATTTTTGTTTTATATTTTATGAAAAGAGAGAGGGGGAAAAAAAAAGTCGAGACCAGACTTTTCTGAGGGCCTGAGGATGTAATGACCTGCTTTCTTCACTGTTAACTTTGCCCAGATCAGCGAAACCTGGGTATGTCTATGCGTGTGGAACGTTCCACTTTGGATCAGGTAAAGAAACGTTTTGAAGTCAACAAGAAGAAGATGGAAGAGAAACAGAAAGATTATGATTTTGAGGAAAGGATGAAGGAGCTCAGAGAGGAGGTGAGGCTCTCCTAATCCTACTCCCAGCTTTGTATTGATCTTGTGAATAAGATTTTGCCTTGTGGAAGGGTGACCACCCTCTTAATCTCACTCCCCTACTTCCAGTCTTGTTCCTGGCTTTCTGTGTTCTAGGAGACATCATTTTTCATCGTTGTTTGAGACTCTTATGGGATGAAAGAAATGGTTCAAGACCTAGCCTTCTCTCCTTGGCTTTTTGGACCATATTGTTTAGGGCAATTATTCTTAATTTTTTTTTTTTTTTTCCATTTGAGACAGGATTTCCCTTGTAGCCCCAGCTGGCCTGGAACTCACTATGTAGACCAGGCTGGCTCACAGAGATCGGCCTGCCTCTGCCTCCTGAGTGCTGGGATTAAAGATGTGTGCCACCACACCTGGCTCATTTAATTTTTTTTTTCAAAGACAAGTCTGATTTTTTTGTTTGTTTGTTTCTTTTCAGAGCAGTTTTAAGTTCATAGCAAATGAAGAGGGTACAGAGACTTCCCATTGACCTTCTACCCCACATAAGCATGCATACCTTTCCCCAGACTTCTTTTTTTCCATTTTTAAACTACAAGAGGGATTTACTAAATATACTTGGTTTCCAGTTGACCTGTGGATTCAAGCTACAGAGTCAGAATTCTATTTATTTCCATAAAATTTGGGCAAGTTACGTAACCTCAGTGGGCCTCAATCTCTGTGTTAGAGATCTTAGGATAATATATACAAAGAACTCAGAACACTTCTTAATATATGCTCCATGCCCCAGGATGTTGACTGGTTAGAACTAGTGATGAACTGCGGTATATGATTGAGAACTCCAGAGGTTTAGTAAACTTCTGTATCTCTCACCCCACCCTGTATATTTTTTTCTTCATATTTGCCCCCTGTAGTGGTGGGAATCAGTCTGATGGTCTCATGCATGCTAGATGAGTGCTCTCCTGCTGACCTTTTGACTCTTTAATCTTTTTATTTTTACTTTTTTTTTTTTTTTTTTTTGGTCTTTTTGAGACAGGGTCTCCCTGTAGCTCTGGTTGGCCTAGGACTTGCAATGTGGACCAGGCTGGCCTTAAACCCACAGAGGTCTGCCTGCCTCTGCCTCCTACATGCTGGGATTAATGGCATGCACCACCGTGCCCTTGACTCTTTAATCTCTACTGTGGCCTTTTTTCTGCCTTTGAGATTTTATGTTACTCTCTGAGATTTTATGTAACTTTCTCTGAAAGATTGAAAAGAATCTTGAGGCTCACATATCTCTTTCAGCAATATTGGCTCAGGAGTCAACTAATTCAGAATAATTTTCTCTCCCTCACCCTCTAGGAGGAAAAGGCTAAAGCATACAAGAAAGAGAAACAGAAGGAGAAGAAAAGGAGGGCTGAGGAGGACTTGACATTTGAGGATGATGATGAGATGGCAGCTGTGATGGGCTTCTCTGGCTTTGGTTCCACCAAGAAGAGTTATTGAAGCTCTCTGTTTGGCCTAACTTTGGCCTATACTGGACCTAATTTTGTGTGTGTGTTGAGGTGGGAGGAGGGGTGTCATTTCTTTGGGAACTGGAGAAAGTCCTTAAGAACGTTAATGGGCAGGGCTAGAGGGTGGGTGTCTGTGGTTTCCCTCTACATTGGGAGAGGGTGCAGGATGTAGAGGTAATGCTGTGGCATATTACTTCAGCCTCAGTGTGTCACTGGAGTCCCACGACCTATGCTCATCTGTGTTCCCAATAAAGAAAGACCTCCCTCTTTGAGGCTGCTTCCCCAAAATTCCCCTGCATCTTTCTCTCTTCATCTATCCAACCTCTTGTCTGAGCATCCTCCTCTTTCCTGTGTTCTGCTTTTGTTTCAGTTTTGACTCTTGTTGAGCTTGTGACAGAAGGGTTCTCTAGGTCCCCAGTGTACAGATGATGGCATATCCTTGACCAACTCCCCCTCCGATCTCACCCAATGGTCCTCTAGCCACTTGTGCATGCATGTGTACTTCTGCCTGGGTCAATGGTGTGTGTGGATATGTGTGCATGATCTGTCACAAAGAGGGAACCTGAGCTAGCCTTTCAGAGCACTGCTGCCTGGGGGCCTAATGTTCTTGGTCTCCTCAGCATGTAACAGGCAATTAAATGGGATGAGTGTTTGGTGTGGTTTGTATCTGGTGAGTTTTTTAACATTGTTCTTCAGATTTTGGGTGTTTCACTTTACTGAGGATTTCTCTATTTTGTCTTCCTTGTGAGCAGGTTCTTGGAAGAACCTGTTTGATGCAAAAAAGAATGAAACAACAAAACAACCCTAGAACCAAACAGTCACTCTGGGAGACCTTGGGTCTCAGGATGTTCAACATGTATAATAAATAACACTGACTGGGCCTGTTTCACATTTGTTGGGGACATTTCCATGTATTTCTCTGTTGCTCTTTCTTCCTTCACTGAAGATTTCTGTGTAGAGCCTTTCCCTTTTCATTTGACCCATCACTCCCCCCCCCCCCCGGTCCTTTTGAACCAGGGTCTCCCTATAGCCCCAGCGTACCTGGCACTAGCTTTATAGACCAGGTTGGCCTTGAACTCACAGAGATCCCCCTGCCTCTGCCTCCTGAGTGCTGGGATTAAAGGTGTGCACCACCACACCCTGTGACCCATCACTTTTTAAAAGGATTTGTTTCTTCCATGTGAGCAGCTTTCCCCAATAGGATCTGTGTCTGTAAATGTCTGAATGAAACAGTTTAGCCTGTGATTTTAGCACACACTGATCATGAGCAGCAGAGCTCAGGGTTGGACTTACCTGCAGTTGAGCTAGGCACTGGCTTACTCGTATTGATGTTTTGAGCCAGGTAAGTATGGGCTGTTCTGTGTGTTGTAGGGGGTATTCATCTGCAGCCCTGGACTCTGCCCAGTAGATTGCAGTAGCATCCCCTCTTCTATTTAGTGACATCTAGAAATATCTTTGTTCCCTGGGAGTAGGTAAATAACCTTCCATCAAAAACCAGTAAGAAACTACATGGCACAGTCTGGTTGAAAACAAAACTGAAACATGGCTAACTCCTGGGTCAGATACTGTGTCTTATCTAGGGAATACGAGAGTGAGATTGGGGAGGAGAGTTAGGGAGGCAGTCTTGCACACGCCACAAAGAACAATAGTCATGTAAACATTTGACCCCAAACTCCTTGGGATCCATCTGGGTTAACAAGACTGCTACAATATGACTTTCTTTCCTGACCCATGCAGTTCCTCAGCTTTCTGTAGCATCTGAACTACTGGATCCCACAAAGCATTGTATCTTCCTTTTGGGTATGTGTATAAGATTTCCTTGCTGCCAGGCCTGCTGTTTACCTAGTGAATTCTGATACTGAATCTAGGAACTGGGGACATAATATGAATGTGTCCATCCAGCCCAAGACCTGCGTCTGGATTTTAAATATAGTGCTGGACATTGTGTCACACCCCTGTAATCCCAGTGCTTGAGAGGCGGAAGTAGGAGGATTGCTTACAAGTTCAAGGCCAACCTGATCTATATAGCAAGACCCTCAAAGACAAGAAGAAAGAAAAAACCTCACAGTGTTTGCAAGTCAACTAGGGGTAAATTAATTGGTGCATTCCTTGGCTGGGTTATGTACATTCTAAGGCCCATGAGAGAAGGTACCCTGGTTGAATGCATCTTCATTACTTTTCCAAAGTAGGCTGGACAAGGTTCAGCAGAAGAGTTTCTCAGTGTTCATTCTTTGGGAAATCATCCGTGCAAATTAGCTCCAAGTGACTTTTTTCCTCTAGTATAGCGAGATCACCTCTGCCCATCTTTATTATGTATTCTAGTTTCTGTAAACTTTTGGGACTAGCAAGTAATCTCTAGTTGACCTGGCTCTATTTGGAGGGGCTTAAGATGGTGACTTGGAAAGGGACAGGTAGGAGGTGGGGTGGGATTTAGAACCTAGAACTGAACAGTCATAGATAGATTAGGAATCTCTGGAAGAGAAAAACCATGAAACTTGCATTATGGTTGCGTGTGCCTGTCATGTGTCCATTCAGTGAGTGCTTAGGAGGTGGGGTTTTTTTTGTTTTGTTTTGTTTTTTTGTTTTGTTTTTTTAAGATTTTGCCTGGGTGTGGTGGCACATACCTTTAATCCCAGCACTTGGGCGGCAGAGGCAGGCAGATCTTTGTGAGTTTGAGGCCAGCCTGGTCTACATAGTGAGTTCCAGGACAGCTGGGACTACAAGGAGACCCTGTCTCAAAAAAGAAAAAAACAACAAAAAAAGATTTTTGGGTCTGGAGAGATGGCTCAGTGGTTAAGAGCACTGACTGCTCTTGCGGAGGACTGGGGTTCAGTTCTCCATCACCTGCATGGTGGCTAACAGCCGTCTATAACTCTAGTTCCAGGGGATCCTCTTAACTGCTGAGCCATCTCTCCAGCCCCCAATCCAGCATTTCTATTCATAAGCATCTTTCTTTTTCTGAGATAGGATTTTCATGTAGTCCAGGCTAGTCTTGAACTCACTATGTAGCCAAAGATGACCTTGAACTGTGATTCCTCTTGCCTCCACCTACCAAATATTGGGATTTTAGGTATGTGCTACCATGTCCAGTAGAAGGATCTATCAAACCTGTGGGGTTGGAAGAGTAGCTTAGTTGGTAAAGTGCCTACCATGTACAAAGCCCTTGGTTCAATCCCCAGCACCCCACAAAACTGAGTGTGGTGGCACACACCTTTAATTCTAACACTCGGGCAGAGGCAGGCAGATCTCTGTGAGATGGAGGCTAGCCTTGTCTACATAGTGAGTTCCAGCTGGGGTCACAGGAAGACCATGTCTCAAAAAGCTAACAAAATTCAAGGTCATCCTAAGTTGTATAGCATGTTCCAGGCCAGCTTGTTGACATGAAGCTCTTGTCTCAGACTTGCTTGTGGAGGAGTGCTTAGTGTGCACGAAGCCCTGGATTTGAACCTAGAACTCCAACAGCAAAAACAACCAAGTTTGGTGGTGCACTTGTAATTCTGTACTGTTAATTCTGCACTGTAATTCTGACAGGCAGGATGGCAAGTTTAGGGCCAACCTGGACTATATAGTGAGACCCAGTCTCCAAAAGGCAAACATAATATACTTTTGTATTCATCCAAAGATGTATAAGGATGTTTACTTCAGCTTTAAGAAAGAAACATTTAAAACCAGTACATTTAATACAGTCATTACAATGTAAGTGAATTAAGTCTATACCTACAGGAAAGCT
>NW_008340429.1:212033-229181 GCF_000622305.1 Nannospalax galili
ATATATTTATAAAAAATCAGTGAGATTTACTTGCTTTAAGCAGTGAAGTTCCAAGATAAAGCCTGAAAATAGAGTTTGCACTTTATAAAGCTTCCACACCCCTGGGAGGAATTAGACTGACTCTAAAAGCTGATATCACAGCGACGCCGTGGTTGCTGGGGGAGCTCAGAGGTTGGTGTGGATTTATGGAATGGATGGCTGCTACTTGTAGGAAAGGACAGCGGAAGAGAGTAATGGGAGGGTGGAATCTGCGCAGCCACGCGCGTCGCCAGGAGTGCTCACCAAGTGACTGGAACTGGGAGCGGGTTGGGCAGTCTCAAATGCCCTTGCCAGCTGGGAGCAGTTACACGCTGACTCACCACTTGTGACGTGCGTTTTTTTTCACCGTCATAACACTATAACAAGGAAAGACCTGCCGGACTAGCTTTAGCTCAGCGGTTCCTTCGCGGTTCTACAAATTAACCAAACACCTCGTGTGTGGTTCGAGCCCCGCGGGCGCTTTCTAGTCCTTTTGCTGAGGCTTCATTTTCAGCGGTGTAAGCACCCTTGGACAGTCGCCGGGAAGCTCCCAGAAAGGCCTGTTTTCCGGAACTATTTTTGTCTTTTATAATGTAATTTTCAGCTTGAGGTCTAAAGGATTTTTTCTTCTAAATTTCATTGATTTTCTAAGATATTCCTCTGAATTTTCCCATTCCAGATGAGTTTTCCTAAGCTCATTGAAGATGCTTTTGATATGCAGTCAAGTTTCAGAAAGTTTTCTTGCGTTGTAATTTTGAATATTACATCTATTCTACTGTTTTCTTCTTCAGGGCTGTAATACCTCTGGGGTTTCTCGGCCGCTGTATCTACCAACGTTCCCCAAGGACCCTCTTGTTGCTTTCTTGATTTTGTTTTTATTTCTTTCCTCAATTCAAGTAATTATATTTAAAGTAAAACATTTCCCTTTGGACATCTTTAATTTTAGTCTTATTCCCTTTTTCTGAATCGATTTCCTCCCCCCCAATGCCTGTGATTGACTAACTCTGTTGTCCTTTCTTTTCGTTTTCTTGTCAATTTCTGAGTTGTAGTTCTAGTTTTTTCATGCCACTAAGTGAATGTTTAAGGTTATTTAATTTAGGTTGGAGTGCTGTGCTTTAATTTTCCTGTTTCATGGTTAGTTTTAAAATACAACTGATTTTAGCAGAGCGTGGTGGTGCCACCTTTAATCCCAGCACTCTGGCCGAGGCAGGCAGATCTCTGTGATATCAAGGCCAGCCTGATCTACATAACAAGTTTCAGGCCAACTTGGGGCTACGGAGAGACCCTGTCTCAAAAAAAATTATATATATATAATTCATTTTAATTTTTAATTTTCTTCATGAAATATTATGCTTGCTATTTTCTGTGTGTTTTGAAACGTGTAAAAAAAAAATTTCCTGCTTTAGCACTTGCAAGAGATTAGTAAGATTTCTGAGCTGAGTGCCTCCTGGTGTTCGTAGAGCAGAATGCACGCTGAAAAAGGCTGGTTCGTCGGATGGTGGTCTATTTTGTAACTCGTCTCTGGGGGATTCTTCGCAGTGTGCTTCTTTCTCTTCTCAGTCAGCTCTCAAGGTGTACATCCTCTTCCTAGCACTTCTTTCCTAGGAAGCGATGCCTTCCCAAGGCTTCCATTTCCATTTCAAACACTTTCAAGACATTCTTTTAGATTTCCTTTCATCTAACAGGTCTCGGACTTACCGTCAGTATTTCTCCAATCAGGTTGGAACTTAATTTTTCTGGTGATGGATTTACCTGTACTACATCACTGCTGGGCTTCTACTGCATTCTGGTCTGTACTGTGCCATCTTGGTTTCCGTTCTATAGCGTGGCACTATAACAGTGTCTACTGGTTTGGGAGAGTATTTATCTGAATATATAAAATGAGATTTATGATAGTTTTTGCAACTTATTTGCCCTCTTAGCTTTGCTTTGTGGCAGTAATGTGAAAGATTCAAATTCAGAGGGCTGGCATTATTCTATGAAACTCTAGAAGCCAGGTCCTTTACTTTTACTTCCTTTTCATTAAAAAAAAAAAAAAAAATGTAGTCCAGGGCTGTGAGAGATGGCTCAGTGGTTAAGAAAAGCTGTTCTCCCAGAGGACCTGGGTTTGATTCCCAGCACCCACATGGTGGCTGACAACTGTTTGTAACCCCAGTTCCAGGGGATTTGATGTGCTCTTCTGACTTCTGAAGGCATTGTACGACATGGGTGCACTTATACAAATGCAGGCAATACGCTCATACACATAAAAAATAAAATAAAGATAATAAAATATTTTAAAAAATGTAGTCCAGGGTGGCCTCAAACTCCTTTGTAGTTCAGGGCTGGTCCTGAACTTGTAATTCTCCTGCTCAGCCTCTGGAATGCTGAAATTGCAGACATTGACCACCCTGCTTATATAATTTTCTTTAAATTTTTTTGATTATGGTAAAATACACAGAACAGAAATTTACTATCTTAACATTTTTTTCAGTGTTCAGTTCAGTGGTGGTAGGTACATCCACACTGTTATGTAATGATCACCACTCTCCGTCTATAGAACTCTTCATCTTGTAAATATGCAACTGTATACACATTAAATACCAACGTCCCTACTCATTCCTACCTAGCAACTACCATGCTGATGGTCTCCATAAATTTGGCTAAGTGTCTCAAAAGTAGAATCATATAATATTTATTAAAATTTTTTTGAGAAAGGGTTTCATGTATCTCAGGCTGGCCTTGAACTTACTAAGTAGCAGAGGATGGCCTTGAACTTCTGATCCTCTTGTTTATACCTCCCAAGTTCTGGGATTACAGGCACGTGCCACTATACCCAGATCATATTTGTCTTTTCTATGACTGGATTATTTCACTTAGCATAGTGTCCTGGAGGTTCTTGTATGTTGTAGCATGTGTCAAAATTTCATTCCTTTTGTTTTTATCCATTTATTTTTTGAGACAGGGTCTCCTTGTAACCCCAGCTGGCCTGGAACTTGCCATGTAGACCAGGTTGGCTTCCATCTCACTGAGATCTTTTTGCCTCTGCCTCCTGAGTGCTGGGATTAAAGGCATGCTCCACCACACTTATATTTTGAGACAGAATCTTTTCACTGAACCTGGTGCTTGCTGATTCTGCCAAAGTAGCTGGCCAGCAAACACCAGGGATCCTCCTGTCCTCTTGTCTCCACCTCTCCAGCATTGGGATTGCTGGTGTGAGCCATTGGGCCACTGTGCCCACCTTCTTTACATGGGTCTCAGAATTTGAACTCAGGTCCTCATTCTTGGGTGGCAAATACACTCAAAGATGGTCATTCTAGCAGAACCATCTTCCTAGCCTCTTAGTTTTTGTTTTGGATAGTCTATCCTAAGAGGTTGAGGTAGTGTGATAACTTGAATGTAAGGGACTAAATCCCTAATAAGCAATCAGGGTCACTGAGAGGTAATAAAGATGGCACATTTGCTGCTGTTTCTTGGTGTCACACTTCCTTCCTTTTGCAGCAGGGAGGCCTTATTTTGAACTCCAACAAGGCCCCTTCAACTGACCTACTTAGATTCACATAGCCCTGAACATAGCTTGGAGCTGTGATCTTCTCTTCTTTAAGTTGATCAATCCAGAATAAAGGGAAGGGAAATCACTAAAACCTTAAAAACCCAGGCCTTCCCAGGGAATTTGGATTTTTGATTTCCAGGTTCCCTTTCCACTTGTGGAGAGCTTTTTTCCGTGTGTGTGTGTGTGTGTGTGTGTGTGTGTGTGTGTGTGTACGTTTATGTGTATGGTGTGATTCTTTATCTTTCAATGAAGCTGTATGTCTGTTACTCTTTGTGGTGTCTGTCTTTTAATTCTTTGACTGACTGAGAAAACAAACTAGCCCTTGGACAGTGACCATCTTCAATCCTGTTCCAGTAATGTTATCTCTTGTGGTAGCACTTTTTTTTTTTCCTGGTGCTAGGGACTGAAGTCTAGGCCTGTTCTAGTTTGCTTTCTGTTCCTGTGATAAAACACTCTGACCAAAAGCAATTTGTGGAGGAAAGAATTTATTTGACTCATACTTCCAGGTCACAGTCCATCACTGAGGGAAGTCAGGGCAGGAACTCAAGCTGGAGTTTGAAGCAGAAACCATGGAGGAATGCTGCTGCTTATTGGCTCGTATCCCTACCTTTCTCAGCTCTTTTGTACAGCCTGGGTCTATGGATGGTACTGCCCACAGTGGGCTGGGCCCGCCTCCATCAATTGCAATTAAGACAATGTCTCACAGATATTGCCACAGGCCATTCTGATCAAAGCAATTCTTCAGTTGAGATTCCTTCTTCCCAGGTGACTTTAGGTTTGTCTCATGTTGACAGCTGAACCTAACTATGACAAGGCCTCATGTCACTCTACACTTTATTTACATTCCCACCTCTCCCTAGTACCCTCGGTACTGGGGTTGAACTTAGTTTCATTCATTTGAGGAAAGCACTCTACTACTGAGCCCCTTTATTTTTTACTTTATTTTTATTTTATGTGTATGAGTGTTTTGCCCGCATGTAAGTGCATGCACCCATGTATGAAATATCTGTGGGGTCCAGAAGAGGGCGTCAGATTCCCTGGAACTAGAGTTAAGAACGGTTGTTAGCTGCCATGTGGGTGTTGGGAATCGAACCTGGGTTCTCTGGAAGAACAGCCAGTGCTATTAACTGCTGAGTCATCTATCCAGACCCCTTTAAAGTCTTCAAAAAATTTTTATTATTTTAAATTATGTGTCTGTGTGTGTATGTGCGTGTGAGTGCAAGTACAGAGGTCAGAGGCATCAGATCCCCCAGACCTGGATTTACAAGTGATTGTGAGCTGCCTGACTTGGATGCTATGCACCAAACTCAGGTCGTCTGCAAGAGCAGTAAGTGCTCTTAATCACAGAGCACTGTGATTGCCCCACCCCTAGAAGCCCTGGGGCCTGAAGGAAGTAGTATAGTAGGTTTTAAGTGCTAAAAGAACTGTCAACCTGGGAGCCCATGTAGCCAGAATATTAATGTAAACAAAACAAAGTTCTAAAACAATATTGAGGCAACACACAGGTAAGAAATACAGAACAAATGAAAACCCGAACAGAGACCAAATTACAGCATGGATTTCCTTCAGCATCAGTTCTCTTGATAGCCCTCCCTTCTCTTCGTTTGGTTCTTCTCTATGAGTACTTATTAGTGAAGAAATACCCGGGGTGGGATGTAGCTCAGTAGTAGAAGCTTTTTTTAAAAAATTTTTATTGAATTTTTCTGTATTTCATACAGAATATCTCAATCTTAATCATCTTTATACCCCCATCCCCACTGGAATCCATACACTGTCATCTGTGTTAAGGCCTATTGTGTCGTCAGTGTCCCCAGATGTTCCCCAGTGCAAGTCTCTAGACAGCTGTCACCTGAGTTCTCTTGGGGTCTCTTGCACTATCAGACAAACCATATAACATATCTTTATGTGAATTTTTCATTTTATATCTTGGGTAGGGAGGGGGGAAATGGACGAACTTATAAAGAAACAAACACCCCCGACACCTGGCACCCAGCTCTCTGGGGCACAGCGGCCATTCCAGATGGCTTCCACGCCTGCCCACAGTCTCTGTTAACTTTTGCCCACCCATCTTGGGCCCGCGGTCTTGCCCCAGGTCAGTAAATGTTCCCTCTCGCGTCCACGAGCGTGAGACGCCTGGGCCATCTTTCTTTCCAGGCCCGCCAATGTGCCACTGCGACATTCCTGGCTTCAGTCCCAAGATGGTGCCCAGAAGCCCCTCCCTCCGTGGCTAACTCTCCGCAATCAGGTCTCTGCAGCAGGCCCCGCCCCTTGGAGGAACCAGGTCCCTGGGACACAACAGCCTATCTAAGAGTTCCTTGTTTTAGGAAGATCAATTTTTCCTCACCTAGCATTAATCAGTTGTCAGTATTTCTTCAGCTAAGACTGGGGTATGCTGTTCATTTTCCCAGTTTTATGCTGGGTTTTTGTCTGCCTGAGTTTGCATGGGACTTGTGTGTGCTGAGACCATTGCCATAGAATCATATGAGCAGGGTCCCAGGTTATTGTAGGACTCTCATTCCATAGGGTCATGCACCTCCTTCCTGGCTCTTACAATTTTTCCATCCCCTCTTCCTTGGGTTCAATCCCAGCACTGGAAAAAAGGAACAGATGGTTTTCTTTGTAAGATGTCTCTAAATATGTTTCTGAATTATGTTCAAGCTTGATAGAACAAGCATGGTCCCTGAGCCCTGGTTGGGTGAAATTTAATATGAGTCCTGTCCAAGGACTCACACTCTGTAGACCCTTAATCTCTACATTTTGGCCATTTGAGACCTTTTGTCTTCCTGGCCCTCTGTTGCATGAGAGAGCTTCATTAATGAGAATTAATGAGAGGTTGCATTGTAGATGTGTCACTTAGACCTGGGCAATTCATAGACAACGTCTATGTGTGATCAGTTGTGGTACTTGGTAATGGTCTCCAACTGGTGCAAAATAAGCTTCTTTGATGAGTGGTGACTTGGATATTTGTCTGTAAATGTAAGGAGACATATTTTGCACATAGTAAGAAATTACATTAGTCTAGGGATGTGACAGTCTTGGGGTTGTCTCTAAGACCTATGACCACTCCAGCCATGTGTATTTGGTTATGTTTACAGTAGCACACTTGTCCTCCCATTGAGTTGGCTTTTAGTCCAATTACATAGCTTTTGATTGCCCCCAAGATAAAAGTGCCACTATTGCACCAGTGATGTATGCTGTGCCAGCCATTGATGTGATTATTCGGTCTTGAAGCTGGTGTTGGACCATTGATGGATGTTTTCCCTTGGCACCTTCATATTGCTCTCTAAAGCTATGAGAGCTAGTCTTCAGGAGAAGTGGTTTCAGGTCAGTTCCATCTCCATTGCTCCAAATCCTATGTCTGAAGTATGTTCTGTCTTTAGCAGTAGGGCTTACCTTCAAGTTCTGGGAGGCCATCAAGGACTGTGGCAATAGCCTGTGTAATTTTGCAAGTTTCCTGGATCACTCTGGCCAACAACTTATGGAAAGTTTCTAGTAGAGGCCTTTTTATTCACTTTTATGTATATGGGCTTGCATGAGTATGTGTGTACCACATGTATGTAGGAGCCCGTGGAGGCCAGTTAATAGGATCTCCTGAAACTGAAGTTATAGGGAGTTATGAACTGCCATGAGGGTGCTGGGAACTGAACCCAGGTCAGTTCTGCAAGAGCAGTTCTATTAACCGCTGAGCCATCTCTCCAGCCCCTCAGTGATAGAATCTTGTTTAGTATGTATGAAGACCTTGGGTTCAATCCCAGCACTGGAAAAAACGAACAGATGGTTTTCTTTGTAAGATGTATCTAAATATGTTTCTGAATTATGTTCATGCTTGATAGAACAACAGGGTGGCTTCTCAAAGTTATCATTGGGGTCATCTTCAATTCTGCAGAGCAGTTGCAGAACAATTTGCTCACCATGTAACCCTGGCTGGCTTGGAGCTCACAGAGATCTGCTTAGCTCTGTCTCCAGAATGCTGAGATTATAAGTGTGTGGCCTTGAATCCACTATGCCTTGAATTTATGTGGAGCTGGGACTTGAACCCAGGATTTTGTGTATGCTAGGCAAGCACTCTACCAACTTGAGTTGCATTTAGGAATGCAACAATTGATTCCATTGAAAAGGGAAGATTCCATTGAAAAGGGGCTAGATTCCATTGAAAAGGGAAGATTCCATTGAAAAGGGGCTAGAGTGATGTCTCAGTGGTTAAGTGCACTGGCTGCTCTTGCAGAAGATCTGACTTGGATTCCCAGCACCCACATGGCGGCCAACAACTGTCCATAACTCCAGTTCCAGGGGGGAATTTGATGCCATGCATGCAGGCACTATACTCATATACATAAAATAAAAATAATAAAGTTTTTTTTTGGTCTTTTTGAGACAGGGTCTCCCTGTAGCTCCAGCTGGCCTGGAACTCCATATGTAGACCATTTTTAAAAAAGAAAAATTTGTTAGTTACTTTGTCACTGATGATTTAATATTTATTTATCGCTAATTTGTGTAATAAGTAATAAATTAGCCTTGGTTGAGATCTGTCCTTAGCAAGCTAAGAGGTTCTGCCTGTCTTTCCCTCCCCAGAGCTGGGGTTACATGACACCATGCCCAACTTTTTACATAAGTGCTGGGGATCGGACTCAGGTCCTTATGTTTGCGTGGCAAGCACTTTGCCAGCGGAGCTATCTTCCCAAACTTTGTTCATTTAGTTATTTGAAGACAAGGTCTTATGTAGCTTACACTGACTATGAACTAGCCACTATCACAAATCAGCGTGAACTCAGGAAATTGGTTGTGACTTGGACTCCAACTTGTGGATGCAGGCTTACTTGAGAGGGAAATGTGTACTGAGTGGAAGAAAGAAGCTGAGGATGATGACATTTGGAAAATTGCAGCCTAGACCACCTCTGAGAAGAGACCAGCTGTGTATGAATATGTGTGTGTGTGTGTGTGTGTGTGTGTGTGCATGTGTGCTTGCGCACACATGCTAGGACAGATACCAGGATGGTTAGGGTATGCAAGATCACTCAGTGAGTAGAGCTCATGCTGTGAGGGCAGATTACTCTGATCTAACTGCTTTCTACATTCTCAGAGTGCTGGAGTTGTGATGGAAATGCAATTACAATTACTACTCAAGCATTCCCCACGCTATGCATCCACTGGCACAGTGCCTCTGTTCGAGGGCATGTCCAACTGGGTACTCAGACTCAGCTCGTGGCAACAGTTTGAGGACCACCTTTGCATTTCCTGTGTTGTCACCTTGGATATAGAAAACACCCGTAAGAGTGCAATTCAGGATAGTAGCAGGAATGCACTAGCAGGAAATGGGGAATGAGAGCAACCTGCAGTGAGTCCTTTTGCATCTAAGCTATTTGGACTTCAAAGAGAAAATGAATGTGTTGTTGGTGTAGTGGAGAGCACAGCTGCTTCCAGAGAGAAAATGACTCAGTACTCTACCTTGTCCCCCGTATCAAGTAAATTGAAAAATGAAAAGCCTGAGAAAATACTGAAGTGTCATCATCTTATATTTCTTCAGAAGTAAGAAATGTTGACTGGCTTTCTTTTTTGCTTTTATGTCTTTGTCTTTGTTTTATTATGCTATCCTTCATTTTAATTTCTTTAAAAAATACTTTATTATTTTATGTGTATGAGTGTATTGCCTGCATGTGTGTAAGTGCACCTGTGTTGTGCAATGCCCATGGAGGTCAGAAGAAGGCGTTAGATTCCTGTAACTGGAATTACAGATGGTTGTTAGCCACCATATGGGTGCTGGGAACCGAACCTGGGTCCTCTGCAAGAGCAGCCAGTGTTCTTAACCACTGAGTCATCTCTCCAGCTGAGTTTTAATAACTTTTAAGTTCCTTATTATCTTGTAAGGATCCTAGCTCCTTCTCTAACATTATTTGGTATTTAGCTGATGCTTCCAGTTGGATTTTTTTCCTTTTTCTTTTATTGAGACATTTCTCACTATTTAGCTCTGGTTGACCTGTAATGGAACTTGCTGTGTAAACCAGGCTGGCCATAAACTCACAGAGATCTGGCTCCCTTTGCCTCCCTAGGGCTGGGTGTGATGGTTTGAATGAAAATGTTCCTCCATAAGCTCCAAGTTTTGAACACTTAGTTGGTGGCCCTGTTTGGGGAGGGTCATGGAACCTTTAGGAGGTGTGACCTTGATGGAGGTAGCATGTCACTGGGGGTGGACTTTGAGAGTATACAACCTAATCCCACTTCTAGTCTGTCTGTCTCTCTCTGCTTCCTGTACCTGCTTGAAGATGTGCGTGCTCAGCTTTCTGCTCTGACTGCCTCCTGGCATGCCTCTCTTATCTCTCAGGAACTGTAAGTCCAATAAACTCTTTCTTCTATAAGTGACCTTGGTCATGGTGTTTATCACAGCAACATAAAAATAACTAATACATTGGGATTAAAGGTATATGCCACCAGGCCTGGCTCAATTTCTTTCCCTTATATTTAAGTATGTGGTTTGTTTTGGAATTACGTTTTTTATTACTGCTGTCTGCTTTCTGTCACTATTGTGGCAGTGGTAACAGAGAAGGGAAGGGCTTCCCACTATAAAGACCCTCATAAAAAGGTAAAAGAGATGTGTACTTCAGCAGATGCACAAATCACAACATAGAAACACAAGAAATATGAAAAAGCAAGGGCATATGATTCCTCCAAAGTTAATAATATTGCAATAACTGAATCCAAAGATATTGGAACAGTTGAAATTATTATTATTATTATTATTTTGTCTTTTTGAGACAAGGTCTTCCTCTAGTCCTAGCTGGCCTGGAACTCATTATGTAGACCAGGCTGGCCTTGAACTCACAAAGATCCATCTGCCTCTGCAGACCAGTGCTGGGACTAAATGGCTGAAACAGTTGAAATTATAAAGAATTTAAAACTAATTATTTTGAAATTAACCAACAACCTCAAAGAAAAGTCAAACAAACAGATGAATTAGGTAAGGGAGTAAACTCAAGATCTCAATGAAAAATTCAAGAAACTGAGAATCAGAAGTTAAAAAGAAAGAAAATCAGACAGAAATCTTAGAAATGAAAAATAATAAATCAAATAAAAACAGTGGAGAGCTGATGCGATGACTTGGCAGGTTAAAAATGCTTGCCACGCTGATAACCTGAGTTGAATCATTCAATCCTACAGTGGAAGCAGAGAAATAGCTCTTGAAAACTGTCCTCTGACTTCTACATGTGCTCCATGGCATCTGTGACCCAGATGTTCCTCTGACCCTATGATGACAAGCCATGGTGCTGCCCACTCTCTGCGGAAGGAGTCAAGCCCCTTACCTACTCCAGCTAATTGGTTGACCTTAGGTGCTTGAAGGGGAGGGACTAAGGGTATATAAGCCAGGAAAACCACGAGGCTGCTCTCTTGCCATTTTGTGTGGCTGTTGGGAAGCCACCGGACTTATGTTGGGTGTGGACTTTTGATCACAGCCGTGAATGGAGGGGGTGCCCACTCTTCTGTAAGTAAACCAGCACCCCATGCTCAGTAAGCAAGTCCAATAAACTCATTAAGATCCTCCAAACAGAGGTTTTGGAGAATTTTTGCCTCAGGTTGTCGTAAGGGCAGTGGGAGGAGGGAATTGGATGCCACATGCACCTCCCAGCAGTGAATTTAACTTTATAGCATCACATGCCCCTACCAAAGCAAAGCTCCCCAACAAGAAACAAAAACAAAAAACAATGAAAAACACCATTGTTATACTATATTACTCAGAAGAAGGAATATCAGGGATTGAAGACAAGGTGAAGGAATTATAGTCAGACAACCATACAAAGAAATGCAACTGTGACCCCAACTTTAGAGAACTCTGGGAAACAATGAACAGGTCAAACTTAAGAGCACATGGGCAGTTGGACATGGTGGCAATTATCCTAGCACTTGGGACACAGGGTAGGCAGATCTCCATAAGATTGAGGCCAACCTGGTCTACAGAGCAAGTTCCAGGCCAGCTGGGGCTACAAGGAGGCCCTGTCTCAGCACCCCACCCCCCACAAAAGAATATGTGGGCAGGAGAGATGGCTCAGCTGCTAAGAGGGTTTGCTGCTCTTCCAAAGACTAAGTTCAGTTCCCAAAACCCATATTGGACAGCTGACTCCTGGGGATCTAGTGCCCTCTTCTGTCCTCTTAGGCACATGACACACACTCATACAGACACATATAGATAAAAACAAAAATACATCTTAAAAAAAAGAATACATGGAGGGGGAAGGCTGGAGAAATTACTTCATGGTTAAGAGTGCATACTGCTCTTGTAAGAGCAAGTTCAGTTCCAAGCACCCATATTGAGTGTTGGTCTCACAACTCTAACTACAGGAAATCTGACATCATCTTCCAACTTCCACAGGCACTGCACTCATGTGCACAAACCCACAGACAGATATACACATATACACATAATTAAAAAATAAAAATAAAATATTTTTAAACACATGAAGGGGAGAAGAAGGAGTTGAGATACAAACCAAGGGCATAGAAAACCTATTAAATAAAATTATAGCAGGAAATTACCAAAATCTAGGAAAAGACATGGGTATAAAAATAAAGTAGGCATTTAAAATTCCAAATAGACAAGGCCAGAAAAGAACCTCTCTATGTCACATTTTAGTGAAAACGTCAAGAATACAAAACATAGAAACTTGAAATCTGTCAGAAAGGGGTGCCAATGTGCAAAGGTAAATTCATTACAATTATACCAGGTTTTCCAGAAGCCCTAAATTGCGGGGGTCTCTCCCTCTCTTCGTGGGTTGTTGGCCACTGGTCCACAAGGGTAGGGGGAGCAGAAGTGGCGAACGGAGTCAGGACGGCCAGTGAGCACTGACGGAAGAAAGCCCTTCCAGGGAGAAACAGCTCTAGACGCAGTGGTACAGCTCCAGACTCAGTGAAACAGCTCCATTTATTCAGTGGGAGAACTAGAGAAATTATAGTGTGGAGGCAGTAGCCAAAGCCTTAGCTGATAGGTGCTCATAGTATGCTTTATTTACATGTGGCAGTGGGCTCCTATCATCCGACTACCAGGCAATGCCTGATTATCATATAGAAAAAACTTGGGGATAGTTTTTACTCCAGGTAACTATGCCAAAGGTCATGTTCCAAATAAGGTCAGGCATCCGTGCTTGGTGGCACTTTCCAGGTAAGCCAGGAAGAGAGCAGGAGGCCCCCTGCTGAAAAGGGGAGTCCTTCCATTTGGCACCGAGCCCCTTAGGGCTATCTGGACATAAAGAACTACAACCCTAACAGCAGGGTTTCCCAACACTAAAAGCCAGGAAAGCATGAACGTTTGTATATGTTTATTTGAGCCATGAAGTAAATAACTGCCAAAAAATGCTGTGTCAAGAGTAGCAGGGATTCTGAGAATCCTCAAAGAGGGACTGCACAGCATGAAGGAAAGACACAGCACTTCATTAGAATTTCAAGAGTGGGGAACCTGGAAATACTCTGTTGAGGTGAGGAAACAGAGCTTCCAAGTTCCTATTCCACTGTGTATCTACTGCCCTAGCTTGCATAAATAGAATGAACAAAGACTATTTCTCAGTGCAGACAGTCTTGTGAAAGCTTTCTCAAGACTTCTTGGCATGCTGTTTTATTATTATTATTATTATTATTATTATTATTATTATTATTTTATTGTTGTTGCTGTTGTTTTGAGACAGGGTCTCCCTGTAGCCCCAACTGGAACTTGCTGTGTAGACCAGGCTGGCCTTGATCTCACAGATATCCACCTACCTCTCCTTCCTGAATGCTGGGATTAAAGGTGTGCACCACCAGCTCTTGGTATGCTATTTAAAAACAAAGAACTTATTTGCTCAAGTGGAAACTAGCTAAACACAACAGAACTTATGATCTGTGGTTAGAATGCTTTTTTCTTATCTAGTCTAAGGTAAGGAACACTGCATTCTTTTATCTGCCTCTACACACATGCCTATACAGCTTTTGCCAGGTAGACATACTTGACCAGATGCATCATCACACGTAGTTAAACATGCTCTCAGCAGCATTCAGGTAAAGCAGTGTTCTCCAACATTTCCTCTTCCTTTTTATATAAATGTTTTTCATGAGAATAACTAGCATCAGTTTTGATTGCAGATTTTCATTTGTATAGGTTAGTCCAATTCTGCAAACTTCACAGAAAACAAAGAACTCAGCCAGTTACTGTCACAATGAGAAAAGCAAGAAAAGCAACGTTTTGATTTTTGAACCATGTATTGGGACTAAAAGTTTAAAACACAGCCATTATATTTCCAATGATTTGGTCATAAGAGATATCTAGTTGCATAGATCTTAGCTGTTTTATATCCTTTTGTGGAGCAAGAATATCCAAAGTTGCATTATGTTATTCCCATGTTCCCAAAACATGGGCCTTTACTTTATTTTGATCAGAATCACTATTGTTATACTTCAGGGGGATAATGCAGTATGTGGTAACAACATAATGACAATAATCCAATTGGGTATGGTTATTTTCTAATTTCTTACCCCTCCAAAACATTGCATCTTTTTTTTTTTTTGTCTTTTTGTATAGGGAGCGTGCGCTGGGCACCCGGGGTCCCTGCGCGCACTCTCGGGATGGCACGGCAGGTCCACAGGATTCTCCGCCGTGCGCCTGGAGGAAGGCGGGTCTGGCCCCGCAGGCTTCTCTGTGTCTCTATGGGCCTCAGGCGTGGGGTGCACGGGTATCTCGGGGTCCCTGCCACACCTGGCAAGTCGCACATGGCTCTGGCCACAGGCGTCTCCCCGCGGCTCCGGTGCTGACATTCTCTCTGCTACTGGAGCGTTGTCCAGCCGAATCCTGTCCCTATTTCACCTGTGTACTTTCCTCAGGATGCGAGGTCCACTGGCCATTGAACCCCACGGGAAGAGTACGAGGACAGCGAAAGCTAGGATGTCCGTAAGTTGGTCACGGGGGAGTGCGCCCCCCGGAGAGGCTAGGTCGCCGATAGTAAGGCACAGGACAAGACTCGGCTTAGTCTGTGTTACAGCTTTATTAAGTGTCTCTGCTCTCAGTAATTCAGCAGCTCTGTGACCCAGCTCTCTCTCTATTAAGAGAAAACTAGGATACTTATACCATGGGGGTAGTGGTAAAAGCTTTGGCTGTTAGATGCTTTGTGAGGCATTCTATTTACATATGGAAGTGGGTTTCTGCCAGACTGCTGTCTGCCTGGAAAAATCACACAGAAAGCATGGTATCTTTCAGAGTCAAAGGCCATGTTTATGCTAGAGCATTTGTGGCGGGCACTTCAAAAGGAGAGTCAGGAAAGATGCCAGGAAGGCACCCTGCTATGAAAGGAGCCCTCAGCACATGATCCCGAGCTGCATGAGCTGTCCGGTCGTGAAGGGACTTCTATTTTGCATAACAGAGGTCCCCAACATTTTTGAGACAGGGTCTTCCTGTAGCCCCAGCTGGCCTGGATTCGCTATAGAGAGCAGGCTGGCCTCGAACTCCCAGAGATTTACTTGCCTCTGCTTCCCATGTGCTGGGACTAAAGACATATGCCACCATGCCTAGCTACATTGCATCTTTTAGACTCTCTAGTTCATCTTGAAAGTCCAAATCTGTAGCATGTTGATTACGCAATATTTGAGAAGAATTTTATATAAGATTGTCTACAAAAGTATGAATCTGAATTTCCTGGAAAGGGCCATGGTTGATGTGTAATATGGAGCATGAGGCACAGAGGAATGCCACATAGTAATGGTAAATTAGGAGTTCTTTGTTGTGGAAAACCTTGTGACTGATTTTGCCTTTTGCCTTACATACTTATCATGCTGGAATGCAGTGCTTCCTGTTTCTTATCAGAGAGAAAACTATGTATATCACATGGTTTCCAGGAATCTGAAACTTAGAGAAACTGAAACTTATCATGCTAATAGGGCATCTGGCCTGCTAGATTGTAATAGGATACTAGTCTGCCATGCTAATAAGGGATCCCATATGCTGTGTTGTGATTTGACTATTACCCCATACAAGCCCGTACTTTCCTGCAATAAAGCAGATCTGTGTCACTGAACCTGGTCTCCTGCGTCTGAATGTGGCGATGCTGGCGCAGACTCCTCACCAGCCCTGGGGTCTGGACCAGATGACTGATCAGAGGAACTGAGAGAGCAGGAGAGTGACCATAGCTGGAGGAGAGCAGCCACAGCCGGTGACCACGGTTCTTTATTAGCTAGCAAAAAGACTGGCAGTCAGAGAGGGGGATAATGCCCCCAAAACATCTTGACCCAAGGGGACATAAGGTGGGGTTTATAAAGCCTAAAACCATAATTACATGATGCCACTGGCAAAGCCAATAACTATAGTTACATCAGATCACCGTAGTTACACCAGTCCAGGGGCAGGTCAGTTAACAAAGAGGTTTTCAGTTAACCAAAAGTTTTGGTTAGTAAAAACAAGTTTCTCAGAATTGCAGAGACAATGGGCTCCTTGGAGATGCAGGTATAGCTGGGAGGATGTGCTACCTGGATGTTCTACTGGGCTAGTTGAAAGTTTACCACTATTGTAGAAACAATGTACCCACTGAAGCTACAGGCATAGTCTTCATGACTGACTGGATGCAGAGGGAAATGGCTGGGAAAAAAATGTTAAAGCAAAAGTCACCTAGAACAAAAGTCAGTTTTGCCATTTTAGATGTAGCCACAGGTGTTATTTCCAATAATACTAAAAGTAATGCCAATGATTAAATCTATGACTTGCTTTCTTCATTGTAGTATTTTTTGAAAAACAGAATGTAGAATCTTTAAGGTAGGGTTTTTTCCATTATACAGTAAGATTTACAGTTGTTCAAATTGCAATAGGTTGATACATGATCATAATTGATTTTTTGTAGTCCTGATTAACACAATGATGTAGGTAACAATTTACACATGCAATATGATATAATTGAGTAGTGATATTATGTCAGATTTGAATATCATCTCCCACCACAAACACATAGGGAACAAATGCACAAGCCTGAACCCAGCTGGTTCTATTACAACCCCTCCCGACTCATTTTGGTACCATTATCATTAGTATAAATCTAACTTGCTTTTCAAAGAGTTAGTTTTTGTAGGGCAGTTTCCAACTTCCATTGAGTACTCTGTAGAGGACCACATTGATGTCTTTTCAGATGAGCCCTTGGTCCTCCACACTCCATAGGTCCCAGAGTCACATCAGCTGATCTTTCTCCATGCCATTGCTTCATATACCTGCCAGGAACCTAGAAAGGTGCAGCTGTGGTTTCTGGAAAAACACAAACAAATTCTGTACCTCATGGTATTAAGGGATCAGGTCCTTTCCATATGCCCTCTTCAGGTGTTTTCCAGTACACTAGTGGGGAGTTAGAAGGAATGAGTTATCCATAATCACACTTTAGAGGAGTCACTCCCTGATCACTGCATGTGAAAAATTGAAGTAGAGCTTATTTGAGAAGTCTAGAGGGAGAAGAAAAAGCCTATTTTTCCCCCTTTTGTTTTCTAAGTTCAAGTTTTAGTCTATGATAAGTGTGCTCTATCATTGTTTGTCCCTAATGTTTTTTTTATTTTTTATTTTATTTTATTTTATTTATTTATTTATTTATTTATTTATTTATTTATTTATTTATTTTTTT
>NW_008340429.1:229198-232094 GCF_000622305.1 Nannospalax galili
TTTTTCATCTTTTTGAGAGCCCCAGCTCTGTAGCCCCAGCTGTTCCTGGAACTCACTATGTAGACCAGGCTTGTTGGGGGACCTTGCCGTTAAGGTTGTAGTCCACCATGTTTGGACAGCTCTCTGAGCTCAGCTCAAAATGGAAGACTCCTTTTCTCAGCAGGGGCTTTCTACTCTCTGCCTGACCTTATCTGGAAAGTGTCTCCAAGCACAGATGCCTGACCTTATTTGGAACATGACCTTTGACATAGTTCCCTGCAAATGCTGTCCCTGGTTTTCCCATATGATAATTAGGCATTGCACTACAGCCAGTCAATCCCACCTCCCCTTTCTATATGACAGGGTCCTCCTGCTACATGTAAATAAAGCACACTATGAACACCTATCAGGTAAAGCTTTGGCTCCTGTCCTCACCCTATATATTCCCTCCAACTCCCCTAAATAAACGAGCTGTCTCACTGAAACTGACTCCCTGAAGTTCTTTCTATTGTATTCACAGTCATTCTGACCCTGTTCGTTGCTTCTGCTTCCTTTGTTCTTGCAGATCGGTGGTCAACAACCCACGAGGGATGAGAGACCCACAAGGCTGGCCTTAAACTCACAGAAATATGCCCACCTCTGCCTCCCGAGTGCTGGGATTAAAGGCATGCATCACTACACCTGGCATTGTTATTTGTCACTAATGGTTATACTGAATGTCAGTTGTATGTAAAATGTCCCATGTCTTACAAAATTTTGCAAAAGTTTTATTACTCTAAGTGGGACTATTATTATTATTTTGTCTTTTTGAAGCAGGGTCTCCCTGTAATCCCAGCTGTCCTGGAACTCACTATGTAGACCAGGCTGGCTTTGAACTCACAGAGATCCACCTACCTCTGCCTCCCAAGTGCTGGGACTACAGGCATGCACCACCATGCCTGGCAGGACTATTATTATTAAAAAAAAAATTTAAATTGAATTTTTGTGTATTTCATACAGAAAATCACCTTTATACCCCCTTCCCCTTTGGCACCCACCTGTAGTGCCCCCCCCGCCACAAAGTTCATACATTCTATCATTTGTATTAAGGCCTATCATATAAAGTTAGTATCTCAGATGTCCTTCAGTGCAAGTTCTTCCACTGGGATTTAGTCAGCCTATCTAGAGTCCTTCCTTTTAAGAAGATCAAGTCTTCCTCACCCAGCAGCAATCAGGTGCCAATAATTCTTTGACTAAGATTGGGGCCTGCTGTCCATTTCCATAGTTCTGTGTTTTTGTCTGCTTAAGTTTGTATGGGTCTTGTGCATGCAGACACCACTGCTGTAGGTTTGTATGAGAAGGGTCCCAGGCACCTGTAGGACTATTTCCATATGGTCATGCACCTCCTCTATGGCTCTTACAATCTTTCTGCCCCTTCTTCCATAATGGTCCCTGAATCTTGGGTGGGTGGATTTTAATATAGGAGTCCTGTCCAAGGACCCACACTCTACACTCTTATTTTCTTCATTTGGCCATTTGTGACTTTTTGTATTCCTGACCCTCTGTTGCATGAGGGGAGTTTCATTGATGAGAGTTGAGAGATGTAGTAGTATTCTCTTCATCCCTTGTTCTATGTTCTGTGAGCCTCAGATGTAGAGGTTGCATCCTAGATGTGTCATTTAGACTTGGGCAATTCACAGACAATCTCTGTGTGTGACCAGTTGTGGAACTTGGTAATTATTTCTGTCTCTTGAAAAAGAAGCTTCTTTGATAGACTGGGATATGTGTCTATAAATTTAAGGATCCATATTTTGCACATAGTAAGAAGTTGCATTTGTCTAGGGATGTGACAGCCTTGGAGTGTTCTCTAAGATATCTCCAGCTATGCGTATTTGGCTAGGTTTACAGTATCACACATGAGTTTCTTCATATTGAGTGGGCTTTAAGTCCAATTAGGTAGCTGTTGATTACCCCAAGATAAAAGCACTATTGCACCAATATTATCTTTTTTTTTTCGGTCTTTTTTGAGACAGGGTCTCCCTATAGCCCCAGCTGTCCTGAAACTCACTATGTGGACCAGGCTGGCCTTGAACTCACAGAGATCCACCTGCCTTAGCCTCCTGAGTGCTGGGATTAAAGGCGTGCACCAACACAACTGGCAATGGAACAGACAATGGTTATTTATGAGGCTTAGTGAAATAAGAGAGTGACAATATATACAAGATAGTTGTATGGAATATTTAACTGAATTCTGTCTAGACCTAGCTGTAAATGTTTTTAAATAGAACCTTATAGATTTTAAAAAAACAATTAATTTTATGTCTTTAGTAGAAGAGGCTAATTAAAATATCCATATAGTGAAATATGTATTAGGAATTTTTTCCTAATAAGGTGTATTGCCTTATTTACTCAATATCAACATAAAGTGGGGCCATTGATCATGCCTTTACAGAGAACTTGCCATTTAAAAATGTGGCATAGGCCATGCCTGTAATCCCAGCACTCGGGAGGCAGAGGCAGGTGGATCTCTGTGAGTTTGAGGCCAGCTTGGTCTCATAGTGAATCCAGGCCAGCTATGGCTACAAAGAGACCCTGTCTCAAAAAGACCCCAAAAAATGTAACATAGGTGTTTATTTATTAAAAGGCACAAAATGACAAAATTTTAAAATGGTAATCTTTTAAGTCAATAATACCAATATGGTAGGTTTAAAGCACTACTGTAGAGGTATGGTTATTGAACATCCAGAAGGTCACTTGCATTAGTCTGGTACTGTTTAGTACTGTATAATATTTAGTAAAACCTAAATGCTCCTAAATAAACTTTGTTCAGAAATACATTTTATTTTCAAACTAGTCTTTGTAATAATTAACATGATTAGATCAATAATCCATTAGAGGTTCAATCAAACTTGACTAGAAAATTTAAGTTTATATATAC